>NC_053393.1:281229482-281580534 GCF_905171765.1 Bufo bufo | reverse complement strand
TCGCATTCTCACCCTCAGAAAGCACTTCCACTCAAGTGCTTCAGAACAAGAAGTTAATAGCAATAGGGTTGATCCTGCTGTCGGTAGGGGAGATCCTGCTGTCGGTAGGGTTGATCCTGCTGTCGGGGGTGGGGATCCTGCTGTCGGTAGGGTCGATCCGGCTGTCGGTAGGGTTGGTCCTACTGTGGGCGGGGTTGATCCTGCTGGCGGCAGGGTTGATCCTGCTGTCGGTAGGGTTGGTCCTGCTGTCGGTAGGGTTGATCCTGCTGTTCCACTCAATGATTGTTCTGTCTTGCGTGGTTCACCTGCTGTTTCCTTTGGGGAATTAACCCATCTAGTGTCACTGCAGGAGACGCACGCTAGACATGATGATCTTTGTTTGGTGAATAATTCTGTCACATTTAAAGTTAATAATAGAGATTTCTATCCATTGCAGTCTCGCTCACCTGCTTTGGATAGGTACCAAGAAATGGTAGAGAGGGACTTATGTGCATTGCATAATGATATTAAACTACACCGTAGTGAGAATACAATGCATGATGGTCTGCACATTAGTCCTTTTTCTAATCTCCAGAAAGGAGAGATGGCTGCTTTACGGGCTTTGTGAGATAGGGATGACCTGGTAATCAAGCAGGCTGATAAGGGGGGGGGGGGGCGGTTGTCATTTTGGATAGTGGCGTTTATAAGTCCCAAATATTGCTAATGCTGAGTTATCCGGATGTATACAGGGCACTCCACGGCAACCCGCTCCCCTCTTTTCAGAAGAAACTTGCAGATTTATTATCCATTGGCCTTATTTCTGGCTGCTTATTGCAAAAAGAAAGGGATTATATTTATGTTACCTGCCCGGTCATCCCTATTTTTCATGCTCTGGCGAAAATTCACAAAGATGTGTTTCCTCCACCAATGCGGCCCATTGTGGCGGGTATAGGTAGCTTTTCAGAACGGTTGTCTGAATGGGTAGATTCGCTATTGCAACCTATCATTCCTCTCATCCCTGGTTTCATAAAAGACACTGGATCTGTGTTGCAGGCCATGTCGTCTTTCCAATGGAGAGAGGATTATGTTTGGATTACTGCAGACGTGGTGTCACTTTATACGAATATACCACATGAATTGGCGCTGCGATCTCTGTGTTGGTTCCTTAATACCTATAGCAACTATACCTGTGAATTGCAAGAATTTTTGGAGATGTCAGTCAGCTTTCTCTTGAAACATAACTTTTTTATGTTCAACGGATGTTATTATTTGCAGGTATCTGGGGTGTCGATGGGGGCTAAGTTCTCTCCCTCCATTGCTAATATATTTATGGCATGGTGGGAGAGGAGCTTCCTCCTCATCGACACCCACCCTTTTTGCGATCGCCTGCAGTGGTATGGGCGCTTCATCGATGACCTGCTGTTTGTATGGTCTGGGGATGTGGCGTCCATACCACTGTTTGGCGAATACTTGGATTCATGTGTACCCTCCATTTCTTTCACGTTGCACTTTGATACCAGGTCGGTTTCCTTTTTGGATTTAAAATTGAGCGGTGATTCTGCTAGTTCTAGTGTGAACACCTCCACTTTTAGGAAAGAGCTAGCTGGTAACACTATTTTGCATGCATCATCATGCCACCCGCTGCATGTAATATACAATATTCCAAGAGGCGAGCTGATCCGTACCAGGCGTAACTGTTTGGACATTTTGTCCTTTGAACAGGAAAGTAATAAGATTGTGAATAGATTGGCTCTTAGAGCCTATTCACGGAATCATATGCTAAATAGCAAAAAAAACGGTTCAGAGTTTGGACCGCAAATCTTTGATCTTTCCTGATACAAACCCCACAGATACAGCGGGCAACAGCAAAGTGAAAAGCCACACTCCCATTACGTTTGTCACCCAGTCAAGTGGCGAATACAGGGAAATATGCAAAATTATTAAAAAGCATCTACCAGTCCTCAGCTTTGATGAAAAGTGGTCAGAAATAATAGCGGGAGGCATTAGGTGTGCTGCAAAAAAAGCTCCCACATTGGGCAGTCTCATCAGTCCCAGTTTATATGAAGAGAAAAGCAATGTGACACCGACCTGGCTTTCAACGAAGGGGAGCTATAAGTGCGGGCACAGTAGGTGCATTTGTTGTGATTATTTTCAAGTAAGCCGGTTTTTTTATTCTATGGCTAATGGTAAAAAATACAGTATTAATAGCTACTTGAATTGCAACACAAAAAATGCCATCTACTTAGTGACCTGCCAAATGTGCAAGTTGCAGTATGTAGGTTGCACTTCCAACCAAATAAAATCGCGAATCCGTAAGCATATATCGGATATTCCCCATTACAGAAATCGCAACGTATCTGCAGTTAGTGAACATTTTGCAGTTATACATGGTGGTGATGTGACCCATCTGAGAGCCCAAGGTATTGAAAGGGTCTTTATTCCAGCCAGAGGTGGCGACCTGAGGAGAAAGCTGCTTAATAGAGAGACTTATTGGATGTTTTTACTCGCCACGCGCTATCCTGAAGGTCTGAACAAGAGACATGATCTCATACTACAATATTAATTTCATGTTTGCCTGCCATTGATGTTTTTTACACATTGCCAATTTTAAACATTGTTATTATGTTTTTCTATATATTTCATGTGTATCTTTTCATGTGTATTCCAAGTGTCTTTTCCTCCCTCCCCTCCCTTCATGATTGACACATGCTCTGAGTTAGTCTAATCAGGTCATGTGACTCAATGATTGGGGTGGCAGGTGTGGATTAGCCTTTTTAAACTGAGTTTTGTACACAAGTTTACTGTCATGATGAAGGACCCTGATTTACTTGCGGTCTGAAACGCGTTACTGTAACCTGTGATGTCTTGCATTTGGATTTTAAACGCACAATAAAGATTCCACCTTTTGCATCTTGGAAGCTGGATTTTTCTTGGGGTTAATATAGTGTACCATATATGTAGAAAATGGCAGATTTTCAGCTCTATATTACAGGGTACATGCAGTTTTGTGACATTCATTTCATAAAGTGGATTACAAAAATGAATTTACTGAAATTTATTTTGCACTATTAAATGTTTTTGTAATTACTAAAAATTATACTTTTGCTTCTATCCTTTAAAGTTCATTTGTCTCATCCAGTTAAGCCAATACTCCGCTTTGCACTGATGAGGGACAATCATCCCAAAACAACTGTCTGCAGAAAAGGTGCTGGCTTAACTATCATTCAAGAGACGTTACATTTCACATTTAAAAAGTTGAACATTGAATTATAGGGCAACTACATTACAACTGGTGGTATGAGTTCATTTGCATACCCTCGTAACTGTCACTTAATGTTTTTTCTTAACGTGTAGGCTAAGTGATTATTTTTGCAATGAAAACCTGTATTCACTGTTCAGCACAGAACAGTATTTAACACTGAAGATTCTTCCAGCTCACTCTTGCTACCTCCTATACACTTATATAAATGACCTTATATGCTATAAAACCCCTTATCCCATTTCCCTGGACTTTGACATCTCGACACTATGGGGGTCATTTATTAAGACCGACGTTTTAGACGCTGCTCTTAATATCCCCTATAGCTAAACCGGCTTCTACATAACTTCGGCGTGTCCACCGCCACTTCTAAATTTAAGACAGCTTCCTTGCTTAACCATTTTCTACATCTCCTTACCCATGCCACGATCACTTTTTTAGACCTGGCGTGAGTGGTAAAAAGTCGCAGATTGCTGTGCAAAGAACCTTTGGGCCGCAATCTGCGTCAGAAATATGTCTAATATACGAATATTTCTGGTAAGTAAATGACCCCCTATATATTAGTGGTTGGTGGTGTATACACAGTTCTGTATCCCCAATGCGCTCACTGAATAACGAGCCACAGGGAAGATCCAGGAGAGCAGGCAGTCACCGCTCACCGTTGATAGTAAGTATAGAATGCAGGGAGACTGTGAGAAGCAGTTCTACAGTAAATGAGGACAGTCATATACATACAGTACACTGAAGATGGCTTAGAACTAACTTCAGAGCCATTTTTTTTCCTCACAAAAAGTACAAAAATGACCTAATAAAGTATATTGCATATATACTCCTACTCATCTACAAATTAAAATAAAAAGACAATAATCTAGCTTATAACATATGAGCAGAGCAGGTGGCTGCAAAGCGATGACAACATTGCGAGTGCCTTCATTGGGATGCAAGCTGTGCAATGAGGTTATAGCAACCGCCTGTACCACATATGGTGGCATGGAACAGGAATCGGGCAAGTATTTGGTTTTCTTTCTTCTTTTTTTAGTCTGGGCCAGTCTGAAGGAACATACCATTTAGAGGACTATAGGGAACATTATTACCAAGGACATTATTACAATTGGGGGCATTATATTACTGGGCTCACTATAGGGAGCATTACTATTATTACTGGGTACACTATAGGTGACATTACTACTGGGGGCCCAATATGGGGCTTTACTACTACTACTAAGAGCATTATAGGGGGCTCTATTACTACTGGAGCTTCTCTGAGGGAGAAAATTACTATGAAGACTACTATAGGAGGGCATAATTACCACTGTGGGCTTGGCCCAATTATTTTTGTATTGTACTAGCATTTTCTGGCGGACTATCTATATGGTAAAAAAACAAGCAAAATTCAGCTCACCCTAGTATCTTAAAAGTGTCCACAGATGAGATTTTAAGCTTGGACCAGGATCCCATATCAAGACATATTTACTGTGGTACGAACAGAATAAAAAAAAAGGACTTCCAAGAGTCAATACAATCAAAGCTTTAAAATCTTTTGAAATGTAAAAAAAGATTTAAAAATGATTTTAAAAAATTATTAAAGGGCTTCTGTCAGCCCACAAAACTCATTTTTTTTTTTTGGATAGTTATATTCCTTATAGCGCGATATAGGAGAATATAATAGTCTTACTTACTTTCATGCGGCCGATTCTTTAGAAAACAAAGTTTTATAATATGTAAATCAGGGCTCTACCAGCAAGTAGGGCGTCTACTTGCTGGTAGCCGCAGCAGAAAACCGCCCCCTCGCCGTGTTGATTGACAGGGCCAGCCGTGATCTCCTCCTCCGGCCGGCCCTGTCAGTATTTCAAAAATCGCGCGCCTCTGGTCATTCGGCGCAGGCGCTCTGAGATGAGGAGGCTCGTCTCCTCAGCACTCCCTCAGTGCGCCTGCGCGGATGACGTCTTCAGAGGCGCGCGATTTTTGAAATGCCGACAGGGCCGGCCGGAGGAGGAGATCCAGGCTGGCCCTGTCAATCAACACGGCGAGGGGGCGGTTTTCTGCTGCGGCTACCAGCAAGTAGACGCCCTACTTGCTGGTAGAGCCCTGATTTACATATTATAAAACTTCGTTTTCTAAAGAATCGGCCGCATGAAAGTAAGTAAGACTATTATATTCTCCCATATCGCGCTATAAGGAATATAACTATCCAAAAAAAAAAAAAAAGAGTTTTGTGGGGTGACAGAAACCCTTTAAAATAGACATATCCTAAGCTTGGAGAGGGTTATAACAAAAATCCGCTGACACTTTTCTGACGTTATCCTTAGTCATAACTAAAGTATGTAGTGCTGTATTCTACTTTAGGGTCCATTCACACATCCGTGTGTGTTTTGCGGAACACGGACAGCGGCAATGTGCGTTCCGCATTTTGCGGACCGCACATTGTCGGCACTAAGAGAATATGCCTATTCTTGTCCGCTATTGCGGACAAAAATAGGACATGTTCTATTTTTTTTTCAGGATCGGAATTGCGGACCCGGAAGTGTTGGTCCGCAATTCCGGATCGGGGCCGCACGTTCCGCAAAATGCAGAATGGAATTGTGGATGTGTGAATGGAGCCTTATACTAGGTAGCATGGAAAGTCCAGGAAAAATTGAAAGGAGAGGATCTTTTCTGTCCAGTGAATGCCTAATGTTTCGGGCCTGTACTACACTGGCCTGCAGTAAAATTGATATCCAATGACCGTCTAATATACCTCCAGCCACATAATCACTTTATGTTTTATGTAAGGGGAATGCATAATTTGTGGGGCCTATAATCTAACTAGACAACAGTAAAATTGTTATACGTTGACCGCCTAATGTACCTCCAGCCACATAATCACTTGTTTTTTTCTGTACAGTGAATGAATAATTTTTGGGGCCTGTAGTCCACTGGCCTGAAGTAAAATTGATATCCAATGACCATCTAATATACCTTGGCAAACTTGGCAGTGGGCCACCACTGAAACTTTTTTGTTTGCGGCGGCAGTATTTTATGGTGCAATGTGGTATTTTGTTCTGGTGGGTGGTATTTTTTTGCTGTGTTTATGGTATTGATAACCATGCCTACTTGTGCTGGCCCTGCCTTCTGCTAATTTGGATCTATCTTCAACTTGGGGTTCACAATCCACCCCTACAAACAAAACAGGTGAAATAAAAATAATGGCAACAAAACGGAGAACAAATACCAGAAAGAGAACAATTACCTCTGTCAAATGTTTTGAGGTCATCCATGCATGCATTGATTGCACTCAACTTTTCACAGCCTTCCTGTAGTACCGAGCCGGTTCGGAAAACAGCAGCATGACTCTGCATAGTCTATAGCCAAAACAAATTGAGTAAATTACATTGCTTCATTTCAGTATTGGTATATCATATACACACTCAGTACATATACATACATACACACGCAGTACAGTATGTCTGCTTTCAAAAATAGAAGTGTTAGTAGTTCATTTTTATCAATTAACAACATGCATAGAGAATCAATACAGGATAAGTCTAAATCAAATCAAAATTGCCTTCAATACAGCCTCAATTCTTCTATGTACACTTGCACACAGTTTTTGAAGAACATCAGTAGGGAAGTTGTTTTGAACATCTTTTAGAACTAACCACATACAGTATCTTCTGTGGATGTAGGCTTGCTCAAATGCTTCTCTTTCACTTTGGATGTCATATGCTTAGGTCATTTTTCACCTTCCTGCAAATCTGTCATGTGTCACTTTGAGTGGTAATAACTTTGGAATACTTTTACTTATCCAAGTGACTCAGATTGTTTTTTTCGTGACACATTGTACTTCACGTTAGTGGAAAATTTAAGTCAATATATTTTACAAAATTTTTTAAAAAATGTACTGAAAATGTGCAAAAAATTTGCAATTTGAATTTCTCTTCTTTTAGGACAGGAAGTGTCACCTTATAAAATAACTATTACTTAATGTTCACAATATTTCTACTTTATGTTGGCATTTTATAAATGTCATTTTATTTTAGACCTTAGAAGGCTTAGAATTTTAGAAGCATTAGAATTTGTAAAGTTTTGAAGAAAATTTTCAAAACCAACTCCTTAGCCCCTTAAGGACCCGCGCCGTATATGTACGGCACAACCGGACGTGACTTAAGGACCAACGACGCAAGGTTCGCGGGGCTCTGGGGAACGAACGGTGCGGAATCGCGGCACCATGGCTGCTCTTACCGGCAGGCAGACATACACCGGCCCCCTGCAGCGCTGCGATTGGCTGGTCAATGAAGACCAGCACATCGCAGCGCAGGAAGCTGTCACAGGCATCGGGGTCGTCGTCAGGGGTAGGTGGCTGAACTGGTGTCAACAACGCTCTAGCCAATGGCAGCGCTATTAGTTGCACAGGAAATGCAGAATTTCCCTACATGCAGCCATTCTAGCTGGTGACTGCAAGGAGCTCGTGGCTTCCTGGGACTTGTGGTGCACACCACTGCGATTTTAACCCTTTGCTTCTGAAAGAAGAACAACATCTGGAATAGCTGCACTGATTTTATTTTTATTTTTTTCAGCTGTTCTAGATCCCTAAATCGCCCTCCATCCCTGTCTCTTCCCACCCCCCCGTACCTTTTTTTACGAACGCCATTTGGTCTGTGCCCTTTTTTTGGCCTTTTTATTTATTTTTTAATATTTTCCAGCTCTGCACCACTTTTTCTGCGTGCGAGCTGTGACCGCCAAGTGCTGCACAGTGCATACCTGCCGGATCAGCACCTGTGGATTATTCTTTGCGCTTTTCAGTTAGTGTGAGTTTAGAATTTTGCACGAATGCACCATCTGCGTATGTGCATTTTGCAACCACCGATCAGTAGTGTCCTTTACTGCTCACGTCTGCTCAGTTTGCACTTCAAGTTGTTTTTTTGTGCAGAAAAGACATTTTTTTTAACTTTAAATTTAATTTCAAATTTATTACAAGACCCTTCACACTAAATAAAGGTTTCCACATTTCACACGTCACACCCTAATAAAATAAAAATGTCCAATTCATCCCAACGAGTATACTCAGCTGAAGAGGCATACGCCATCCTTGCCTCCGATACTAAGTCTGCCAGTGAGGGAGAAGAGGATGCCACTTTCCTCTACTCTAGGGCTGCAGCTAACGATTATTTGAATAATCGATTAGTTGTCGATAATTTCATCGATTAATCGGGAAAAAACACCAAAATGACAGAAAAAGGGGTTTATATGATTTTACTTGAAAAATTATGTTTAAAGGCCATATTAAAACAAATTGTGGATGGCACTGTTATGAGGGATCTGTGGATGGCACTGTTATGGGGGATCTGTGGATGGCACTGTAATGGGGGATCTGTGGATGGCACTGTAATGGGGGATCTGTGGATGGCACTGTTATGGTGTGATCTGTGGATGGCACTGTTATGGTGTGATCTGTGGATGGCACTGTTATGGTGTGATCTGTGGATGGCACTGTTATGGTGTGATCTGTGGATGGCACTGTTATGGTGTGATCTGTGGATGGCACTGTTATGGTGTGATCTGTGGATGGCACTGTTATGGTGTGATCTGTGGATGGCACTGTTATGGTGTGATCTGTGGATGGCACTGTTATGGTGTGATCTGTGGATGGCACTGTTATGGTGTGATCTGTGGATGGCACTGTTATGGTGTGATCTGTGGATGGCACTGTTATGGTGTGATCTGTGGATGGCACTGTTATGGTGTGATCTGTGGATGGCACTGTTATGGTGTGATCTGTGGATGGCACTGTTATGGTGTGATCTGTGGATGGCACTGTTATGGTGTGATCTGTGGATGGCACTGTTATGGTGTGATCTGTGGATGGCACTGTTATGGTGTGATCTGTGGATGGCACTGTTATGGTGGGATCTGTGGATGGCACTGTTATGGGGGGGGATCTGTGGATGGCACTGTTATGGGGGGGGATCTGTGGATGGCACTGTTATGGGGGGGATCTGTGGATGGCACTGTTATGGGGGGGATCTGTGGATGGCACTGTTATGGGGGGGGATCTGTGGATGGCACTGTTATGGGGGGGGGGGATCTGTGGATGGCACTGTTATGGGGGGGGGATCTGTGGATGGCACTGTTATGGGGGGATCTGTGGATGGCAATGTTATGGGGGGGATCTGTGGATGGCACTGTTATGGGGGGATCTGTGGATGGCAATGTTATGGGGGGGGATCTGTGGATGGCACTGTTATGGGGGGTCTGTGGATGGCACTGTTATGGGGGGATCTGTGGATGGCACTGTTATGGAGGGGATCTGTGGATGACACTGTTATGGAGGGGATCTGTGGATGACACTGTTATGGAGGGGATCTGTGGATGACACCGTTATGGAGGGGATATGTGGATGACACTGTTATGGAGGGGATATGTGGATGACACTGTTATGGAGGGGATCTGTGGATGGCACTGTTATGGATTGTTGCAGCCCTACTCTACTCCTCTTTCTCCTTCTCCTCATCATCATCCGCTGATGAGGGACTGTCTAAAAGGCGCCCCAGAGAAGCAGCGGAGGAAGCCCCCCAGAATGAAGCCTTATGGACCCCACCACCAGACAATCATCAGCCCCAAATATCTGAGTTTGTGGGAAACTCAGGAATTCAGATAGATTGTGCGGGCTTCACAGAAACAGATTTTTTTCAAAATGTTCTTATCTAAAGATTTTGTAAATGTAATGGAGGCCCAAACTAATTTATATGCCCAACAATTCATTGCGCAGAACCCTACATCAGCATATGCTAGACCCCTAGGTTGGACCCCAATAAGTGCAGCAAAGATGATGAAGTTTTGGGAACCCGTGCTGCTATGGGTGTTGTAAAAAACCCAAACGTTAGGCAATATTGGCGTTCTCTCCTGACGAAGCCGTTGAGGTGAAACGCGCGTCGAGGTCTCGCGCCCAGGGCCGGTCATTCATCTTGCCACCATGTCTTCAGGTACGTCCTCTACTTAGCGCGGTCCCATGCTACATGCGGGGTACCCCTGTATGTATCCACGCTGGGTCCCTTGTACTTAGGCGCACGTTAGTTATGGTTTAATTTCAGCCTAGTGATTTTGTATTTATCATATTACTGTTTTTGGCTGATTGTGATATCTACATCATACCGCGTATGTTAGCTACGACTCTGGGGTTACTATATTTGGTCTGTGGTACTTGTGTACCATACCCTTATTGGGGAGACCATACATGTGATATTCATCTGGTTTCCCAGAGTCTTAGCTTTTGCTTTATTGGTCGTACCTATTTTGTGCTTTACATTGCGCAAGAACTGTGCCTTATTTTGCGCAGTCCTACGGTGGTTCCTTTGAATCTACTTACCCTGTGCTTCTCCGTGTACTGTATTACATCCTGTTGCTCTCCATTATTTATATTTTATAATAAATGATACCTTTTGATATAAACATTCCACTTGTTTGGCTTTTAATATTGGCGTTCGGACATTTTCTACCAGACTCCAATTTACAGTAACACTATGACCCGGAAGTGATTTGAGTCAATTAGGAAATTCCTACATTATAATGACAATTCACAGTGCCCACCCCAAAACGACCCAACATTTGACCGTCTGTTCAAAGTTAGGCATAAAGATGTACAAACTTTGTGAGAGTAGCTCCGGGTACACCCACAAGTTCCGCATATAAGATTCCAGGTTAGAACCCCCAGAATGCCCCCCTGTCCTCGGAGTTAGTGGGAAGATTGTGTGGGACTTACTGCACCCACTGCTGGATAAGGGTTACTATCTCTATGTGGATAACTATTATACCAGCATACCCCTATTCATGTCCTTAACAGCCAGAGGTACTGTGGCTTGTGACACAGTGTGCAAAAATCAGAGGACTCCCTAGATCCCTGGTAGGGCAACCACTGAGAATGGATGAAAGTATGTCTCTCCTCGTGAGAAATGCTGGTTGTTAACCCCTTAGTGACCAAGCACATTTAAAAAAAATTGCATTCCAAGAGCTAGAACTTTTTTGTTTTTTCATAAATGTACTTGTAGGAGGTCTTATTTTTTGCAGGACAAGTTATAGTTTTTAATACACCATTTTAAGTACTTGTAATGATTGATTAAAGCCAGCCGTTTAGCTAAAACCCCCTTTGTTTACGTCAGTAAAAACACGTATGGGTGGTCACTAAGGGGTTAAGTACAAGTGGGACATCCTTGTACTGACCACTATTCACACTAATGCCAGCTCCCCTGCTCCTGTACGAGGTACCACTACCACTGTCCCCAAACCAGTTTGTATACTGGACTACAACAGGCACATGGATCAACTTCAAAAGCCCTATAGTGCCACACGAAAAACGAAAGTGTGGTACAAAAAGCTGGGCGCACACATTGTACAGATGGCAATGTGCAATGCGTTTGTGCTATTTCAGTCTGCAGGCCACACAGGAACTTTCCTTCAGTTCCAAGAGGTGGTTATCAAGGCCCTAATTTTTCAAACCGAGACCGGGAGGGTCCCAGTACTTCTGGAAGTCATGGTGCCCATGTCGTACCAGGGCAACATTTTCCAGGTCAAGTCCCCCAGACAGCAAGGAAGGGAAGGACCCAAAAGAGAAGTGGGGTGTGTTCCAAAAAGGGGATAAGGAAAGACACCATTTACCACTGCGAAACATGCCCTGAAAAACTTGCCCTGTGCATGCAGAAGTGTTTCAGAATCTACCACTCATTCATGGAGTATTAATTTACTTTCATCTGTTATGCTCCCTGTAATATTTCCACTTTAGATCTCTGATTTAGTCCACCTCGCTTGCATATCCACTTTCCAACAACCACTACATAGTCTTTTCTGTGAGACAACTGTTAGGACAAAAGTGCCCTTTCCACCCTTTAAAATGTTCATACGGGGGTGCTCTTTCCAAAATGGGGTCACTTCTTGGGGTTTTTTACTTTCTGGGGACCTCAGGAATTTTTTTAATGCTACATGGCACCTAAAATCTATGTCTGTTTATTCAGGCCTGCAAAAATCATATTTTGCACTTTGCCTCTAGAGCCCTGCTGTGCACCCATACATCATTTTTTGAGCACATATGGTGTGTTGCCATATTTGGGGGGAAATGTGGTGTGCATTTTGTCCTGCTACCCCTTGTGAAAGTGAAAAAAGTGAGTGTAAAGCAACTTTTTCTTGGAAAAAATTAAATTTTTCCTTTTCACAGCCAAGCGTTTCCTAATTATGTGAAACGCCTGATGAGTCAAAGTGCTCACTACACACTTTGAAATATTCCTTGAGGGGTGTTGTTTTCTGAATGGGGCCACTTTTTGGGGGTTTCCACTGTAGGGCCACCACAGGGTGTCTTCATATGCGACATAGCTCCCAATTACCATTCCAGCTAAATCTGCTCTCCAAAAGCCATATGGTGCTCCTTCCACTCTGAAGCCTGCTATGCGCCTATACATCAGTTTTTGAGCACACATGGGGTGTTTCTGTAAACTCCATATTCAGGGTAATAGATTTTGAGTTTTGTTTGGCTGTTAACCCTTGATGTGTTGCAGAAAAAATTGATTAAAATGTAAAATGTGCAAAAAGTGAAATTTTGAAATTTCATTCCCATTTTTGTGGGGCACCTAAAGGGTTAACGTTTGTAAAAAACTGTTTTAAATAGCTTGAGGGGTGTATTTTCTAAAATGGAGTGATTTATGGGTGGTTTCTAATATATAAGACCCAGAAAGTGACTTCATAACTTAACTGGTCCTAAAAAAATTGGGTTTTGGAAATTTTCTTAAAAATTTTAAGATTTGCTTCTAAACTTCTAAGCCTTCTCACGTCCCAAAGAAATAAAAAGTCATTTTCAAAATGATCCAAACATGAAGTAGACATATGGAGAATGTAAAGTAATAACTATTTTTGGAGGTATTACTATCAAGTAGAGAAATTGAAATTTGGAAATTTGCTAATTTCTCTAAATTTTTGCTAAATTTGGAATTCTTTTATAAATAAAAATGAAATATTTTGACTCAATTTTATCACGGTCATAAAGTGCAATATGTGACGAGAAAATCTTAGAATGCCTGGTTAAGTAAAAGTGTTTTAAGGTCATTGCCACATAAACTGACATGTCAGATTTGCTAAAAATGGCCTGGTCCCTAAGGGGTTAAAGGACCAATTTGGGTATGAAGTCATCTTATGGGGCTTACATAATAGAAAACTCCCATAAGTGACACCATTTTAGAAACTGCACCTCTTAAATTATTTGCAACTGAAAACTTTGTTAATCCTTTAATGTTCCATGGGAATTGAAGGAAAATTTCTAAATTTCACACTTTTTCGCAGATTTTCTATTTTAATCTACTGTATTTTTTGCTTTATAAGATGCACTTTTTTCCCCCAGTGCGTCTTTTAAAGCTCACTAGTATGCTTTAGGTGCGGGGAGTAGGGAGTTAAGCGCTGCAAGCGCCTGTAATACTCACCCTCCCGGTCTTCATTCCTAGGTCCGGCGCTGCACTGTCCTAGCCCCGTACAGCATCAGGACATAGTGCACAAACTATGACCTGACGCTGCACTCAGTCAGGTGACCGGAGAGGACATAGGAGAGCGACTGCTGCAGGAGATGGAGAGGAGCTGCGGCGCAGGAGAGGCAAGAGAAGTTTATTTTATTCTGATGGGGATTCTGGCAAGAAACTCTGATTGGAGGGTCTGACAATGAGGGCTGATTTGAGGTCTGATAGAGGTCTGGTCTGAAATAAAGGGCTGATCTAAAGTCTGATGGTGGGTTTCACATTGAGTGCTAATATAAGGTCTGATGGGGGGGTCCGACAATGAGGGCTGATTTGAGGTCTGGTCTGAAATAAAAAGCTGATCTGAGGTCTGATGGGGGTCTGAAATAAAGGGCTGATATGAGGTCTGAAATAAAGGGCTGATAAAAGGTTTAATGGGGTCTGACATGGAGGGCTGATATGGGGGTCTGATCCGTTGTCTGAGGAACTGATACGAGGTCTGATATTTTTCTCTATTTTTCCTCCTCTAAAACCTGGGGTGCGTCTTATCATCGGGTGCGTCTTATTATTTATTTGATGTGGTAAAATCCATACAGTGCAAGACAAGTGCAAAATCGACGCGTTTCGGATCCCAAGTTAACGATCTTTACGCAAGATATAAAATGCTATCTGTGACTCTCCCATATAAGTACACCCAGATCTAATCACACACATGGAAACAACATCACATGGTAAGCAGATATGGGCAGATCACAAAACATGGAACAAATCGAAAAGTATACAAAGGAGAAAAGAAAAAAAAAACATACAACTTTCTCAAATTCTTTAGTATTGCAAAATCAAATCATGTTTTTTGTTAATGCCAGTAGGAAAACAGCTAAAAAGTTCGAACATCCAATATGCCTCTCTACTTAGTAGTTTGCGTCTGTGGTCACCCCCCCTAACTGGGAGCGTGACCCTCTCCACACCCTGTGCTCTAAAACTTTTTGTGCTAACCTTATATACAATGGCAAAATGCAGAGTGGCAGAAGAAAGATTATGTGTTTGATAGTGGGGTACGTCAGATAAATGTTTCCGTATCCTGGTTTTGATCTGTTTGGTAGATCCATATTGCATGGAGCATTCAACACATTTAATTAAACTGCAAACTCAAGTGTTGCAGTTAATATATTGTTTAATCTTACGACTTCTACCATTCGCTGTGGATGTAATTGTTTGACTGACAGACATGTGTTCACAACATATGCATTTTCTGTGGCCGCATTTGTAGTGTGGCAATGTGAACAATGAGGTGTGCAGTAAAGTCACAGGGAAGCAGGATAAAAGGGGTGGTGTGTGCACCGGGAGCGTGTCACCAAGGGGCCCAGCCTTGGTGGAGTACAAGCCCTAGTTCAGGTGTCCACTAAAGTAGTTGGGGGACACCATATAGATAGTGTAGCTGGTTCCTGTTAACATGCTCCAGTCCGGGACTTAGGGCATGCTCATGTCCAGGGATCCTATTTAATCCTTCTACTGGATCTTGGGTGTGGCTCACTCTGGAGTGTTTGGTGAAGCAGAGTCCTGGTGAGGCTCTGTGTGAGTGGTCTCAGCCGTGTGGGCTGAGGGGCCACGAGGCTAGGTGCTAGCCTTAACTTTGGGGGAGTGTGTTGCCTGTGGACAGAGGCCTGGAGGCTCTGTCTGGTCCAAGCCAGGAGGGCTGAGAGACCACTATTCCCCAAGAGACACTGGACTGGAGACAGTGGGCGTACTGTGCTCTGTACAGCCAGGAGGCTGTGGGACATTGGCAGAGAAAGCCGCATGTGTTCACAGGGTGTGAACAGAGACTTAAGCGAGTTAGGAATATTATGTTTAGTTAGAGCCTGGACGGGCAAGTTTTTATTATTTTTGTCATTTTGCTTGTGCTGGTGTATCACAATAAATGCACTGTTTGGACCTGAAACCTGGTGTCCTGAAGCCGTATCGGTGTGAATGATCCCCTAAAAGAAAGCTACCCCTCACAGTAGCTACCTTGATATGTGAGCCACACTGGTTTGGCGGGCGGTCACAGAAAAGGCTGGAACTGATCCTATGACCCAAAGTGGAGGGCCCTGCGTGCAGCACATCTGATGCCTGCTGAAATCTCTTCACTACATTCAGCATCATAGTTTAGCAGCGGAAGGTGTTTTTTTAACAAATCTTACAAATGTCAGCGTATTCCTCACTATAACTAGTGGTAAAAGTAACTGATTTGCTTTCTTCTCGAGTATTCGTCTTTGTAACAGGTTCCTCAGGGAATACTAAGGTATTTCTGTCCAGTGCTAACGCCCATTGTCTAGCCTTCCTAATGGATTTTGTAGTGTATGATCTGGAGGAGTGTAACCTAGAGCTGATAACAGCAGCCTCTTTAGCAAAAGACTCATTGGCGGAGCAACTGCGTTGTGCTCTCACGTGGCAGAGGAAACATTGGTTTTTGTGCCCTCTACATACCACCTTATGTTATGGAAAAAGGGATTATTAATATCAAACAGAAAATTGCTCTCCCACCATGCCATGAAGATGTTTGCTCTGGAGGGCGAAAAAATTTTGCCCCCATAGAAACACCACAAACCTGAAGAAAGTATTTGCAATCAAAGAAATTGTGTTTTATAAAAAAAATAAATAAATCAACAAATACAAATGAAATCCTAGGAAAATAAGTAAGCAGGCACACTCTAATTTGGGTCAATATATGAATTTATTTATATATATGGTCGATGTAGGGTATATTAAAAAATATGGTCGATGTAGGGTATGTTAAAAATGGTAAATAAAATCAGGCAAAAGGTGGAGTGAATAAAATTCAGCTAAATGTCCTTTTAGATAGATAGAGAATAATGGATGTCATTCAATGGTAACCAGCTGGTATTAGGAGTATTGAAGTAATAACATATAGGAATGATAAAAAATAAAAAAATGAAAAATTGTAAAAAATATATAAAAAAGTGCGCTGAATAATGCGCTAAGAAAGTTGTCCTTTTATAAAAGAATTGTCTTTTCATGAAATAGTCTCAAGAATGATGCGTTTGTATTCCTTTTGTGGTGATGTCCTCTGGGTGAGAGATATAAGGTAAATAAGTGGATACTGTAAGAAGCAGAGGATTGTCTGAATACCCATCACTTGGAACGGAGCTAGAATAGGCCGGGACCATTCAGCACAAGCCGGGAAAGATCGCGATCACGTGACTGCACACGTCACCCTACAGACGCGCGAACCACGCCTCCCGGCGTCCTTGGCAACGAGATACACCGCCGACTCCTGGATTCAAGACAGCCGCCCAGGGAGAACTGAGCAACGCCAGAGGACCAAAGACAGCAGCGCCGGGTGAAGGGTAAGTGATCTCTGTAGCCAGAGACAGTGCGGGACGCCGCACTCAGGCACAGAGCGCCCCTTCCTCCCACAGCATCCGCATACAAATATAACATTCACTGACTACTGCATTCTATTAATGTATATGCCTGCGGTTTACTGACTACTGCATTCTATTAATGTATATGCCTGCGGTTTACTGACTACTGCATTCTATTAATGTATATGCCTGCGGTTCTTTGATAAAAAACCTACCTATATATACCAAAAAGGCACATCACGTACTCTCCATCTAACAGTGGGAACCACATAAGGAGTCATAAGGCGCAGTATCCACTTATTTACCTTATATCTCTCACCCAGAGGACCTCACCACAAAAGGAATACAAACGCATCATTCTTGAGACTATTTCATGAAAAGACAATTCTTTTATAAAAGGACAACTTTCTTAGCGCATTATTCAGCACACTTTTTTATATATTTTTTACAATTTTTCATTTTTTTATTTTTTATCATTCCTATATGTTATTACTTCAATACTCCTAATACCAGCTGGTTACCAATGAATGACATCCATTATTCTCTATCTATCTAAAAGGACATTTAGCTGAATTTTATTCACTCCACCTTTGCCTGATTTTATTTACCATTTTTAACATACTCTACATCGACCATATTTTTTAATATACCCTACATCGACCATATATATAAATAAATTAATATATTGACCCAAATTAGAGTGTGCCTGCTTACTTATTTTCCTACTATTATCCACTCCTGACTGGGTGAGTCAGTTTTAGCAGCCTTGCACCTCAACCATTTGCCTGAGCAGTAGAGCCGTCTATTCCCCCCTTTCTCTTTAGGCTACTTTCACACTTGCGTTAGGAGCGGATCCGTCTGGTGTCTGCACAGACGGATCCGCTCCTATAATGCAAACGCTTGCATCCGTTCAGAACGGATCCGTTTGCATAACCATGAACAAAAAAAAAAAAAAAAATTTTTTTTTTTTTTTTTTTGTTCATGATAATGCAAACGGATCCGTTTTGACTTTACATTGAAAGTCAATGGGGGACGGATCCGTTTGAAAATTGAGCCATACTGTGTCATCTTCAAACGGATCCGTCCCCATTGACTTCCATTATAAGTCTGGACGGATCCGGTCGCCTCCGCACGGCCAGGCGGACACCCGAACGCTGCAAGCAGCGTTCAGGTGTCCGCTCACTGAGCGGAGCGGAGGCTGAGCGCTGGCAGGCGAATGCATTCTCAGTGGATCCGCCTCCATTGAGAATGCATCAGGGCTGGACGGCTGCGTTCGGGACCGCTCGTGAACCCCTTCAAACGGAGCTCACGAGCGGACACCTGAACGCAGGTGTGAAAGTAGCCTTAGCTACAAATGAAATCCTGCAGCTCCAAAGTATAGTTGCTATAACTTCCCAAAAACCATTTGAGGCCAGAGATTGCCAAATTGTGAGGAATGTTGGTATATAATGACACCACATCGGCTGTGATCCATGTGAAAACATCACACCATTCAAAGTCGTGAAAAGATTGCAAAACTGTATGAGTATCTTTGAGGAAACCTGGTATAAGCTGCACTAAGGGTTGAAGGAGAGTATCCACCTATTCTGAGAGCTTTTCAGAATATGATCCTATTCCTGCCACTATTGGCCTCATAGGGGGTGGAAACTCTCCTTTGTGTATCTTTGGCAATGAATGGAATATCGACATTACAGGATGTTCAACATAAATATATTCCAATTCTTTCTTACTCAAAATGCCACTTGAGAGACCCTGTTGCAGGATATTCATACGTTTCTGAAGATAAAGGGGTTACTTTTCAGAGGAGTATATACTTTTGCATCCTCCAACAACTTTAAAACCGGATTTGTAAATATACTTGTCCAAAATAACCACTGCTCGACCCTTATCAGCTTCCTTAATGATTATGTCAGTTTTGCTCTCCAGGTCTCTTAGTGCATTGTGTTTAGTGCATTGTGTTCATCCAACATAAGGTTCTCTCTTTTACTGCTTAATGTGATTTGTTTCTTCTGATTATATGATGGATTCATTTTTGTTTTTTCATGGAGTGCACACAGATTCCTTTAAACAAGATCCTGAAAGTGGTCGAGTGCAGGTGACAGATTGTATAGGATAAAAATATTTGTTAGGGCTCTTTCACACCTGCGTTCTTTTCTTCCGGCATAGAGTTCCGTCGTCGGGGCTCTATGCCGGAAGAATCCTGATCAGGATTATCCCCATGCATTCTGAATGGAGTGAAATCCGTTCAGGATGCATCAGGATGTCTTCAGTTCCGGAACGGAAAGTTTTTTGGCCGGAGAAAATACCGCAGCATGCTGCGCTTTTTGCTCCGGCCAAAAATCCGGAACACTTGCCGCAATGCCGGATCCGGAATTAATGCCCATTGAAAGGCATTGATCCGGATCCGGCCTTAAGCTAAACGTCGTTTCGGCGCATTGCCGGAGCCGACTTTTAGCTTTTTCTGAATGGTTACCATGGCTGCCGGGACGCTAAAGTCCTGGCAGCCATGGTAAAGTGTAGCGGGGAGGGGGGGAGCAGCATACTTACCGTCCGTGCGGCTCCCGGGGCGCTCCAGAGTGACGTCAGGGCGCCCCAAGCGCATGGATCATGTGATCGCATTGGACACGTCATCCATGCGCTTGGGGCGCTCTGACGTCATTCTGGAGCGCCCCGGGAGCCGCACGGACTGTAAGTATACCGCTCCCCCGCTCCTACTATGGCAACCAGGACTTTAATAGCGTCCTGGCTGCCATAGTAACACTGAAAGCATTTTGAAGACGGTTCCGTCTTCAAATGCTTTCAGTACACTTGCGTTTTTCCGGATCCGGAGTGTAATTCCGGCAAGTGGAGTACACGCCGGATCCGGACAACGCAAGTGTGAAAGAGCCCTTACTCGTTTTAAATATCGCATAAAATATGTGGAGAATCGACCCACTCAAAAAAATGTTTTTTTTTGGGTTTTTTTTTAAGTGAGCTTACGAGCTAACCTATTCACATCAATTATCGTGTGGTACAAATCAAAATGGCATGAAGGTGAGAAAGATAGTCCCTTTTTCAATAAGTCCATCTGTGCCTATAGAAGAATAATAGAAGACAGGTTGATCACTTGGAGTTCAATTACTGCGATTTGTTGCAAGATGGATAGCGATGTCCTTTTTTGGTGTTTTCTTCCCGCTCATCGTTTTTTGACAGTGGTTTTTATTTTTGGCTTTTGCTAGCAGCCACTTGTGGTGTGTTGGAACTAGTGGAAAAAGATCCCTCACCAGCCTCAGGTGCTGAGTCAGATGACTAATTCCGTGGAACTAAAGGAAACATTGGATGAATATCTTCTCCTGGAATGGGTCATTTTTCTTAATATAGAACGAGGAGTGTTCGCCTGAGCCTCTGTCTAGGAATAGACTTTGTCTGTTTTATAATCCAATAAGTCCCTGTTGAATTTATTTTGTTTGAATTGTGCTAGTGTTTCCTCTAGTTCATTTAGATCATTCTTTTGTTTTTTGTCTAGTTCCACGAACATTCGTTTGTTCACATGAGTAGGACACGGTAGATTTTTTTCTTTATTCTTAAACCACATGGGATCGTATTTCTTTTTACGCATATCTTTTTAAGGACGTAAGATCCCACCATGTGCACATTTCTTTTGTTAGTAACTTCTCCAATGTGGACATGTGGATTTTTAGGATATAGTGTCTTGCGTAGTTTCGTCTGGTGTGTTGAAAATTGCATCCATTTTTTTAAATACAATCCTGGTTTTCATCAACGGATCTTAATGCTGTGTGCGACATCTTCCCAGACAAGGATAAAAGGTATGGAACCGCTTTACAAGGAAAATTGCAGGGAGGGCACGCTGTCCATATAATATAGGTATAGAAAGTCAGAAATGCAGTGCTCACCTGCGTATTTCAGAGGCATGGATGTGGCTAAGACAAGGCCGACAAACTGTTGCAAAAAGTAGGAGGATCCAGCTTCTGATAAACAAAATCCTTTATTTGATTTGGTAAAATCCATACAGTGCAAGACAAGTGCAAAATCGACGCGTTTTGGATCCCAAGTTAACGATCCTTACTCATGATATAAAATGCTATCTGTGACTCTCCCATATAAGTACACCTCCTCTAATTCCACACATGGAAAGCCGGTAATTACTCACCGGTAATTCTGTTTCCTCAGACAGATGGACCAAAGAGATGGACTCCTCCCCCAGGGAAAGGAAACCTAGAGTACAAAAAGGAAGTACTTCCCGCCCAACATCAGTGGATTATAGAGATCTAGGAAGCCTTCCAGTCAGTTAACATCTGAAACGATACAACTTAACCTCTTACGGAAACAGGGCGTACCTGTACGCCCTGATACTTAAGGACACAGGGCGTACAGGTACGCCCTCTGTAGTTCCGATCACAGCAGTGCGGTGTTCGGTGATCGGAACAAGGTGCCTGCTCAAATCATTGAGCAGGCACCTTGGTACAATGCCCAGGGGGGTTCCTGTGACCCCCCGGTATCGGCGATCGCAGCAAACCGCAGGTCAATTCAGACCTGCGGTTTGCTGTGTTTCCGGGTTATTCGGGTCTCTGGTGACCCGATAACTCGGAATAGGACGGTGATCGGTGGTGTGATAATACAACACCAATCACCGTCCTGCGATCCTGAGAGGTGGCAGTCCCTCGCCGCCAGATCCACGTCCGCTTGTGGGACCGTGCAGAAAAATCAACGCGGCCACCCTACCCACACCCTCCAGGTACCTATCCTAAGGGGGGAGACCTGTGCCCTTACCAGTGGAAACCTGTTGCTGGTCAGAAATAAGGACAAGAGGGATGTCCTTGTACTGTCCACAATTCACGGTAACGGCATCACCCCTGTCCCTGTGCGATGTACCGCGGACACAGTCCTCAAGCCCGATTTTATCATCGACTACAATCGGTATATGGGAGGAGTTGATCTCTCTCATCAAGTCCTCAAGCCATATAACGCCATGTGCAAAACCCGGGCATGGTACAAAAAAGTTGCTGTCTACTTGGTACAGGTTGCCTTGTACAACTCTTTTGTGCTGTCCCGGAGCGCTGGCAACACAGGGAAATTCCTCCAGTTCTATGAGGCAGTCCTCAAGGCCCTGATCTTTTCTGAATGGGAAAGAGCAGGCCGTAGTACCTCGGGAACTGGAGGCGGTCCCCAAAAAAGTGAAGCGTGTGTCACAGGAGGGGGATACAGAAGGACACCACCACTCAGTGTGACACGTGCCCCGATCATCCGGGCCTCTGCATTGACAGATGCTTCAGGGAGTACCACACTTCCATGGAGTACTAAATTTATAATCCCCTTCGCCTATTTTAATTCCATTTAGCCACTGACAATCAAAAAAAAAACTATGGTTCTCAGACTTTACACCCCCCCAAAATTTTTTGTTCAAAAATGATATTTTGTAAAACTATAATAAATTTAAAAAAGTAGACATATTAGGTATCGCCGTGTCCGTAAGAATCTGCTCTATAAAAATACCCCATGACCTAACCCCTCAGATGAACACTGTCAAAAAACTAAAATAAAAATGGTGCCAAAACAGCAATTTTTGGGCAAATTTTCCATTTTAATCATTTTTTTCCAGTAACAAAGCAAGGGTTAACAGCCAAAACTTAATATTTATTACCCTGATTCTGCAGTTTACAGAAACACCCCATATGTGGTCATAAACTTCTGTATGACCAAACAGCAGGGCGCAGAATGAAAGGAACGCCATATGGTTTCTGGAAGGCAGATTTTGATTGCTTTTTTTGGCACCATGTCCCATTTGAAGAACCCCTGATGCACCCCTAGAATAGAAACTCCATAAAAGTGACCCCCATCTAAGAAACTACACCCCTCAAGGTATTCAAAACCGATTTAACAAACTTTATTAACCCTTTAGGTGTTCATCAACAGTTTATGGCAAATGGAGATGACATTTCAGAATTTCTATTTTTGGTATCCTTGTCTCACAAAAATAAAGCAACCAAAAACAATATGTACCCTAAAAATAGTCCCAACAAAACTGCCACCTTATCCTGTAGCAGGGTGGATAAAAATCAATGATTTAAAAAAAAAAAAAAAATCTGATTTTTTGGATTTAAATCGGATTTTTTTTTATATAAAATGCTTTTTGAGGAAAATATATTACCATCCAAAGGTTATTCCATCATGAAATAAAGATTTGTTTTTTAATTATGTAGAATAAGGCTGTACGTAGACTCCCATATTGTTGAATGGATTAGGCAGTGGCTGAGGGACAGACAACATAGGGTTGTAGTCAATGGAGTATATTTAGACCATGGTCTTGTTACCAGTGGGGTCTGTTCTGGGACCCATATTGTTAAATATATATTGCAGAAAGCCTCGATGGTAAGGTGTGTCTTTTTGCTGATGACACAAAGATTTGTAACAGGGTTGATGTTCCTGGAGGGATACACCAAATGGAAAAGGATTTAGGAAAACTAGAGGAACGGTCAAAAATCTGGCAACTAAAATTTAATGTTGATAAGTGCAAGATAATGCACCTGGGGCGTAAAAACCCAAGAGCAGAATATACAATCAGTGATACAGTTCTAACCTCAGTATCTGAGGAAAGGGATTTAGGGGTCATTATTCCAGAAGACTTAAAAGGTAGGCATACAATGTCATAGAGCAGCAGGAGATGCTAGCAGAATGCTGGGGTGTATAGGGAGAGGCATTACCAGTAGACAGAGGGGGGCGCTTATGCCACTCTACAGAGCACTAGTGAGACCTCATCTGGAGTATTGTGCTCAGTACTGGAGACCATATCTCCAGAAGGATATTGATACTTTGGAGAGAGTTCAGAGAAGAGCTACTAAACTGGTACATGGATTGCAGGATAAAACTTACCAGGAAAGATTAAAGGACCTTAACATGTATAGCTTGGAAGAAAGACGAGACAGAGGGGAGATGAGAGAAACTGCTAAATACATAAAGGGAATTAACAAAGTAAAAGAGGAGAGAAGATTTACAAGAAGAAAAACTGCTACAAGAGGACATAGTGTTAAATTAGAGGGGAAAAGGTTTAAAAGTAATATCAGGAAGTATTACTTTACTGAGAGAGTAGTGGATGCATGGAATAGCCTTCCTGCAGAAGTGGTAGCTGCAAATACAGTGAAGAAGTTTAAGCATGCATGGGATAGGCATAAGGCCATCCTTCATATAAGATAGGGCCATAGTATTCAGTATATTGCAGACTAGATGGGCTGAATGGTTCTTATCTGCCGACACATTCTATGTTTCTATATGTGTAATTGTTTTGGTAAATAAATTCCATGAATCCATTCACAATGCCCTGCTCTTCCAGAGGTTTTTGTAAGATTATTGGGCAGTTTCTCTGCCTACAAGATATTATCACAGATGCTTGGTTTACTTTTGCAGTTCTCAAAACTGAATTTGACTCAGCAGAGATCACATGGCTCTTCTTCACAGCAAAAATGTTATAACATGAACAGAGTTGAGAAAAATACCTTAATCCTAACTTCTACAAACCTATGAATGCAGAATCAACCTAATCAAACTAATATGAAAAGTTGTTTAAATCTTCATCTACTTGCATATTATAAGTTATACCAGCAAGAATTAGTCTTTATGTAGAAAACTATGATTTAAATCAAGCCTTACTGACTAGTGATTTAAATCGTGGTTTAAATCGTGATTTAAATCATTTTGATTTAAATCAAATCCACCCTGTCCTGTAGTTTACAAAATGGGGTCACATTTCTGGCGTTTCTACTCTAGGGGTTCATCAGGGGGGCTTCAAATGGGACATGGTGTAAATAAACCAGTCCAGTTACTACCACATATGGGGTGTTTCTGCAAACTACAGAATCAGGACAATAAATATTGAGTTTTGTTTGGCTGTTCACCCTTGCTTTGTTAGGGGCAAAAAATGTATTAAAATGGAAAATCTGCCAAAATATTTAAATTCTTAAATTTCATCTCCATTTGCCAATAACTCTTGTGGAACACCTAAAGGGTTAACGACATTTGTAAAACTCAGTTTTGAATACCTTGAGGGGTGTAGTTTCTTAGATGGGGTCACTTTTATGCAGTTTCTTCTCTAGGGGTGCATCAGGGAGGCTTCAAATAGGACATGGTATAAATAAACCAGTCCAGCAAAATCTGCCTTCCAAAAACCACACGGCGCTCCTTTCCCTCTACGCCAGGGCTGGCCAACCTGAGGCTCTCCAGCTGTTGCAAAACTACAACTCCCAGCATGCCTAGACTGCTTACAGCTATCAGCCTACAGCAGGGCATGGTGGGAAATGTCGTTTTACAACAGCTGGAGAGCCGCAGGTTGGCCAGCCCTGCTCTACGCCCTACTGTGTGCCCGTATAGTACTTTACAACCACATATGGAGTTTTTCGGCAAACTACAGGATGTTGTATATCTGGACTTCTCCAAAGCATCTGACACTGTACCACATAATAGGTTAGTATATAAAATGAGAATGCTCGGACTGGGAGAACACGTCTGTATGTGGGTAAGTAACTGGCTCAGTGATAGAAAACAGAGGGTGGTTATTAACGGTACACACTCAGATTGGGTCACTGTCACTAGTGGAGTACCTCAGGAGTCAGTTTTGGGCCCTATTCTCTTCAATATATTGATTAATGATCTTGTAGAAGGCTTGCATAGTAAAATAATTTTTTTTTGCAGATGACACTAAACTGTGTAAGTAATTAACACTGAAGAGGACAGTATACTACTACAGGGCGATCTGGATAGACTGGAGGCTTGGGCAGATAAGTGGCAGATGACGTTTAACACTGACAAATGTAAAGTTATGCACATGGGAAGGAATAATGCAAGTCACCCGTACATACTAAATGGTAAAGCACTCGGTAACACTGACATGGAAAAGGATCTAGGAATTTTAATAAACAGCAAACTAAGCTGCAAAAACCAGTGTCAGGCAGCTGCTGCCAAGGCCAATAAGATAATGGATTGCATCAAAAGGGGCATAGATGCCCGTGATGAGGACATAGTCCTACCACTTTACAAATCATTAAATCAGACCACACATGGAGTACTGTGTACAGTTCTGAGCTCCTGTGAACAAGGCAGACATGGCAGAGCTGGAGAGGGTCCAGAGGAGGGCAACTAAAGTAAAAACTGGAATGGGGCAACTACAGTACACTGAAAGATTATCAAAATTAGGGTTATTCACTTTAGAAAAAAGACGACTGAGGGGAGATCTAATTACCATGTATAAATATATCAGGGGTCAGTACAGAGATCTATCCCATCATCTATTTATCCCCAGGACTGTAACTGTGACGAGGGGACATCCTCTGCGTCTGGAGGAAAGAAGGTTTGCACACAAAACATAGAAGAGGATTCTTTACAGTAAGAGCAGTGAGAGACTATGGAACTCTCTGCCTGAGGAGGTGGTGATGGTGAGTACAATAAAGGAATTCAAGAGGGGCCTGGATGTATTTCTGGAGTGTAATAATATTACAGGCTATAGCTACTAGAGTTATTCTGATTGCCTGATTGGAGTCGGGAAGGAATTTTGTATTCCCCTAAAGTGGGGAAAATTGGCATTCACCTCAAAGTTTTTTTTTTTGCCTTCCTCTGGATCAACTTGCAGGATGACAGGCCGAACTGGATGGACAAATGTCTTTTTTCAGCCTTATGTACTGTGTTACCCGGCCCTCAGCCTCTATGTCGCTGCGATCTTCCGCAATTAAGCCCTCAGGTCCTGAGGGGTTAATTGCGGCAGATCGCAGCACGCAATCATAGAGGCCGGGTATGGGATAAGGGCGGCACACGCAGGCTACGTTTGTATTCAAGCATTAACTATATTAACTGGTGGCGCAGTGGCCACAGTCCCTCCTTTCTACTCCCCCTATTCTCAGTATTATATTAATTGCCGCCCCCCCCCACATTATTAAATAATTGGTGGCAGTGGCCCCAGGGTCCCCCCTCCTCACCCATTGGCGGTAGTTGCAGTTTCTGATCGGAGCCCCAGCAGTGTAATCCTGATGCTCCGAAGGTTACCATGACAGCCAGGACGCTACTGAAGCCCTGGCTGTCATGTTAAGCTCCCTGCTGTTGTGTGCACAAAGCACAGGTCAGCAGGGACAGTGTAAAGTCCTATTCACCCTAATAGATCTTTATTAGAGTGAATAGGACAAGGGTTCTAGCCCCTAAGGCGGCTAATAGTTAGTAAATAAAAAGTAAAAAAAAAAAAGTTGAACCCCCCCAAATATAGAAAATAATATATTGCGATATATCGTTATCGCACATGCTTCTAATTCTATTGCGAAATAGCTGTTAGGCCATATCGCCCAGCCCTAAGTTCAATACACTGCAGTACACTATATAGTGTGCTGCAGTGTATTATAAGCCATCAGACCCACTGGATCTCCAAAAAAAAAAAAAAATAATATATACACACACATCATTGGTTAAAAATGTAAAAAACAAAACACTAAACATGTTTGGTATCGCCACGTCTATAAGGACCTGATCTATAAAAGTATCATGTTACTTTTGACGCATTGACGCATGGTGGACACCATAAAAAAATATGATGGCATTGCAATATTGCCCACCGCACTTCCCAAAAAAATTGTATAAAAATTGATCAAAAAAGTCATATGTATCCAAAATTTGCACAAATTAAACAGTGACCTCATCCCACAAAAAATGAGCCCCTACATAAGCCAATAAAAAAATAAAAATAATAAAGTTTAAAAAAAATGCACATATGTATCGTCATGGCCGTAACGAACTGCTCTATTAAAATAGCATGTGATCCAACCCATCTGGTGAACACCATATAAAAAAAATGGCCAAAAAATATCTATTTTTTATCACCTTAAGTTACAAAAAGTGTAATACCAAGCAATCAAAAAGTCATGTGTCCCCCATAATGGTTTCAATCAGTCATCTCATCCTGCAAAAAATGAAACCCTAACTAAGACAATCGCCCAAAAAAATAAAGCTTTCAAAAAATGGAAACACAAAAACCTTTTTTTTTTTTTTTTAAATGCCTTTATTGTGTAAACTAAAATAATAAAAAAAAACGTATTAGGCATCGCTGTGTCCATAACAACCTGCTCAATAAAAATAGTATGTAATCCAAACAGTCTGGTGAACGCCGTAATTTTTTTTAATAAAAAATGTGCAAAAAAAGGAATTTTTTTAATCACCTTACATCACAAAAAGTGTAATACCAAGCGATCAAGGCCAGCAGTCTCAGCCGCAGCCAGCAGTCTCAGCCACCAGTCAGTGCCAGCAGTCTCAGCCACCAGCCGCAGTCTCAGCCACAGCCAGCACTCAGTGGCAGCAGTTTCAGCCACAGCCAGCAATCTCAGCCACAGCCACCAGTCTCGGCCACCAGCCACAGCCACAGCCACCAGTCAGTGCCAGCAGTCTCAGCCACCAGTCAGCGTGGACAAGTTCTCTTGCCATTTAACATAGAATGTTCCTACTAATGTTTATGCACTACTGTTCTAGCGGCCATTATTTTAACGGGCTTAATGTCTAGTATAATATAAACCACACGTGCATATAATAGCATACACTACATAGTTAGTCTTACAGGTAAAAAACGCCTCTAAAAATTATGCACTATTGTCCATCATACAATGGTAGCCAGGAATTTTGAAATTCTGGCCAGGGCTTGTGGGTGGGTATGGCGGTACTTCCTCTTTCTCTCCAGTGTTCCAGGGATAGGCAGTTAAAGGCTTCCATCAGACAGTGTGTGATGCTCGGTGATACTGCTGGTGGTGGTGCTGTTGCTGTCACATCCTCTCTATATCGGTGCCAGGTGGCCCTGTCGCTCCAGAGGGGGAGGAAGAGGCCGAGACAGCAGCAGTAGAGGGAGCAGGAGGAGCATCAGATCTTTTGTGGTTTTTCAGGTGTCTACTGCACTGCAGCTCGTGCTTTGCATTTAGATGCCTGGTCATGCATGTGATGCTCAGGTTTAGAACATTTATGCCTCGCGTCAGGCTCTGACTGCACAGGATGCAAACCACCCGTGGTTGTCAGCATATTGCCTGAAGAACTGGCACGGCAGGGAACTCCTTTAGTGTGCCCTGTCCCACGGCGCAGTAGGCTATAGAAGGGGTACTGGCTAGAGGCTGGTCGCTGTGGTTTTGCACCCTGCTCCCTCTTGTGCTGTGCAGTTGGCACTGCGTGACCACCATCTCTTCCTCTGAACTGCACACGTCACTCGGATGACCTTCATTCCATGTGGTGTCTAGAACCTCATGATCATCCACATCATCTTCCATCCACTCCTCACCCTGCCCTCCTTGCCAGTCTGCACACTGCAGAAAGCCACAGCAGTTGACACCTGTGCGTCATCATCAGAGACGTGCTGCGGTGGTCGTCCCATATTCTCATCCTCAAACATAAGTGGTTAGGCATCAGTGCACTTAATTTCTTCCACTTCTAGGGCAGGACTAGGTGGATGGCCCACAGAACCCCTGCCAGCAGAGTCATCAAAAAGCATAAGTGACTGCTGCATGACTAGGGGCTCAGACTGCTTGGCTGATTTGCAAGGGGTTGAGGTGGAAGACGGATGCCCATGGGCCGCCAGTGACAACTCTGCGCTTTCAGCAGGGACTGTCTTAGCAGGAGGCAGTGTTTCAGCAACATGGTGGAAGAGTATGTGTCCAGATGTCTGCACATACTGACTGATGGGTCTGCACCATTTAACTTCTGGGTCTACAAATTGGACACATGGCCTGAGCTTGCCCTTTACACCTTGGAGGTGCTGGCCTGCACTGTGGCAAGTGTATTGTATGAACGTGTCTTTAGCACAACAATGGTGTGTGATTACGGACAGGTGCATCCGCCTGTCCACAGCCAACGTGGACAAGCTCACGTTCATTAAAATTAACCAGGCAGGGGGGCGTGGCCAACTGCCGGCATGAGTGCACGCACCTGAGTGTAGCTCCGAGTCCCGACAAGAATCCTGCTCCATCCTGACTAAACAACAGCCGCAAAAATAGAATGGCAGGTGCAGAAGAGGAGGGAATCCACCCGCAGGAGGAAAATGAGCCCAAGCAAGCTACAAGCCGCAGCGGATCGGCTTAAGGAATATGCCAGAGCCGAGGGCCAACATGGCGCCACGACTCCATCTAACACGCGCGCCCCAGCAACTTGCGGCAATGCGACCTCACAGCAAGACCCTCCCAGCGGGGAAGAGCCCGAGCTCTCTCCTAAAGTGGCCCATGAACAACTAATGGCTGCTATCACCACGTGGCAGACCTCCCTTACGAGCAAAATCGAGGAGGTGAACGTGGATGTTGGTCTCCTCAGACACGACGTGCAGCAGCTGAGAGAGAGGGCGAGACAGACGGAGCACAGGGTATCCGAGTTGGAGGATATCACCCGACCAATGCAGGTTAAATTGTCGGATCTGGAAAAGAAGGTGCAAATGTGGCAGCAGAAATGTGATGATCTGGAGAATAGATCCAGACGTAACAATGTGTGAATCCTTGGCTTTCCGGAAAGAGCGGAAGGGTCAGATCCGGCGACCTTCACAGAAAAATGGTTCAAAACCACGTTCCCTGAGGCCACGTTTTCGGCGACATACGCCGTGGAAAGGGCACACAGAGTCCCGGCCAGAACTCCACCCCCAGGTGCCCCTCCCAGACCTCTGCTAGCCAGACTTCTAAACTGGAAAGATACGGATTTGCTACTCAACCTGGCCAGATCCGCACCGGACATATCTTACAATAACTCGAGGATATCACTGTTTCCCGACTTTTCAGCTGAGTTACAGAAAAAGAGATCCACCTTTGTTGCCGTCAAGAGAAAACTCAGAGAGCTAAATATCCAGTACTCCATGACGTATCCTGCTTGATTCCGGATTGTGGACGGCGGGAAATCCATATTCTTCAATGACCCAAGGGAGGCTAGCAGACCGGGACACTGATCCACTTCTCTTGTATTGTCCGGGACACCTGGACTCGCCCTCACTTACCTGCTCCAGACCGACTTGAGGAGGGCACTTACCTGTTTAAAGATGGACTCCGCTTCCAGATGCGAACCCTGGGTATCGTATGAGGCCTAAGGTCACTTATCCGTGACATGCGGAGCAGTCAGTTATTCGTAATGTTTATATGCTGCACCCTTATTAGATGGTATATGGCTGTTTAATAGCACATGGCACCGGGACTCACCCGGTGGACACCTGCACTGGGATAACATCTAAATACCAGTCATGGAATATGTGAGGATTGGGTGGACCTAGAAAAAGGATTGCTGTGTTTTCACATGTCCGCCGGCATGCTCCACATATCCTGGGCCTGCAGGAGACCCACTTAACGTCCGAGATGAACAACAGAATTAAGAAGCCCTGGGTACAGTGGAGCGCAAACGCATATGGGAACTCGTACTCTAGAGGAGTGGCAGTACTAGTACATAGCTGCTTGAGGTGGGAAACACAGAGGCTTGCAGTTGATCCTGACGGACGCTATATATTTGTATTTGCACATGTTAACTGCACCCCATATGTCGTCATTAATGTATATATCCCTCCGCCGGCCAGTGTATCAGTATTGCAGGCTGTGGTAGGCTTCGTAGTGCAGTATCCGAATGTCAGATTACTATGTATGGGGGACTTTAATATGTTGATGAACCCTGACTTGGATCGCTTTCGGAGCTCAACGGGGGACGGAGTGGTGGTTTCTTCAACCTCAGTGCTCTTAAAGGTGGCCACTGAGATGGGATGGCTGGACCTATGGCGGGAAAGACATCCCCTGACGGTACAGTACTCGTTTCACCCCTTCCAGGGGAGCCTTATCCAGGATAGACTACCTAATGGGTAACTCATTAACCCTTACTGAGCTGGAGAGTATTGAGTACTGTCCACAGGGGCCCTCTGACCACGCACCGTTGCTAGCGAAGTTTTCATTGTTGGGGGAGCTGGCGAGAGGGAGCAAAATGCGTATACACCCCTTCTGGCTTACTCTCATGGAGTCCAATGATCAAATCCCGGATCAACTCCGTATGTTTTTTGAGGTCCAGGGCGATATAACAGACGAGCTGCTAATATGGGAAACGTTAAAAGCCTACTTGAGAGGATGCATTAAATCATCCATAGCATTTATTAAAAGAGAGGCCCACTGTAGAGAAGAGGAGCTTCAGAACTCATGTAGAGAAGCTGAGAATACCTTTACTGGTGACCCCACGGAATCCAACAGGTTAGAATGGCTCCTCAGGGGTAGACAGTACACTGCGTGCAGAATTATTAGGCAAATGAGTATTTTGACCACATCATCCTCTTTATGCATGTTGTCTTACTCCAAGCTGTATAGGCTCGAAAGCCTACTACCAATTAAGCATATTAGGTGATGTGCATCTCTGTAATAAGAAGGGGTGTGGTCTAATGACATCAACACCCTATATCAGGTGTGCATAATTATTAGGCAACTTCCTTTCCTTTGGCAAAATGGGTCAAAAGAAGGACTTGACAGGCTCAGAAAAGTCAAAAATAGTGAGATATCTTGCAGAGGGATGCAGCACTCTTAAAATTGCAAAGCTTCTGAAGCGTGATCATCGAACAATCAAGCGTTTCATTCAAAATAGTCAACAGGGTCGCAAGAAGCGTGTTGAAAAAGGTAAGAAAGGCTGAAAGACGACCACCACTGAACAAGACACACAAGCTGAAACGTCAAGACTGATTTTTCTAAGGTTTTATGGACTGATGAAATGAGAGTGAGTCTTGATGGGCCAGATGGATGGGCCCGTGGCTGGATTGGTAAAAGGGCAGAGAGCTCCAGTCCGACTCAGACGCCAGCAAGGTGGAGGTGGAGTACTGGTTTGGGCTGGTATCATCAAAGATGAGCTTGTGGGGCCTTTTCGGGTTGAGGATGGAGTCAAGCTCAACTCCCAGTCCTACTGCCAGTTTCTGGAAGACACCTTCTTCAAGCAGTGGTACAGGAAGAAGTCTGCATCCTTCAAGAAAAACATGATTTTCATGCAGGACAATGCTCCATCACACGCGTCCAAGTACTCCACAGCGTGGCTGGCAAGAAAGGGTATAAAAGAAGAAAATCTAATGACATGGCCTCCTTGTTCACCTGATGTGAACCCCATTGAGAACCTGTGGTCCATCATCAAATGTGAGATTTACAAGGAGGGAAAACAGTACACCTCTCTGAACAGTGTCTGGGAGGCTGTGGTTGCTGCGGCACGCAATGTTGATGGTGAACAGATCAAAACACTGACAGAATCCATGGATGGCAGGCTTTTGAGTGTCCTTGCAAAGAAAGGTGGCTATATTGGTCACTGATTTGTTTTTGTTTTGTTGTGAATGTTGAGATGTTATATTGGTTTCACTGGTAAAAATAAATAATTGAAATGGGTATATATTTGTTTTTTGTTAAGTTGCCTAATAATTATGCACAGTAATAGTCACCTGCACACACAGATATCCCCCTAAAATAGCTAAAACTAAAAACAAACTAAAAACTACTTCCAAAAATATTCAGCTTTGATATTAATGAGTTTTTTGGGTTCATTGAGAACATGGTTGTTGTTCAATAATAAAATTAATCCTCAAAAATACAACTTGCCTAATAATTCTGCACTCCCTGTATATGCAGCACTTGCAGGAGAAAAGCGATCGTAAACTATTCTTCCTCAAGCAGCAGTCCTTTGAGCTGGGAGGACAGGCAGGCAAGATACTTGCTCACAATGCCCGGAACAACTCCTCGGCGCCACCGAGTTATACATATTCGAGGGACGGATGGAGGGATAATAGAGACGGTACCGGGCATCCTTGCCAGGTTCCAGGAATTCTATCAGGAACTATATAGTTCAGTGATACACTATTCTACCCAATAGCTGAGGACATACCTGCAGGAGGTGACACATCCCCGACTGAGTGACAAGGATAGGGAAATGTTGGAGAGTGACTTCACATTAGAGGAGATACAAGTAGCTATAAGGGGACTCACAGCAGGGAAGGCACCCGGCCCTGACAGCATACCGATCGAGGTGTACACTAGATATATTGACATTCTAGCCCCTAGAATGGAAAAATTTTACAATCGGCAAAGACACAACAGAGATTGCTAGACTCATTCTATGATGCCACTATTGTGGTGATCCTGAAGCCAGACAAGGACTCTTTGGAGTGTGGGGCGTACAGGCCCATCTCCTTGTTGAACCTAGATTATAAGGTGCTCACGAAAATAATTGCCAATAGATTGAATAATGTCATAGCCTCTGTTGTACACCCGGATCAGCCCAGATTTATACCGGGGAGTTCTACTTCTACTAACATCAGGAGGGCGCAAGTGATTACACAAGTAGGTGGAGCTATGGACAGACCGTGGGTCTTGGCCTCCTTAGATACGGCCAAGGCCTTCGACTCGGTAGAGTAGCCATATTTATTGGAAGTACTAAGCTGTTTGGGCTTTGGCCCAGTGTTTGCCCAATGGGTACATATGCTCTATAAACAACCTAAAGTGAACATCCTAGTGAACGGTTCTCATTCAGGACAGTTCAACCTTGGCAGGGGAACCAGGCAGGGGTGCCCTCTATCACCCCTCCTGTTTGCAGTAGCAATAGAGCATTTAGCGAATAGACTGCGACAGGACTAGGTCTACAGCAGGGTTTCCCTGGGAGGCAGGGAGGACAGAGTCGGCTTATATGCAGACCATCTGATCCTTTTTATGGTTAGGGCGGATCAATCGCTGCCTAGAGCGATTGAACTAATAGAAACCTTTGGCCGCTTTTCCGGACTATACATCAACTGGTCCAAGTCGGCTCTGATGCCCCTTAAACCTGCAGATTGGCCTACGACATACTGTAATCTCCCAGTTGTAGACCGGTTTAAATACCTAGGAATCATAATAACCAGAGACCCTCCCTTAGCGTATACTTTGAACACTGAGCCTCTAACCTCTACACTCGCTAGGAAATTTGTGGCTTGGCAATCCCTTCTCATCTCAATTATGGGTCGTCTGAATCTTAAAGATGGTTCTCCTACCTAAAGCCCTGTATATACAGGACCATGCTAGCACAACCGTCCCGTGTCGGTTCTTTGACCACCTCCATTCCATGATGTCGGTCTTTATCTGGGGAAAGGCTAGAAGGAAACTGGCGCTCCGAACTTTACAGAGACCCAAACTCCAGGGGGGAGCGGCGCTTCCGAACTTATTCCTGTACTTTCTAGTGGGACAGTTACGCTACCTCACGACCTGGGTATCCTCACAATCTCTCCAAAATGCAGAATTTTATCTGCAACATTTTCTGCAGATCCATTCATTATGGCCGGTGTTGGAAGATATCGGTTTGTTCCCTGGCCGGGCCCTCCTATTACATAGATTGGCCCACCAGGTTTGGGAAGCAGCTAAGCTCAAGTCCTATAGACGCAATACCCTTGTGGGAGAACCCTATGTTTCGGCACCTGAGGCGACATGATGGAGCTGCATTGTGGAGGGACCATGGGGTTCAGACCCTAGGTGACATATGAGGAAGGATCTATGAGGTCCTTTTCTCAACTCCAGGACAAGTTTGCGATCCAGAGACATATGTTCTTTAGATACCTCCAAATCAGACATGCCCTCTCTGCACAGTTTGGAGGGGGTACCAGAAAGATTTCCAAATATCCATTAATTGGAGTGCTGTCCACACAGGGCCCTAGGGGCCTCATAACTGCTAAAATGAACACATTGCTTGCGGAAGACAAATGGAGGGAATGTATTCCTTCGCTCTCAGAGACAGAGTGGGCTGAGGCCCTCGCAGCTCCTACAAGAGTTTCTCCCTCAGTCAACAACAAGCTGGTACAGTTGCATATCCTCCACAGGAGTTACCTTACTCCTACCAGGTTATTCAGAATGGGTAGAATGGAGAGCGGTAACTGTCTCAGATGTCATCAGGCCAATGCCAACTTCTGGCACATGATTTGGGAGTGTAGACATATACAAAGATTTTGGCTAGACGTGACATCAGTCTTGTCAGATCTGGTGCCTGGAACGGCCCCTCCTTGCCCCAAGATGTGCGTTTTAGGAATTGTAGAGGAGAAGCAGTGGTCTCATCATCACAGGATATTTCTGGAGGAAACCTTATTCCTTGCTAGGAAGTCGAATGATAATTCACAACTAGTGGGTAGCTTAATAAAACTTAACATTTATTAATGTCAAATAAAATAATAGGCCCTTTAAAGATTAAAAAATGTTGCATTGAATGCAACCAGAAAACTGCAAAAGTATCTGCAATAGCAGTATAATCAGAGAGAAGGAGGGGACCCAATTGCAGGGATAGCGATTGTGATAGAGTGAGAGGAAATAATATATAGATAGAAGGACACAGTGCTGGGTCAAAAACCCAGAGTGTCCCTGGATCTATCTCCCTTCCCCCTCCCTAACTTTCTAGCCCTACCGTCACCATGGGCGTCCGCAGAAATTTTTCCAGGGAGGGGGGGGGCATAATTTTATTGACATCCATGCTCTGCTTGTTTCTGAGAATGTAATGAAGGGGAGGGGCATATTCATTATCACAAAGTATAATAACGCATGAGCTGTGCAACGTGATGGAAAAGCTTAAATGTATATTATAAGTGCCAGGAATACAAAGTTGTATCCCTGGTTCTATAGCTCCCTCTCCCTCCTTGCCCCCTCATATATAATAAAATCGTACTTTTATTCCAGTCTGCAGTCAGTGTGCAGCACTGCACTAGGAAGTACCTCTAGCTGCCATATGAGGAGTGGTCAGTGGATGTATTCCTAGGCAGTAATGTAAACACTGGATTTTCTCTGAAAACACAGGGTTTACTGCAAAAAGCTTGAAGGGGCTGATTATACTCACCAGAACTAATATAATAAGCTGTAGTTGTTCTGGACCTGGTGACTATAGTGCGCCTTTAATGTAAACATTATTCAATGCACCACATTAGTCATACACCCATGATCAAGGCACTATAACCAAATAAAAAAATGTAGAAACTGCATTTGGTGTTAACAAACAAAAAATATGACAATTAAAATATTGAAAACTGTATTTATTTTGAAATGTATTAAAATAAATAACATTAAATATACTAATTATATATACATATACACAGTGCATGCACATCTCCATTTGGCAGTCTGATAGGTGGGTCTAGGTGTGGCAGATGCAAGAAGAATGTTACTTCTGACTGCATTGTGCCAAGTGCCAACTGTAAAGTTTGATGGAAGATGGATACTGGTATGTGGCTGTTTTTCAGGGATTGGGCTACTTCTATTGGAGGGACATTTTAATACTTCAGCATACCAAGAAAATGCTATGCTTCCAGCCATGATGTGGGAATAATTTGAGGAAGTCTGTTTTCACTTTAACTAACATGACTGTGCCCCAGAGTACAAAGCAAGGTCCTCAAAGACATGGTTAGATTTGTTTGGTGTGGAAGAACTTGACTGGCCCGGCCCCATAGAGCCCTGACTTCAACCCCATTGAACACCTTTTAGGATGAACTTGACTGGACTAGAGATAACCATTGTCTTCCAAATTGGAAAATAAACATATAAACTTTAGCAGTATAACGGTTGTAGATTAGGAACTGTAAACACCTACTCTCAAATTTAAAGGATCACTATAGGGTCAGGAACACAAACATGTATTCCTGCTGAACTTATAGTGTTAAAAACATCCCCTAGTCCCACCCCTGCTAAGCCTTTAATATAATAAAATATTAACTTTATTAAAGTCAGCTGCTGCTGGCTCGGCCTCTAATCTGCCTGCCTGGCTGACATCATCAGAGTCAGACATGTTGATCAAAAGCCAATCACAATGTTTTCCCATAGAAAAGCATAGGATTTGCTGAGACATTCAAGGAGACAGATCAGGGGCAGAGCCAGCACAAGCCATTTTTCAATGAGTACATTTGAACAGTTTTTGTTCACTGGTTAGTGATCTCGAAAAAGGAACTGCAAACGTCTGTGGTCTTGTGCAAATTTATCAATTACTTTTCTAATCATCTGCTGTTTGTTTTCTTCAATTTTTCCTCGATGTATGCTCATCATGCACAAACCCGATAAGCGATCATCTGCCATGGTCGACCTCAACCAGGTTTTCACCCTCCTCATAGTGCTGAATGACCGTTCTACTGTACAGGTGGTCACTGGCAATGTGAGAGCAACAAGAATTGCTTGCCGGATTGATGGAAATAAATCTGTGTGCTTTAACAAATCTAAAAATCCATTATCAAACTCTTCTACCTTTGTTGACCAGATCTCATACCATGTGATTGCTTCGGCTTTCAGATTTTCGAAGTTGTAAATTTCTCTGATGTTTGCAATCTGGCAATTGTATTGCTCAAGTGTCATTTTTGCCATTTGTTTTGGGTAAAGTGAATGAGATGGCAGTAACTAACCCAGTACTATTAAGTTAATTAAGTTAATAGTACTGGGTTAGTTGCGGCGCCGGGGGGGGGGGACACTTGCCCCCCCCTGCGGACGCCCATGACCGTCACCCTTCCTAAACATGGACTGCCCAGCTTTGTCCGACAGATAGAATATAGTCCGATGGATCCTAACCCTCTATCAGCTAAAGAGAGCAAAAAGACTGACAAAAAATTGACAAAAAATTGAGGTTGGCTATGCTGTGTCTCAGTTTGGCTAGTTGTGGCCTACAACACTAGATGCACTCAACACTCTAGGAACCTTATTATATCCCTTATACTAGTCACCAATAGATGTTATAAGCTGTTCAATGGCGTGTGCACAAAGCGCTTAACAGCAAAAGTACAAAGGCACAGAGTCACCATTTACTTATCTGCTCAATGTTGGATAACCATTGTACACAGACAGATGATGCGGATGTCTCTCCTCGGCGTCCTGCGTGTGGCAGCAGCAATGGAGGTACATTCGCGGCTCATTTAAAAAGCCGCACTTCTCCACCCATTCCCAGCCTATTCGCGTCACTTTACATCACCTGACCGGGTCACATGTAGAAACAAGTGATCCTCTCCCGGTCACATTACCAGGCGGCTCCAGGAAGCGTTCATGATATAGGCCTATCATCATCGCCAGGCAACCATTCAAACATACAGACGTCACCAATGGGCGGAATCATCATGATGTAATGGGTCAGTGCTCCAGCTGCCAAAGCCTGTTCGCTGCCCGGAACCGCTCTAAACTATCGACGTCATCAATAGGCGGGTTCGTCGCAGTGTATCAGTTAGACCAACGGGCGATCCTGGTCCACCTCATACAGTGCTCCAACAGAATAAATATCCTGAGGATTTGTCAGGGTTATATGTTGGAGTTTGTAAGCCCGATCCTTATGGTTTCTGGCATAGTAACAATTATTTATACGTTAGCCTAGATTCAGCAGCAATTTAGGACCCAAACAATGGGTGATCCTCTAATGCAAATGTACACAGTGGGTCTAAGAGGACGAGGAGGGGACAGGAGTAGGAGGGTTGGTGGTGGTCCAAGGCAATCAGGGATCAATGTAACAGCTGAATGACAGCTGCTCATTAAGTACCATGGGAGCCACCGTGTTCAATTGGAAGATCCACCATGTTTCTCTCTGCAGTACCCTCCTATCCCAGTCCCCTCCCCACCTTGGTTGTGGGACCACCTCAATCCCCATGAATTTAAGGCTGAAGAAGTTACCACTGTGTACCCCATTAATGTGTTTTGCCAAGGGTGTCTCTCTGTTGTTTCTTATATCGCCCAGGTGTTCACCCACTCTTCGCCGCAGCTCACGAGTGGTCTTGCCCACATACTCCAGGCCACACTCACAATTTACCTTGTATATCACCCCCTTAGTGACTAGTGACTAATAAATCGTTTGATGCATGTATCTTTACAGAGGAAGATGTTCTAAGTTTGCTGTCTAAGGTGAAGACAAATAAGTCACAGGGGCCTGATGATACACCCAAAATTATTAAAAGAGCTTAGTGGTGAGCTGGCAAAACCGTTAACAGATTTATTTAACCAATCATTAGTAACAGGAGTCGTCCCGGAAGATTGGAAATTGGCTAATGTCGTGCCCATTCACAAGAAAGGTAGTAGGGAGGAATCGAGCAACTATAGACCAGTGAGTCTGACATCAATAGTAGGCAAATTAATGGAAACCCTATTAAAGGATAGGATTGTGGAACATCTAAAATCCCATGGATTGCAAGATGAAAAACAACATGGGTTTACTTCAGGGAGATCATGTCAAACAAATCTTATAGATTTTTTTGACTGGGTGAATAAAATAATAGACGGTGGAGGTGCAGTAGACATCGCATATCTAGATTTTAGTAAGGCTTTTGACACTGTCCCACATAGAAGACTTATCAATAAACTGCAGTCATTGAGCATGGACTCCCATATTGTTGAGTGGATTAGGCAGTGGCTGAGTGACAGACAACAGAGGGTGGTAGTCAATGGAGAACATTCAAAACAAGGTCATGTTACCAGTGGGGTTCCACAGGGATCTGTACTGGGACCGATTTTGTTTAATATCTTCATAAGTGATATTGCAAAAGGCCTCGCTGGTAAGGTTTGTCTTTTTGCTGATGACACAAAGATAGGTAACAGGGTTGATGTTCCTGGAGGGAAACGCCAAATGGAAAAGGATTTAGGAAAACTAGAAGAATGGTCAGAACTCTGGAAACTGAAATTTAATGTGGATAAGTGCAAGATAATGCACCTGGGGCGTAAAAACCCAAGGGCAGAATATAGAATATTTGACACAGTCCTGACCTCAGTATCTGAGGAAAGGGATTTAGGAGTAATTATTTCAGAAGACTTAAAGGTGGGAAGACAATGTAATAGAGCAGCACGAAATGCCAGCAGAATGCTTGGATGTATAGGGAGAGGTATAAGCAGTAGAAAGAGTGAAGTGCTTATGCTGCTGTACAGAACACTGGTGAGACCTCACTTGGAGTACTGTGCGCAGTACTGGAGGCCATATCTCCAGAAGGATATAGATACTCTAGAGAGAGTTCAGAGAAGAGCTACTAAACTAGTACATGGATTGCAGGATAAAACTTACCAGGAAAGGTTAAAGGACCATAATATGTATAGCTTGGAAGAAAGAAGAGACAGAGGGGATATGATACAAACTTTTAAATACATAAAGGGAATCAACTCGGTAAAGGAAGAGAGCATATTTAAAAGAAGAAAAACTACCACAAGAGGACACAGTTTTAAATTAGAGGGGCAAAGGTTTAAAAGTAATATAAGGAAGTATTACTTTACTGAGAGAGTAGTGGATGCATGGAATAGCCTTCCTGCAGAAGTGGTAGCTGCAAATACAGTGAAGGGGTTTAAGCATGCATGGGATAGGCACAAGGCCATCCTTCATATAAGATAGGGCCGGGGGCTATCCATAGTATTCAGTATATTGGGCAGACTAGATGGGCCAAATGGTTCTTATCTGCCGACACATTCTATGTTTCTATGTTAGTGCGGCAGTTTACCAAGTGTCTAATTTGATATGTCTTGTTAGTGACGTTGCCACTAAAGGAGCGTCCCTGAGCTATATGTGGACAAGCCACTGCAGTGAAAACAACCAACGGGACGCCGGAGCCACATTTCCTTTGTATCTTGTGTCTCACTGAAGTGGCTGTGGACCAGGCGATCCTTAAGGCTGAGGCCCCTGCAATAAGTGACCTGCACAGTTTCAGAAATTACTTTCTTGATATCAGGGTCAAGTTGAAGGATTTCCCAGTGTTTTCTCAGCACTTGTTTAACCTCTTCTGATGCACCATCAAAAGTTCCTATGAGGCGTATGGGGCCACTGTCTGTCTTTTCAGGTTTCGGGTACAGTAGTTCGTCTCGGTTGCTATCACAAGCTCTTTTATATGCTGATCTGAGAACTGAGTCAGGATAGCCCCTCTCACAAAATCTGCATCGCAGGTTATCTGCTTGATGTTTAAAATCCCCCCAGGTGGAAAAGTTCCTCTTGATCCGTAGGTACTGTCCCACGGGGATCCCTCTTTTCAGGGGTTTTGGGTGGTGACTACTCCAATGCAGAAGCGAATTCGTGGAGGTGGGCTTCCTGAACGTTCTTGTTTGAATCATGCCTTCTGTGCCCCTTGATATTTCAATGTCAAGAAATGGAAGGGTATTAGTTTTAAACTCTGATGTAAATTTCATGCTAATGGAGTTGGTGTTCAAGTCCTGTACAAAGTCCGCAAAGTCCTTTTCCTCGCCCTTCCAGACGACAAAAATGTCGTCTATAAATCTGGCCCATGTGATCACATGTGAGATATGATTGCTGGGTACATCACTAAATACCAGGGTCCGTTCCCACCCGCCCAGGAACAAATTTGCATACGACAGGGCACATGAACTCCCCATCGCGGTGCCCCTGAGCTGGTGGTAAAGGACCCCGTCAAACAGAAAGTAATTCCTCGTCAATATGAAATCCAGTAGATGCAATACAAATGCATTGTGGGGGTGAAATTGTCGTCCCCTCGTGCTGAGGAATGTCTCCACTGCCCTTAATCCCAATGCATGGGGTATGGAGGAATACAGCGCCTCTACGTCAATAGAGACCAATGACCTTCCTCCAAGGATACCCCCTCAAGGCGACCCAAAAGGTCACTTGTATCTCTCAAATATGAGGGTAGTGTCCTTACAAATGGTGCCAAAATACGATCCAGGTAAATCCCCGTATTTTGGGTCAGACTATTAACACCTGACACAATGGGAAGTCCTTTTAGAGGAGTGCTACCTTTATGAATCTTTTGTAAACTATAGAAGGTAGCTACAGTTGGATGTTTTTTATATAAAAAATCAAATTCCTCCCCTGAAATCAGGTTTTCTGTCTTTGCCGTACGTAGTATAAGAGCTAGTTCTTTCTGGAATTGAATAGTCGGGTCCCCACTAAGCTTTTCATAGGTTTCTCTATCACTTAACAAGACCTGGCACATCTTTTTATAGTCAGTCGTGTCCACCAACACAATGTTTCCTCCTTTATCAGAAGGCTTGATGGTCACGTTCTTATTGTGTTCCAGGTCTACCAGTGATTTGTATTCTGATTTGCTACAATTGAATCGATATTGAGAGGGGGTGAGGTTCGTCAGATCACGGCATACCTGGTTAACAAAAACATCTATACAAGTTGGAACCCCCAGAGGTGGCATTTTAAGGCTCTTATTTTTGAGGGAAGTGAAGGGACCCTTCCCTTCCTGGGGAATGCTATCACTCAAACTTAATAGTAGGCGGACATCTTGTAGGATATCTGGTGAGATACCCATTTCCCTGTTCTCTCGTCTCCCAATTAAGGCAAAATGTTTCCGCCAACTGAGTTTTCGGGCGAAGAGATGGATATCTCTAACCCAATTGAATAAATTGAAACTTGACATAGGGACAAAGGAAAGGCCCTTACTCAGGATGCACATTTCTGACTCTTGTAACTGTTGGCTGGAAAGGTTAACTATTTGGTTGTGTTGCCTTGAGACCTGCTGGTCTGTGGTGGTGACTTCTGAAACCCCCGGTTGCGTAATGGATAAGGTGCTTCTAAAAAATCCTGCCCACCGAAGTCTTGTCCTCCTCGTTGGTTGTTCCTTTCCCCTCTACCTCTGTAACCTCGTGTCCTCTGTCGACCCCTTCCCCTGCCTATTATAGTGACTTCCTTCCTTTTCGTTCTCCGAGATGTTGTTGTCACTAGATGTAATGTCTATGTCCAGTCGTTTGATTTGTGGTATACCCCGATCTACGGTGGAGTAGACTCGGTTGTCTCTAAAGTCTTGCAGGTCCCTGTTAAACTGGCGATGTTTACGTTCTTTCAAATGGAACTGGAATTTCTCCAGAGTATTCTTAAGTTGCAGTTCCTTGTTGCTGAAATCAGACTCCGTTTTAAACTTGCGTGTGAGTTCAATCTGTTCCCTGAGTTTATTCTCCACGGTAACCAGATTGACTTTCTCCTCATCCAGCAGGAGTTGCATAAACCGCAACGAGCTCTTAGTGGCCTCCTCCTACCACTTGCTCATCAATGAGGTGGTTCTACATCTACCTGCTGGAGTCAGGGTAACCCTCAAACCTCTGGGTATAATTTTATTTTTCAAATAATTTTCTATCGATTGTATCTCCCACCACGAGGTGATTTGCTCCTTGTAAATTTTAGTGAGGTCTTTAAATGCTGCTTTAAATGAAGGTGCGTATTTACTCTGTACTAGGGCTTTCTCTGAGAAAACCTCGCTAGCTTCAGAGAGTAATTGGTCTTTATCTACGCCAGTAGAAAGAAAACCAGCCATACTCCAAGTATAAAATAGTATTTAAACACAACCAAGTCAAGTTGGTCAGACTACTATTAGTAATAATGGGCTAAACCCTTAAATCCAATGATAATTCACAACTAGTGGGTAGCTTAATAAAACTTAACATTTATTGTTGTGTGAACACCTGGGCGATATAAGAAACAACAGAGACACCCTTGGCAAAACACATTAATGGGGTACACAGTGGTAACTTCTCCAGCCTTAAATTCATGGGGATTGAGGTGGTCCCACGACCAAGGCGGGGAGGGGACTGGGATAGGAGGGTCCTGCAGAGAGAAACGTGGTGGATTTTCCAATTGAACACAGTGGCTCCCATGGGACTCAATGAGCAGCTGTCATTCAGCTGTTACATTGATCCCTGATTGCCTTGGACCGCCACCAACCCTCGTACCCCTGTCCCCTCCTCATCCTCTTAGACCCACTGTGTACATTTGCATTAGAGGATCACCCATTGTTTGGGTCCTAAATTGCTGCTGAATCTAGGCTAACGTATAAATAATTGTTACTATGCCAGAAACCATAAGGATCGGCCTTACAAACTCCAACATATAGCCCTGGGGTTTGCGGACCTGACAAATCCTCAGGATATTTATTCTGTTGGAGCACTGTATGAGGTGGACCAGGATCACCCGTTGGTCTAACTGATACACTGCGACGAACCCGCCTATTGATGACATTGATAGTTTAGAGCGGTTCCGGGCAGCAAACAGGCTTTGGCAGCTGGAGCACTGACCCATTACATCATGATGATTCCACCCATTGGTGACGTCTGTATGTTTGAATGGTTGCCTGGCGATGATGATATGCCTATATCATGAACGCTTCCTGGAGCCGCCTGGTTATGTGACCGGGAGAGGATCACGTTTATATATGTGACCCGGTCAAGTGATGTAAAGTGACGCGAATAGGCAGGGAATGGGCGGAGAAGTGCGGCTTTTTAAATGAGCCGCGAATGTACCTCCATTGCTGCTGCCACACGCAGGACGCCGCGGAGAGACATCCGCATCATCTGTCTGTGTACAATGGTTATCCAACATTGAGCAGATAAGTAAATAGTGACTCTGTGCCTTTGTACTTTTGCTGTTAAGCGCTTTGTGCACACGCCATTGAACAGCTTATAACATCCATTGGTGACATTTGACCAGGATAGCCGATTCAGTGTATGAGAGTTAACACCTTAATAAGCATTGAATGGAATTAGAACTGGGCTGATTTTATCATATGAGCTTGGACTTTAATCATACTGGGTGTTTACTGGATACACTTGTTTTGATTGGTGACCCGAAACCTTGAGGTCACAAAATTTTGGGCTGATTAGGTTATAGCAGCCTGAAATACAACTGACTTATGTTTGGTGTATACACTTGGTTTGAATAGTGACCCGATATCTAGTGGTCATAAACTTACAATCTGAGACACTTGATCAGATTGGTGACATGATATCCTGTGGTTACTGTTGAGGGAAGTGTTATATTTAAATATATATGCCTTGACATATATACATGTATATTGGCCCTTGGCTATAGGCCCGTCCAGGTGGGACCGGTGGGTATACATGGAGATGTATGTAGGCCCCCTTGACGGCATACATCTCTATGTATATATATGTATATATTGTTGGGCTTATTGTTGCTTATGTGTGTGTATATGTATATTTATGGATGTGCCCCAAACATCCATGAATATGTATATACTTATAGATATATCTCCCCCTCAGTAGATTTGGTGTGTGTATCTATATATGTGTATGGATGTGCCCCAAGCATCCATACACATATAATATAAGGACAAGATGTGCCCCCCCCCTCCTCCTGCATCCCTGCAGGGGATGAGAAGGTCACCAGATGGCTGGACAATTATGTCCAGCCTCTGGTGACCTCAAAAGGCATAGGATCAATAGAGATCCGATGCCTTTTGGTATTTTAACTATCCCCAGCTGTTGGGGATATTTAACATAACAGAGAGAGGGAAACAAACGTCCCTCCCTCTGTTATCTGGAACACCTCCGGCGCGATAATTATCGCGCCGCATGCTATGCAGATGCGCTACAGACGGAGGATCAAAGGAACCCTCCGCCTGGAAGCGCGCTCTGGGATGCGCGGGCCGGCGCAGTGACGTCATATCATGTTCTGGCCGGCGGCGCGCACGCACGCCACAGGACGTGCTGCCTCGGGAGCGAGCGCCGCCAAACTTAAATAGTCCGGCGGCGCTACGCTGAGGCACTTTTGGAAACGAGCCCCAGCTGGAGAGGATCATCCCTGGACAAACGAGCCCCCCTGGACAACGAGCATAAGACCCTAAGTATCTTTATATTATTAACTATTACTCCCCCATACCATCAACCCTGTTATATTAACCCTTACTCCCCCATACCATCAACCCTGTTATATTTACCCTTATTCCCCCCATACAATCAACCCTGTTCTACCACCAACGAACCCTTACTCCCCCATACCATTAAACCCTTATTCCCTCTACCACCAACGACTATACCCTCACCCCCTGATCCCTTGGTTACCCTTACCTTCTCCTGCCCTGAGTCCTAATATCCCCTGTGTTCCCCCAGGCCCTCATATTTCCTGTTACACTGGTGTTGCCCCTGTGCCTCTATCCCCGTCACGGCTGTCCTGCTTACCCCAGCAGCTACAGTAACCGTAATAACCCCTTGTTATTCACCGTAGGGATAGTATATTGTCAGGATTGGGTGGGCTGCTGGTAAAGTGTATGTATGTGTATTATTGCAATTGTAGTTAGATTTTGGGGAGGACTTGGGGCTGCGTTAGCGTAGTCAGAACCGTATTAGTGTGTTAGTGTGTGTACTTATATTGCTATGTGCTACTATAACTATATATGTCTATTCCCTTAATATAGATATATATAAAGTTATAAACATTTATATTCCTTTGTAGTAGTAAGGCGCCGCAGCAATAGTTGTAGTGTATTATTGTACTGTATTATCCGTGTATTACGTGTGTTATGTTCTGTAAGGATTAATAAATACTGTGTTATTTATACCCATTGTGTAACTTGTGGTTATTAGCGGTAGTTAGTAAGGCGCATGCAGCTAGTTTAGTGATTAGCGTAAGGCAATCAGTAGTGATTTGTTGTTAATTTAGGCATAAATAGGCGGAGTCATCACTAGACGATCTCCACCTATTTATGAATATTAATTATTGAGATTTACATAAATATCAATAATTAATAGCCCCTTTAACAGTTACTAGGACTTGGGCTGACCACATTATATCAGCCTGGAGTACTAATGACCCGTGTCTGTTGAATACACTCCATTTGAATAGTGACCTGATACCTAGTGGTCACAAGTATATAATTTAGTCCCCTGAGGAATTGGTAACTACTGAGGAAACGCGTCGGAACATGTTTTGATTACTAGTATAATTACACGTTATCTAATCGTTGATGCCCTACATATACCCCTTGAATAGAGGTCTGGTTGGCTATTGTAACCATACGCTCCGTGGGATAGATCCCCTGAAATGCTACGTGCAACGCTGTATGGGAAATGTTTTATACATGTCAGAAACCCTGCTGCACACAGGGAAAACCATCATGTACCATGTATTTTGTTGTTTTGTTTTTGTTTCCTCGTTGTCTGATTTTATAGTCATGTGACATATGTCATTTACTTTACTATTTGCACCACTATACTCCAATAAAACGAGTAAAAAAAAAAAAATTAACCAGGCATGGATCCCACAAGACTTATCCATACCTTGGGCAGAGAAGAGAAGTAAACCGGCCGCATCCAACCATTGTTATACTCGAGCGCAGTTTGATCCGTTTGCCACTTCCCATTGTTTTGGGGCCTCCCCAAATAATAATTTATATAAAAAAATAAAATAAACCACAAACACAGTGTTGGCTACCTCCTCTGCCTCTTCCACCTACACCGCCATGTCCACCTCCTCCTCCTGGCTCAAGATTATTATTTGTTATATTGGCAGAGTAGAGAAGTATACCGACTGCACCCAGCCATTGTTATACTCCAGCACAGTTTGTTCTGTTTGCCATTTCCCAATGTTTTCGGGCCTCCACAAATAAGAATTTTTTTATTTATTTTTTATAAAAAAACAAAACACAAACATAGTGTTGGCTACCTTATCTGCCTTTTCCACCTACACTGCCACGTCCACAAAATCCTTAAGTTCCTACTCCACTTGGACCTATAGACTGGCCAAGCATGTCTCCATACCTAAATCCTATTGAGCATCTGTGGGGCATCCTCAAACAGAAGGTGGAGAAGCGGAAGGTCTCCAACATCCACCAGTTATTGATGTCATCATGGAGGAGTGAAGGAGATTCCAGTGGCAACCTGTGAAGCTCTAGTGAACTCCATGCCCAAGAGAGTTAATGCAGTGTTGGAAAATAATGGTGGCCACACAAAATTGGGGCACAATTTGGCCATTTTCACTTAGCGGTGTACTCACTTTTGTTGCCAGTGGTTTAGACATTAATGGTTGTATATTGAGTTATTTTGAGAGCACACCAAATTTACACAGTTATACAAGCGTACACTGACTACTTTGCATTGTATCAAAGTGTCATATCTTCAGTGTTGTCCCATTAAAAAGATATAATAAAATATTTACAAAAATGTGATGGTTGTACTCACTTTTGTGAGATACTGTATGTTGAACTGCAAAGTACAAGGATACAGCAGATACATTCATGTTTGCAGTATGTGGGATGTCCAAAACATGCCTATTGATATGAGTTTCTGCTTTAGTGACTGTGCATCCACCATATTGCAAATTACACAAAAGTCCATGTTCATGTTAGATACTACCATATATCACATGGGAGGTATGACAAAGGGGTTATCCGATCCCTGAAATGCCCCCCATATGCCAGACTCCATCACAAACAATGTACCTACCTCGCTCCCCAGCACCCGCATTGCTTCTGAAGCTGCACGGCGCCACTGCTTCGCCCTTTCGTGCGGATGAAAACATACGGCGTCGGAGGGGAAGGGGGCATTTCAGAGGTCCGGATAACCCCTTTAATGTACTAATGCATCCTGTACACCTTGTCACTGTAGATTTAAACTGTCATGAGACCTGAATGACACTACAATTGCAGATTCTATGGCTGCATTTAAATTACCATCTGCATCCTCCCTGTATGATCTCCAAGTTCCGAATCATGATACAAGACAAGCATTTTCTTACAATCGGACATATTTGTGGGTATTCGAAGCTACAGGACATATCTTGTAAAAAATAAAATAAAAAATAAAAAAAGATTTTTTCTTATCATTATTATTTCTGTCCTGAGGTTTGGAAATCAGTAGGGTCCCCCTAGGTTTGTTATAGGCTATATGTTCAGCAATATTTATTGTCCACTCAAGAAAACTTAAGTTTTCTTAAATGTTGGGAGATTTTTTTTCTGCTTCCTTTTCAAAAGCAGCAGGTAGTGTTGAGCTAATAGAGCTTTGGATCATAAATCCTAAGTCGGTTTGTTCAAACACTTTGTTTGAATGCTGTACGGAGACCTGTCTCTATACAGTATTAAAATGTATTGCCTCCGAGGAGGCAAAACCAGTTTCAGTCTAAGTCGCGCAAGACTTCGGTACTCACTTCTGCATCTTTAAAAACATTTTAAAATGGCAATCCAATGCAAAACATTTTAATTCTGTACAGAGACAGGTCTATGTACAGCCTTGAAACTAAGTGTTTGAACATATGTAAAGAATAAATCAACGCAACTGGACGTAATGTAGATTTCTTGAAAACGTTTCACTCGTTCTTCCAATGAGCTTTCTCAATTCTGAGTGACTGTACAAGAATTCTCTGGGAATAAATATGTAACTGAATCAACATCTGGTAATTATACCCAGCATGGGGTCAGAGGTCATTATACCCAGCATGGGGTCAAAGGTCTTGATTCCATTATCCTAATTGGAGTCAGTAGGTGATAAAGACTTCCCAGAAAAAGGTGTCAAGACAGCATTGTATAGGGCAGACAATAGATGTCTAACCCCCCCCCGCCTCTATTCAAGCTTGGCTTCTCCATTGTTACGTAGATGGCCTCCTTCACACCTCGTTTGTACCAATCGGCCTCCTTATCCAAAACACGTACTTGACTGTCTTCAAATTTGAAATTATCTGCTTTTAAGAATTAGAGTAATACCTCAAAAATAGTTATTTAACATTCCCCATATGTCTACTTTATAGTGGCATAATTTTGTAAAGGTCATTTCATTTTTTTAGGACGTTGGAAGGCTTAGAAGTAAATTTTACATTTAAGAAAATTTCCAAAACCCATTTTTTAAAAGGATCAATTCAGTTTTGTAGTCACTTTTTTGTGTGCAAATTTTCCATTTCAAACCAATTTTCCTGTAAAACAGCAGGGTTTTACAACCACACAAACCTCAATATTTATTATTCTGATTCTGCAGTCGACAGACACACCACAGGGCTCAGAAGGTAAGGAGCACCATATGGCTTTTGGAAGACTGATTATGCTGAGCCCATGTTGCATTTGAATACCTCCTGATGCATCCCTACAGTTGAAACCCCCAAAAAGTGACGCTATTTTGGAAACAACGCACCGAAAGGAATATTTCAAGGGGGAAGGGGAGCACTTTGATTTATACAAAACAGTAACACTTGGCCGTGAATTACATATTGTACAAGAAAATTTCACTTTAGGCCCAAATTTTTCATTTTAACAAGGGATAAGAGGAGAACTGCACCCCACCATTTCTTGTCCATTTTCTCCTGAATATGACACCTCATATGTGGTCAAAAAATTGCTGTATGGGCAACCCATAGAGCTCAGAATGGGAGGAGCAATATTGTTTATGGAGAGCAAATTTAGCTGGAATGGTTTTCGGATGTCATGTCACATTTGAAGAGACCCTGAGGTACCTCTAGAAAGAAAAAAAAAGTGACCCCATTTTAGAAACTACACCTCGCTTTGACCAAACAAGGAAAAAAAAGCAATCTGGTTTGAAACAAACGCGAGATTGTGAGCGTTCGAGGGGAGCAAGTGTGTGTTTGTATTAAGTGTGTGACTTTAGGTTATGTGACTTGAGATTCAGGGACTACAGTAAATTATATACTTATCACTGCACCAGATCGTATTTTTCTTTTTGCTTGCATAATCCACATTTAGTACGTGTTACATTATTGACAACGCAGTCCAGTGCACATCTTGTCTAATGTATGCAGTTCTGGAACAGCCGTTTGAGGTTGCATATCTTTGACAAAATTTTAGCAAATTGCCCATTTGGAATAGCACATCGAGTATCTGAACAGGCGAATTTCAACACAGAGAGGCATTGACAATTTGGAAAAGAGTTTGCTGCTCACTGAGCAAGCACTCTATGGGGTAGATGTGACACACCCCAAGAAGTTTTCAAGGTTAGCAGATGAGGGGTATGTCGTTCAGGAGAGCACTGCTGCAGTCGGACACTTCCTCTGCCAATCAGGGAAATGTCATCTCCCTGGGAGGGGCTGGAGAAGATCCGGCAGTCATGGTCCATATCGGAACCAATGATAAAGTTAGAGGTAGGTGGAGGGTCGTTAAAAATTATTTTAGGGATTTAGGTCACAAGCTTAGGGCAAGGACCTCAAAGGTAGTGTTTTCCTAAAAACTACCTGTACCACGAGCCACACAAGGAAAGCAGCGGGAGATTAGGGAGGTTAACAAGTGGCTCAAGAACAGGTGTAGGAAGGAGGGGTTTGGGTTCCTGGAGAACTGAACAGACTTCCCTGTCGGCTACATGCTCTATTGTAAGGATGGGCTGCACCTCAATGGGGAAGAGGCAGCTGTTTCGGGGGAGAAGATGGCTAGAAGGTTGGAGGAGTGTTTAAACTAGGGACTGGGGGAGGGTAATTACGTTATAGGATGGGAAGATAGTGAAGATAGAGACTGGGGGCAAGGTAATGGGACTGGAGGAGGAATGGAAGGAGGGACTAGAACAGTTCAGAAGGAAAGGTGTAGGGTTAAAAAAGGAGATTTTTTGTGAAACTCACCTGTAAAATCTTTTTCTCGTCTTTTCCATTGGGGGACACAGACCATGGGTATAGCTTCGAGGTATTACTAGGAGGGACACTATGCAAATACAAAAGAGAGCTCCTCCTCCTCGGGCTATACCCCCAGGCTCCACCAGGGGGAAGTCAGGCGTTGCAAAAGCAGTAGGAGAGGAGAAAAGAAAAAATATTGGGAGCCACAGGACCAAAAACCATGAGGCCCAACCACAAACAGAACTGAACTGAACCCCTCCTGCAACAGGCAGAATGGGTGGAAGCTGTGTCCCCCAATGGAAAAGACGAGAAAAAGATTTTACAGGTGAGTTTCACAAAAAATCTCCTTTTCTCATACATTCCATTGGGGGACACAGACCATGGGACGTCCCAAAGCAGTCCATGGGGTGGGAAAAACATCTGCACCGCCAGGAGGAACATCCAACGGTCAAACAGGAACCACAGCCTGCAAAACCCTGCGGCCAAAGACAGCATCAGCTGAGGCCAGCGAATGCAACTGATAAAACTTTGTAAAGGTATGTAAGGACGACCAGGTGGCCGCCTTACACAGCTGAGACGCAGAGGCACGATTGGGCCTTGCCCAGGAAGCTCCCACCGCCCTAGTGGATTGAGCGGTAATCCGAGCCAGGGGAACCCTGCCACGAGCGCGATAAGCCGCGGCGATAGTCGAGCGGATCCATCGCGCCACAGTGACCTTGGAGGCCGCCAGACCCTTACGAGGTCCCTCGGGAATCACGAAGAGGGAGTCTGAACGGCGGACGGAGGCAGTAGCTGTCAAATACACCTTCATGGCCTGGACGACATCCAGGGAATGGAGAGCGCGTTCCTTGGGGTTTGCTGGAGAAGGACAAAAGGAAGGCAGAACAAGATCTTTGTTAAGGTGGAAGGGGAAGACCACTTTGGGCAAAAAGGAGGGAACCGAACGGAGCACCACCTTATCATGGTGAAAAACCAGAAAAGGCTCCTGGCAGGAAAGTGCGGCCAGCTCCGATACCCGCCTGATGGAAGTTATGGCCACAAGGAAGACCACTTTCCAGGTGAGAAAGGTCAGGGAGACCTCAGGACCAAATTGAGATCCCAAGGAGGTAAAGGGGAGATGTACGGAGGGACCGAATGTGCCACCCCCTGCAGGAAAGTCCTCACAGGACCCTGGAGGACAAGGGACCTCTGAAAAAAGACGGCCAGAGCCGAAACTTGACCCTTCAAGGAGCTCAGCGACAGTCCCATCTGGAGGCCGGACTGAAGAAACGAGAGCACCATCGGGATGGAAAAACGAAGGGGAGGGAAACCAGAGTTCTCACAAAAGGCAAGGAAGGCATTCCAGGTACAATAGTAAATCCGGGAGGAAGCCTGCTTCCTCGCTCTGATCATGGTTCCAACCACAGAATCCGAGAAACCCCTCTTTTTCAGGATGGCGGTTTCAACAGCCACGCCGTTAAACGAAGCAACCGTAAATTCCAATGGAAGAGCGGGCCTTGAGACAGTAGATCTTCTCTGTCGGGAAGAGGCCATGGGGCGTCCGCCAGCATCCGAGCAACGTCCGAGAACCATGCGCGGCGAGGCCAATCCGGGGCAATGAGAACGGTCGGAATCCCTTCCGCCTCGATCTTGCGTAGAACCTTCGGCAGCAAAGGAAGCAGAGGGAAGACATAGAGAAGGCTGAAGTCCTGCCACGGAGACACCAGCGCGTCCACCCCGTACGCCTTCGGATCCCGAGCGCGAGCCAGGAACACCGGAAGCTTGTTGTTGAGCCTGGACGCCATCAAGTCCACATCCGGACGGCCCCACCGGCGGCAGATGTCTTCGAATACATCCGGATGCAGAGACCACTCGTCTGGGTCCACCTTGCTGCGGCTTAGAAAATCCGCTGTCAAATTGTCGACCCCCGGAATGTATACCGCTGACAACACCGGGACGTGAGACTCCACCCACAGCAGAATTCTCCTCACCTCCTGCATCACCGCCCGGCTGCGTGTCCCGCCTTGATGGTTGATGTAAGCCACAGCCGTGGCATTGTCCCACTGAATCCTCACCGGGCGGCCGTCAAGGAGAGGAGTCCAATGGGAGAGGGAGTGGAAAATCGCTCTCAGCTCCAGGATGTTGATCGGGAGGAGAGATTCCGCTGCTGACCAAACCCCCTGAACCGTGGGGACTGGAGAACGTCGCCCCAACCCAGGAGGCTGGCATCGGTGGTGACGATCGTCCAGGAGAACGGGAGGAAAGATCTTCCCGACGTCAGGTTCACAGGGGACAGACACCAAGGGAGAGCTGCCCGAACCCGCTGAGACTGGCGGATGCGAGCATCCAGACCACGAGAGGTCTTGTCCCAGAGGGAAAGGATCTCCCGCTGCAGCGAACGAGTGTGAAACTGGGCATATGGTACGGCCTCGAAAGAGGCTACCATAAGACCCAGGACCCGCATGCAGTCCCGGATGGAGAGACACGGGGAGCGCAGTAGGTGCGACACCGCCCCCTGGATCTGGGAGGACTTGGAGTCTGGAAGAAACACTTTGGCGGCCGAGGTATCCAAGACCATCCCCAGGAAGGAGAGCTTCTGGGAAGGGAGGAGAGAGGATTTTGGGAAGTTGATCAGCCAGCCGAACTGTTCCAGAGTCTGAACAGTGATCCGGACGCTGTCCTCGGCCTGCGGAAGTGAGGGGGCCTTTATCAGGATGTCGTCCAGGTAGGGCAGCAAAGGAATGCTCCCGGTGCGAAGAAGTGCCATAAGCGGCGCTAGGTTCTTAGTAAAGAGCCGAGGGGCGGTCGCTAACCCGAAAGGAAGGGCGACAAACCGATAGTGCCGGCCACCAATGGCGAAGCGCAGGAATCGTTGGTGAGATTCTGCGATAGGGACATGCAGATAGGCGTCCTGGATGTATACGGACGTGAGGAACTCCCCTGGAAAAAGAGAAACAATAACGGAGCGGAGGGACTCCATTCGAAACCTCCGCACCCGCAGAAACTTGTTGAGCAGCTTCAGGTCCAGGATCGGACGCACCGACCCTCCTTCTTTGGGACCACGAACAAGTTTGAATAGAAACCTGTGCCCTGTTCCTCTGGGGGAACTGGGGTAATAACACCCCGGTCCAGAAGGGAAGAAACTGCCTTCAAGAGGTCCGAGGCTCGGGCCGGATTCCCCGGAATGCGAGAAGGGAAAAAAGGTTCCGGCGGTCTGGACGCAAATTCTATCTTGTAACCCGACGTTAAAATTTCTAGAGCGCAGGCGTCCTGAACATGAGCCCTCCAAACCTGCTGATAAGAGAGCAGGCGGCCCCCCACCATGAGGGGTGGGGGCGTCCCTTCATGCATTGGACTGCTTGGGAGCAGCAGGGCGAGCCGACTGTGCCCTTGGGCGCCAGTAAGGCTGGGGCTTGAAGGAGGGCTTTTTGCGGGAGTCCTGAGACCCCCCAGCGGAGGAAGCAGACGACGTCCTGCTAGAAGAGAAGCGGCGAAAGGACTGGTACAGGGAACCGGAAGACCTGGTCCGAAAGGGGCGCTTGGACCTGGGTTGGGGAAGATGAGTGCTCTTGCCCCCTGTAGTGGCAGAGATGAACTCGTCCAGCTGAGCCCCAAAAAGTCTGGAACCCTCAAAAGGGGAGGTTAGCAAGGGAACGCTTGGAAGAAGCGTCGGCGTCCCACACCTTCAACCAGACCTCTCTGCACTGAATGACCGAGAGGGCTGAAATGCGGGCAAAGAGGGAACCCATGTCCATGGAAGCCTCGCAAAGGAACTTGGAAGCCTGAGACATCTGGAGAACAAAATCCAGCGTGTCACCAGACGCATCTTGTTCCGCCAGGTCTTGGTGGTGGCGCTGCAACTACACCGAGAGGGCTCTGGCCACCCATGCCGAAGCAAAAGCAGGCCGCAGGGACGTGCCCGCCAGTGAGAAAATGGATTTGGAAAGAGAATCTAGGCGCCTGTCCACAGCGTACTGCAGAGAGGAGCCATCTAAGACAGGGAGGGCCGTGTTTTTGGCTAACCTGGCCACTGGGGGATCCACCCTAGGGGAAGAAGACCACTTCTTCACACTGTCAGCCGGAAAAGGATAAAGCGTATCCATGCGTTTGGTGGCAGAGAACTTTTGATTAGGACGGTCCCAGGCCCTGGATATGACCGCAGAAAATTTCTCATGGACAGGAAACACGGCAGCCTCCGGCTTCTTAGGCGGGAAAAGGGCAAACTCCCGACTAGTGGAAGGAGGAGAATCCCCTTGGAGATTAAAGGTGTCACGGACAGTCGCCACTAAGTCAGCTACCATGGTAGAGAGCTTAGGCGGGGGGTCCCGCTCCATGACCTCGTCCGAGCTGGACAATTCCCCTTCGGACTTGCGCTCTCTGGGGGAAGAGTCGTCCGAACGCGCCTCTAGACGAGAAGGGGGGGGGGGGGGAAGCGGAGTCATCCGAGGAGGAATGCTGCCGATCACGCTGCCTCTTAGCGGTCAAGCGTCCTCTGCGGGAACCACTGAGAGGAGATGGAGTGGTTGGCACCACAGGATTGGAAACTGCCATACGTTCCATAAAAGGACATGGCTGCCTTGGCGACTAAGGCCAAATCAGCGGCCACACTGGACATGGCAGATGCCCAAGCGGGAACCGCAGGCTCCGCAGGGACAGGGGGAAACTGGTCTGGGCAAGAGAAGGAGGAGAATGGTGATCCTGTCCAGGGGCAGGGCAGGAGGCACAGATACCAGTGACAGAAAGTGGCAGAAGACACTCCTTACAGGACCCCATTGGGGTCCGAGAAGAGGTCTTGGCAGACTTAAAGGGGGCCCCAGGCTTAGGCATGATTGCAACCACAAGCTAAAACGTCCTACCACCCAGGCAACAGCACAGAAGTCCACCGGAGAGAAGCAGGGGAGCAGACACGCGTGCGAGGAGCTTCTCAGCAAGCGAAGGAAGACGCCAGAGCGAAGCGCTGAGGCTCCGCCCCCAGGACACGTCATAGAAACGCGAAAAGAGCGTGCAAACTTTATGAAAAAAAAAATGTCCTTTGGCGCCGAAAGCGGCGTAGCGGGTGTTAATTTAGCTGGACGGCGACGCATGTGTGCCCTCGGGTGTCGGAGGCCCCCGAATTAAGCTGGGGGGGCCCGCCGCTGGCCGGTGCTGCTGGAGAGTGGTAGGAGCGGTGCCAGCACCGACACCGTGCAGAGAACAGCCGTGTCCCATAGAATATGACCGCGTAAGCAGGGAAGATACCAGTATAGTGCCTCCAATTGCACCAGTACCTCCAGACAGAAAACACCCTTCCCCAGCTCACGCAGGCTGCCCACAGGTATCAGGCAGGGAGAAAGGGGGAGGGGGGAGCAGAGGAAATTGCAGCCATACCTATCTGTTCCTGCAGTTTTCTCCCTCTGTTCGGTACCAGCAGGGCTCACCTCTTCAGACATCTGACTCAACGGAGTACAGTGCTCTGGATGGATGGAAGCAGCAGGTGACCCAGGAGCTGGTGGGATGCCGGAGCTAACAGGTCGAGCCCGGATCCACTTGTCTTCTTGGGGGAAAATGGAGGCAGCCAGGCAGCGTCCCAAAGACGGCGGCGGGCACTCCACGGGGGACCAGGAAAGCGCTATGCTGACCTGTGTCCCCATCTAAAAAGAAAATAACAAACCGGAGTAGAAATCAACAAAAGTGTCATCCTCCTTCACCAGACACTAAGCAAAGACGGACTTCCTCCTGGTGGAGCCTGGGGGTATAGCCCGAGGAGGAGGAGCTCTCTTTTGTATTTGCATAGTGTCCCTCCTAGTAATACCTCTAAGCTATACCCATGGTCTGTGTCCCCCAATGGAATGTACGAGAAAAACATAAAGCTCTTTATTGTATGTATACTAATGCCAGAAGCCTGACTAATAAAACTGGGGAACTGGAATTAGTGATGTGTCAAGAGGAACTAGGGCTGGGAGATATGCCTTCCAATTGTCATTCAAAAGAGTGTTTCTTCATGGAGGAACAAAAATAACAAACTTCAAAAAAAATTTAATTTAGCCAACTAAGAGAGGCCATAGGCCGAACTAACTGGGACAAAGTCCTCAAAAATAAAAATACAGCCACAAAATGGGATATTTTTAAAAGCATCCTAAAATGTAATTGTGAGAGGTACATACCTTATGGGAATAAAAGGTTAAGTAACAAGAAAAAAACAATGTGGATAAATAGAACTGTAAAGAAAGCAATGAATAACAAAAAGAAAGCATTTAAATCCCTAAGGCTACTTTCACACCTGCGTTCGGGTGTCCGCTCGTGAGCTCCGTTTGAAGGGGCTCAGAAGCGGCCCCGAACGCATCCGTCCAGCCCTAATGCATTCTGAGTGGACGCGGATCCGCTCAGAATGCATCAGTCTGGCGGCGTTCAGCCTCCGATCCGCGAGCGGACACCTGAACGCTGCTTGCAGCGTTCGGGTGTCCGCCTGGCTGTGCGGAGGCAAGCAGATCCGTCCAGACTTACAATGTAAGTCAATGGGGACGGATCCGTTTGAAGATGACACCATATGGCTAAATCTTCAAACGGATCCGTCCCCCATTGACTTTCAATGTAAATTCTGGACGGATCCGTTCAGACTTAGAATTTTTTTCAAACTATAATGCAGACGGATCCGTTCTGAACGGATACAAACGTCTGCATTATAGGAGCGGATCCGTTTGAGCAGACATCAGACGGACCCGCTCTGAACGCTAGTGTGAAAGTAGCCTAAAACAGGAGGCTAGTGAGGAAGCACTGAAAAACTATAAGGAAAAAATTGAATATGTAAAAAACAAATAAAAGCAGCTTAACTAGAGACCGAGAGATTAATTGCCAAAGAGAGTAATACAAACCCTAGGAAGTTCTTCAATTATATAAATGGTAAAAAGTATAAATCTGAAGGTGTCGGCTCTTTACAGAGCATTGAGGGGGGAGTTGCAGAGAGCGATGAGGAGAAAGCAAAGCTATAAACTAATAAACTGTCAGATGAAATGCAGAATGTAAAAGTAAATTCCCCATTAAAAGTGCCCAGGAAGAAGTACAGCGGCGTATTAAGAAGCTTAAAATCGCCAGGACCAGATGGCATACACCCCCTTATCCTAAGAGAATTAAGTAATGTCAAAGCCAGACACTTATTTCTGATATTTACGGACTCTATACTGACAGGGAGTGTTCCACAGGATTGGCAGATAGCAAATGTTGTGTTAATATACAAAAAGGGTGCAAAAACAGACCCCGGAAACTATAGGCCGGTAAATCGTGGGAAAACAGTTTGAAGGTTTTCTGAGAAATGCTATTTTGGAGTACCTCAATGTAAATAAGCAAATAACGCCATATCAGTATGGCTTCCTGAGGGATCGGTCATGTCAAACTAATTTAATCAGTTTCTATGAGGAGGTAAGATCTACACTTGACAGCGGTGATTCAATGAAATTCGTATATCTCACATGGAAAAGGACCTAGGAACAGCAAACTAAGCTGTAGAAACCAGTGTCAGGCAGCTGCTGCCAAGGCTAATAAGATAAGCTGCCCGTGATGAAAACATATTCCTGCCACTTTACAAATCACTATTCAGACCACACATGGAGTACTGTGTACAAGGCAGACATAGCAGAGCTGGAGAGGGTACAGAGGAGGGCAACTACAGTAATAACTGGAATGGGTGGATTACAGTACCCTGAAAGATTATCAAAATTAGAGTTATTCTCTTTAGAAAAGACGACTGAGGGGAGATCTAATAACTATGTATAAATATATCAGGGGTCAGTACAGAGATCTCTCCCATCATCTATTATCCCCAGGACTGTGACAAGGGGACATCCTCTGCGTCTGGAGGAAATAAGGTTTGTACATAGAAAAGGATTCTTTATGGTAATAGCAGTGAGACTATCTGCCTGAGGGGGTGGTTATGGTGAGTTCACTAAAAGAGTTTAAGAGGGGCCTGGATGTATTTCTGGAGTGTAATAATATTACATGCTATAGCTACTAGAGAGGGGTCGTTGATCCAGGGCGTTATTCTGATTGCCTGATTGGAGTAGGGAAGGATTTTTTGGGGAAAATTTGCTTCTACCTCAAAGTTGTTTTTTTTTTTTGCCTTCCTCTGGATCAACTTGCAGGATAACAGGCCGAACTAGATGGACAGAGGTCTTTTTTCAGCCATATAAACTATGTTACTATGTATGTAATTGCAGTGGATATAAAAAAGTCTACACACCCCTGTTAAAATGTCAGGTTTCTGTGCTGTAAAAAATGAGACAAAGATAAATCATTTCAGAACTTTTTCCACCTTTAATGTGACCTATAAACTGTACCACTCAATTGAAAAACACCCTAGTGGAGTGAGCAGTAATCCGCGACGGGGGAACCATGCTATGATCGCGATAAGCCGCAGCGAAAGACGAGCGGATCCATCTCGCCACAATGACCGTGGAGGCCGCCAGGCCCTTACAAGGCCCCTCTGGAATCACAAAGAGGGAGTCTGAACAACGAAAGGAGTCAGTAGTCTTCAGATACACCTTCAGGGCCCGGACCACATCCAGGGAACGTAAAGTGCGCTCCTTAGGATTTGCCGGAGAAGGGCAAAAGAAGGGCAGAACAAGATCCTCATTAAGATGGAAGGGCAAAAAGGATGGAACAGGACGGAGTACCACTTTATCCTGATGAAAAACCAGAAAGGCTCCTGGCAGAAAAGAGCGGCCAGCTCCGATACTCGTCTAATGGAAGATATGGCCACAAGGAAGACCACCTTCCAGGTAAGAAGAGTCGGGGAGACCTCCCTCAAAAGCTCGAAGGGAGCTGCCTGGAGATCGGGGAGGACCAACTTGAGATCCCCTAGAGGCAAAGGGGGGATGGACGGAGGGCCCAAAAGGTACCACCCCCTGCAGACAGGTCTTCACAGGACCCAGGAGAGCAAGAGATCACAGAAAAAAGACTGCTAAGGCCCAAAATTGCCCCTTCAGGGAGCTCAGGAACAGACCCAGCTCAAGACCGGACTGAAGGAAAGAAAGAATGGAAAAACGAAGGGGAGGGAACCCCGAATTCTCACAAACAGCAGGAAGGCCTTCCAGGTACTGGTAGTAAATCCTGGAGGAAGCCGGCTTCCTTGCCCTGAACCTGGTCCTAACCACAGAATCCAAAAACCCCCTCTTTTTCAGGATGGAGGTTTCAACAGCCACGCCATTAAACAAAGAGACCGTACATTTTGGTGGAAGAGCGGTCCTTGAGACAGGAGATCTCCTCTGTCAGGAAGAGGCCATGGGGCGTCTGGTGCAGAACCCGCGGTAGTGGAGGAAGCGGAGGGAGTGGAGGGAAGACAGAGGAGGCTGAAGTTCTTCCACGGAGACACCAGCGCGTCCACCCCGTGCGCCTTCGGGTCCCGATAGCGAGCCAGGAACACCGGAACCAGGACGTTGAGCCTGGACGCCATCAAGTCCACGTCCGGACAGCCCAACCGGTGACAGACGTTTTCGAATTCGTCTGGATGTAGAGACCACTCGCCTGGATCTACTTTGCTGCAGCTTAGGAAGTCCGCTGCCCAGTTGTCAACTCCCAGGATGTACACCGCAGACAACATCGGAACGTGAGTTCTGCCCACTGCAGGGTCCTCTTCACTTCCTGCAACACTGCCCGACTGCGGTCCCACTTTCTGACTGAATCCGCACCAGACGGCCGGCCAGGAGAGTAGACCAATGGGAGAGAGAGTGAAAAATCGCTCTCAGCTCTAGGATGTTGATCGGGAGGCAAGCCTCCGCCGCCGACCAACCCCCCTGGACCGCGAGGGACCGGAGAACGCCGGCCCAACCCAGGAGACTGGCAGCGGCGGAGATGAACGTCCCAGAGACCGGGAGAAGGATCTCCCCCCATGTCAGATTCGGAAGGGGCAGCCACCGAGGAAGAGATGCCCGAACCTGCAGAGACAGGCGGACTCGAGAGTCCAGACGCCGAGAGGTCTTGTCCCAGAAGTAAAGGATCTCCCGTTGAAGCGAACTGGTGTGAAATTGGGCATATGGCACGGCCTCAAAGGAGGCCACCCTAAGACCTAGGGCCCATATGCACTCCCGAATAGAGAGGAACGGGGAGCGCAGCAGGTGCGACACCGCCCCCTGGATCTGGGAGGACCTGGAGTCTGGAAGACACACCTTGGCAGCCGAGGTATTCAGAACCATACCCAGAAAGGAAGAGATGACTTTGGGACCTCCCCAAAGTTGACCAGCCAACCAAATCGTTCCAAAGTCCGAACGGTGGTCCGGACGCTGTCCTCGGCCTGCGGAAGCGAGGGTGCCTTTATCAGAAAGTAGTACAGATAAGGCAGCAAAGTAATGCCCCTGGAGCGAAGAAGCGACATGAGCGGTTCAAGGATCTTGGTAAAGACCCGAGGGGCGGTTGCTAACCCGAAGGGAAGAGCGACAAACTGATAGATCTGGTTGCTAATGGCGAAGCGCAGAAGTGCTGTTGACTTTCTGCGATAGGGACGTGCAGATAGGCGTTCTAACTCCGCACCCGCAGAAGCTTGTCGAGTAGCTTCAGATCCAGGATCGGACGCACCGATCCATCCTTCTTTGGGACCACGAACAGGTTTGAACAAAAAACCTGTTCCTTGTTCTTCTGGGGGAACTGGCAATGGTCCAGAAGGGAAGAGACAGCCCTGAAAAGGCCTGAGGCACGGGCCGGCTCCCCCAAACGCGTGAAGGGAAAAAACGTTTTGGCGGTCCGGACGCGAATTCTCTCTCTTATCCCGGCGATACAACTTCTAGCGCCCAGTTGACCTGAACAGGAGCCCTCCAGACCTGCTGAAAGGCGAGTAGGCCCCCCACTGCAAGGGGTGGGGGCGTCCCTTCATGCAGAAGCCTGCTGGGAGAAGCAGGATGGGCTGACTGCACCCTCTGGTGTCCGGAAGGCTGGAGCTCAAGGAGGGCTTCTTGCGGGAGTCCTGAGACCCCCCAGAGAGGAAGCAGACGACGCCCTGCAAAAGACTGGTACCGGGAACCAGAAGCCCTGGACCGAAAGGAGCCATCGCTCTGGGCTGGGGAAGATGTGTACTCTTGCCTCCTGACGCGGCAGAGATGAATTCATCCAGCTGAACCCCAAAAGGTCTGGACCCTTCAAAGGGAAGGTGAACAAGGGAACGCTTAGAAGCAGCGGCAGCGTTCCACACCGTCAACCAGACCTCTCTGCACTGAATGACCGAGAGGGCAGAGATGCGGGCAAAGAGGCATCTAAAGTCCATGGAAGCCTCACATAGGAAGATGGAAGCCTGAGACATTTGGAGAGATCAAGTCCTACATCACCTGGTATTCCCAGCGGTCTCCCATCCAAGTACGAACCAGGCCCGACCCTGCTTAGCTTCCGAGATCAGACGAGATCGGGCGTGTTCAGGGTGGTGTGGCCGTAGGCCCAGTGTGTCAGCCGACGCAACTTGTTCCGCCATTTCTTGGTGGTGGCGCCGTAACCACACTGAAAGGGCTGGCAACCCATGCTGAGGCAAAAGGTAGGCCGCAGGGACGTGCCTGTCAGAGAGAAAATGGATTTGGCCAGGGAATCCAAACGCCTGTCCTCGCGTCCTACAAAGAGGAACCCTCTAGGACAGGAAGAGACGTATTTTTGGCTAATCTGACCACCAGGGCAATCCACCTTAGGGGGAGAAGACCACTTCTCCACACAATCCTCAGGAAAAGGATAAAGCAAAGCCATACAAAGAGGAACCTGCGTTTGGTGGCTGAGAACTTTGATGAGGGCGGTTCCAGGCCTTAGCTATGACCATGGAAAAGTCCCCATGGACAGGCAAAAAGACCGTCTCAGGCATTAAAGGTGTCACGGACAGCCGCCACCAAGTTAGAAATCGTGGTGGAAGGCTAAGGCAGGGTGTCCCGCTCCATGACTTAGTCCGAGCCGGACAATTCCCCTCCAGACCTGTACTCCCAGAGAGAGGGAGAGTCGTCCGGACGCGCCCTAGGCGGGGGGGGGGGGGAAGGGGGGGGGGGAAGGGGGGGGGGGAAGGGGGGGGGGGGGAAGGGGGGGGAAGGGTGGGGGAAGGGGGGGGGGGGAAGGGTGGGGGGGGGGGGGGGGGGCGGAGTCATCCGAGGAGGAATGCTACCGCCCATGCTGCCACTTAGTGGATAAGCATCCTCTGTGAGAATCACTGAGAGGAGATGGAGTGGGGGGCGCCACAGAATTGGTAGCCGCCCCACCCTCCATAAAGGACGTGGCCGCCTTGGCTACTAAGGCCAGATCCGCGGCCGCCCTGGGCATGTCGGAAGCCCAGATGGGTACCGATGTCTCCGCAGAGAGGCACGATTGCGTCATGCAGAGGGGGGACTGGGCTGAGCAAGAGAAGTAAGAGATCCTGTCCAGGGGCAGGGCACAAGACACAGGCGACAGAAAGAAAGGCTGAAGGCACACCTGACAGGACCCCGGTGGGGCCTGAGAAATGGCTATGGCAGACTAAGGGGAGACCCCAGAGACCTCCCTCATCTTTTTAAAGTCTTTATCTCTACACCTGTTTTAGCTTAGCAGCAAGGTCTGACAAAGTATCTGTATCTGCCACAGGTCAGGAGTGGATTAGGCATAATGGCTGACAAATAAGAATTAGAAAATCTCCTACCAGTTGTCTGAAAAGTCCCACCACTCAGGCAACAGAAGAGAGGACCTCCGGCGGAGAGGAGCAGGGGAAGTCACGCGAGAGTTTGGAAACTGCACGGCCGTACACAGCGAGGAGGAAGCGCCAGAGCGGAACCGAGGCTCCGCCCCTTGACCGCGTCATAATGGCGCGAAAAGAGTGCGCACCATATGAAAAAATGGACCCCGTAGCCACCAGGGCCCGATCCGCACAGCATATCGGGGGATAATGTCCCTGGGGTGTGGGGAGGAAAGCGCCGCCGGTGGCTGCCACGGTGAGTACTACCGCCGAACTCTGTGGTGCGTCCCCTGCAAGGAAAGGAGCGATGCCGGCAAGTGCCGCGCATAGCATGCCAGATGCCGAGCCTGCCTTAAAGGCAGGAAATATGTGCCCCTAATAAAGAGCCCCACGTGCCCCCAGAAGGACTCCTATCTCTGCAGCTCACCCAGGCAGCCACAGGAGTAATGAGGATGGAGAGAGGGAGGAAGGAGGGGGAGAGAGGGAGGAAGGAGGGGGGGGGCAGGGATGCAGGCAATACTTATCTGCTCCTGCAGTCTTCTCCCTCGACTCCAGGACCAGCAGGGATGCACCTCTTCAGACTTCTGACTCCTTGCCCAGGAGTGCAGTGCTCTGGTGGAGGGTGGCAGCAGGTGACCCAGTGGCTGGTGGGATACCGGAGCTGCAGGTCGAGCCCGGATCCACTTGGCTTCTTTGGGGGCAATGGAGGCAGCCAGGCAGCGTCCCAAAGACGGCGGTGGGCACTCCACGGGGGACCAGGAAAGCACTATGCTGACCTGTGTCCCCATCTAGAAAGAAAATAACAAACCGGAGTAGAGATAGTGATCGTGTCAACCTCCTTCACCGGACACTAAGCAAAGACTGAATTTCTCCTGCTGGAGTCGGGGGGTATAGCCCGAGGAGGAGGAGCTCTTCATTTGCATAGTGTCCCTCCTACTAATACCTCTAAGCTATACCCATGGTCTGTGTCCCCCAATGGAATGTACGAGAAAATCATTTTAAATAGGAGTCAGCATACACCTGCCAACATTTAAAGGATAACTGTCATTTTTTATTTTATTTGCTAGTTTATTAGAGCAAAGCATGTATACCTGAGTTAGTATGTCAATGATTGCCAAAACATCTGTAATTACCTTATAATACAAGCTTTCATTAATGTCTCCTGTCTCTTTCCACTGCTCCCTTAAAAGACCGTTGCTATGGCTCATCTGTCTCCGGCTAGCAAGACAGAGGGGCAGTCCTTCACACTGCATGCCTGCGTTAGACGTCAGAATGAGGAGGCATGTCTCTCAGTAATCCAATCTGATTGGCTGGCAGGAAGCTGCTGGCTACAGCAAGTTTATATGTTACCTGAGGGAATGCAGTTTAGGACTCTGAGAACTGGCAGAGGAGCCATCTTGAGAAGATCCTCATAATGTAGGATTCAAAACAGCCGTAACTAAGGGGAAAACTCAAGGAAAACAGTGGTAACTGAAGAAACTAAAGATTGCTTTATGCATAATGCTGCTGCAGCAGTAACATATGCTAAAATAGATTTTTTTATGAAAATATGACAGTTATCCTTTAAAGTGCCTCTGATTAACCCCAAATAAAAGTTCAGCTGCTCTAGTTGGTCTTTCCTGAAATTTTCTTAGTCGCATCCCACAGCAAAAGCCATGGTCCACAGAGAGCTTCCAAAGCATCAGAGGGATCTCATTGTTAAAAGGTATCAGTCAGGAGAAGGGTACAAAAGAATTTTCAAGGCATTAGATATACCATGGAACACAGTGAAAACAGTCATCATCAAGTGAAGAAAATATGGCACAACAGTGACATTACCAAGAAGTGGACGTCCCTCCAAAATTGCTGAAAAGATGAGAAGAAAACTGGTCTGGGAGGCTACCAAGAAGCCTACAGCAACATTAAAAGAGATGCAGGAATATCTGGCAAGTACTGGATGTGTGGTAAATGTGGCAACAATCTTCCGTATTCTTCAAATATCTGGGCTATGGGGTAGAGTGGCAAGATGAAAGCCTTTTCTTATGAAGAAAAACATCCAAGCCAGGCCACGGAACATTTTGCAAAAACACATCTGAAGTCTCCCAAAAGCATGTGGGAAAAGGTCTGATGAGCCCAAAGGTTGAACTTTTTGGTCATAATTCCAAAAGATATGCTTGGCGCAAAAACAACACTGCACATCACCAAAAGAACACTATACCCACAGTGCAGCATGGTGGTGGCAGCATCATGCTTTGGGGCTGTTTTTCTTCAGCTGGAACTGGGGCCTTAGCCCTCTAGCTTAAGCTAGAGGGAATTATTAACAGTTCCAAATACCAGTCAATATTGGCACAAAACCTTCAGGCTTCTGCTAAAAAGCTGAACATGAAGAGAAAATTCATCTTTTAGCACGACAACGACCCAAAGAATACATTCCATAAATGTCCAGCTAAATTAATAAATATTTTATAGAGGGATCATAGAATCTAGAAGTGTCCAGCAGAATTGACCCTTTAAAACGTAACTTTTACTTACTGATAAATAATACATCCAAATCAACAAAGGAATTGCTTCACCAGAAGAAGATTAAAGTTTTGGAATGGCCAGAGCCCAGACCTGAATCAGATTGAAAATCTGTGGGGTAATATGAAGAGGGCTGTGCACAGGAGACGCCCTCGCAATCTCACAGATGTCAAAATGTGCCATGCTGATAGACTCATACCCAAAAAGAGTGCTGTAATAAAATCAAAAGGTGCTTCAACAGAGTATTAGTTTAAGGGTGTGCACACTTATGCAACCATATTTTATTTTTATATTTTTTCTTCCCTCTACCTAAAAGATTTCAGTTTATTTTTAAATTGAGTTGTACAGTTTATAGGTCACATTCAAGGTGGAAAAAGTTCTGAAATGATTTATCTCTGTCTCATTTTTTTTACATCACAGAAACCTGACACTACCAGGGGTGTGTAGACTTTTTATATCTATATATATATATATATATATATATATATATATATATATATATATATATATATATATATATATGTGTGTATGTTAGAAACCTTTGGCTGTGAAAATAAAAAATAGTTTTTTTATTTCCAATAAAATTTTCTTTAGCCCCAACTTTTTCATTTTCACAAGGCATAACAGGAGAAAATGTACCCCACAATTTATGCATTTTTTTCTGGATATGGCAACACCCCATATGATGTCGTTGCGGTTTGGAGGCATGGCAGTGTTCAGAAGGGATGTTGTTTTTAGGACTAATAAAATTTTTATTTGTTTGAGCTGTGTGAGGGTTTGTTTGTTGCAGGACAAGCTGTAATTTTTGTACCATTTTGGAGTACAAATCACAATGAAGTACATATGTAGTAGAATAACATCTTAAGCCAAGTACAGTGAGTTACATTCGATTAAAAATAGTCGCATATAGTATATTTGTTCATGGAAGAAAACATGAGGGGAAAACATACAACATATAAACTAAGTAAACTCAGCGATCTTCAAGTTAGAAAACATCTAGTCTAGGTCTACTATTTCTTTGCATGCAGTTATTTTGAAAGAGTCTTTACTATGGAGGAAATGTCTCATCTTAAGATATTTATAGAAATCTTTATGAGGTATTGAGTATACGTCATGGACAGAGGCGAATTGCTTAAGTTGAGACATTTCAAAGAGTTGTGAGACATGTGTTAGGCCACTATTCACCCAGTTATTAACCTCAAGGTCGGGAATGAAGGTGGTCAGCGTTTCTAATGAGGCATATGGATAAAGAGAGCGCGCTACTCCAGAAGTTTTGGAATGAAAAGTCCTTCATATCGTTATTGAGGTGCGAAGAAAGTTAGGGAGGCCTTTTATGGGAAGTGTAGGATCTAACATTGCCACAAGCAAGGCTTTTAGATTCTGGGTTTTAGAAATAGTCGATTCAATGTGCAGCCAATGGTGCTGCAAATCTCCTTTCCACCATTCTTTCATAAAGCTCAAGTGGGTAGCAATGTAGTAGTCATGTATATTGGGTAGCCCTAAACCTCCTGCTTTTTTTTGTTTTAACATTATTTTGTGTGCAATCCGGGGTCACCTGGGGGTCCAGATAAACCTATGTAGTAATCTGTAAATACGGTTAAAGGGGGTTGTCCAAGTTATATTTAGTGATGACCCCACCGATCAGCTGTTTGAAGAGAAGGCGCGCGCCATGTCAGCGCTGCCTCCTCTTCATTGTTTACCTGCTTGCTGTTGCATCTGCAGCGGTGAACAAGTGTAATTACAGCCAAGCCGTCCCCTATTATTTCAATGGTACGGATTGCTCCTATACAAGTGTATAGAAGCGATCCGTACCATTGAAATCAATCAGACGCAGAGGGTGTCCCCTCGTCACAGTCACAGTCCTGGGGATAAATAGATTATGGGAGAGATCTCTGTACTGCCCCCTTATATATTTATACATAGTAATTAGATCTCCCCTCAGTCGTCTTTTTTCTAAAGTAAATAACCCTAATTTTGATAATCTTTCAGGGTACTGTAGTCCACCCATTCCAGTTATTACTTTAGTTGCCCTCCTCTGAACCCTCTCCAGCTCTGCTATGTCTGCCTTGTTTACAGGAGCCCAGAACTGTACGCAGTACTCCATGTGTGGTCTGACTACTGATTTGTAAAGTGGTAGGACTATGTTCTCATCACAGGCATCTATGCCCCTTTTGATGCAACCCATTATCTTATTGGCCTTGGCAGCAGCTGCCCGACACTGGTTTTTACTGCTTAGTTCGCTGTTCACTAAAATTCCTAGGTCCTTTTCCATGTCAGTGTTACCCAGTGTTTTACCATTTAGAAGGTACGGGTGATTTGCATTATTCCTTTCCATGTGCATAACCTTACATTTGTCGGTGTTAAACCTCATCTGCCACTTCTCTGCCCAAGACTCTAATCTATCCAGATCCATCTGTAGCTGTATAGTGTCCTCTTCAGTGTTAATTACTTTACACAGTTTAGTGTCATCTGCAAAAATTGATATTTTACTGTGCAAGCCTTCTACAAGATCATTAATAAATATATTGAAGAGAATAATGCCCAATACTGACCCCTGAGGAACTCAGCTAGTGACAGTGACCCAATCCGAGTGTGTACCGTTAATAACCACCCTCTATTCTCCATCATTGAGCCAGTTACTTACCCACATACAGACGTTTTTTCACAGTCCGAGCATTCTCATTTTAAAAAACTAACCTTTTATTTGGTACAGTGTCAAATGCTTTGGAGAAGTACAGATATACGACATCCATTGATTTGCCGCTGTCAAGTCTAGAACTTACCTCCTCATAGAAACTGATTAAATTAGTTTGACATGACCGGTCCCTCATGAAGCCATGCTGATATGATGTTATTAGCTTGTTTTCATTGAGATCCTCCAAGATAGCATATCTTAGAAAACCTTCAAACAGTTTACCCACAACAGATGTTAAACTTACTGGCCTATAGCTTCCGGGATCTGTTTTTTGCACCGTTTTTGAATATTGGCACCAGATTTGCTATGCGCCAATCCTGTGGAACACTCCCTGTCGGTATAGAGTCTCTAAATATCAGAAATAAGGGTCTGGCTACGACATTACTTAATTCTCTTAGAATACGGGGGGGAAGGGGTATGCCATCTGGCCCTGGTGAATTGTCCATGTTAATCTTTTTAAGTCGCTGTTGTACTATCACGACCAGGAAAACACCAAGGAGAGGACAGACAATACAGACAAAACATATAATCCCAGGTGGGCGACAACAGCGGACAACAAAAGCCCAACAGGGATCCGGAGGGCAACGTTCTCGAACAACAACCAGGAATCACAGCTACACAGCTCCAGTGGGTCAGTATAGAAGTCCAGGCAGGAAGCTCTATATCTGGCAACCAGAGAAGTGGGAGGGAGAATATAAGGAGGTTGGGAGTGATAGACAAGAAACAGCTGAGGAGAAGAAGCTACAGATCCCTGAGTGAGACAAAAAGGATTGCAAAGCAAACACAGAAAGCTATCATTAAGAAGCAGCGCGATCGTTAGACATAGAACGCGCAGCCACCCGCTGCGACTTCCTGACCCCGGGTATAACCGAGTCAGACGTGGCTCTTGACACCCTCGTGACATGTACTTCTTCCTGGGTCAGACAGGGCACTTTTAATTGGGAATTTACTTTTACATTCTGCATTTCATCTGACAGTTTATTATTCTCAGTGAATACAGTGGAGAAAAAGAATATTTAATAGCTTTGTTTTCTCCGCGTCGCTTTCTGCAACTCCCCCCTCATTGCTCTGTAGAGGGCCGACACCTTCAGATTTATACTTTTTACCATTTATATAATTGAAGAACATTTTAGGGTTAGTTTTGCTCTCTTTGGCAATTAATCTCTCGGTCTCTAGTTTGGCGGCATTTATTTGTTTTTTTTACATATTCTATTTTTTCCCTTATAGTTTTTCAGTGCTTCCTCGCTACCCTCCTGTTTTAGTGATTTAAATGATTTATTTTTGGCATTTATTGCCTTCTTTACAGTTCTATTTATCCACATTGGTTTCTTCTTGTTCCTTGACCTGTTATTCCCATAAGGTATCTACCTCTCACAATTAGATTTTAGGATGCTTTTAAAAATATCCCATTTTTTGGCTGTATTTAAAATTTTCTGGACTTTGTCCCAGTTAGTTAGGCCTATGGCCTCTCTTAGTTGGCTAAAGTTAGCTTTTTTGAAGTTTGGTATTTTTGTTCATCCCTGTAGAAACGCTTGTTTGAAGGCTATTTGGAAGGTTATTCATTTATGGTCACTATTTCCCAGATGCTCTCCAACCTGCACATCTGTTGTTCTGTCAGGTCTATTGGTTAATACTAAGTCCAGATTTTAGGAAATCCCCCTGCGCTACCGTTGTCTAGGTTCGTCGACCTACCTGAAAGGAAGGTCTGCTGCTCGGTATTCTGTTAAGGTCCTGTTGTCCCCCTTAATTGATATTATATATAATACACACGTATATATCCCCCGTATGGGTGATATGAGAAACCGGCGCAAGGTGGCAAACTTAAAAGGCGCTCCCAATAGAGCTTAAATGCTTAAAGGGGTTATCCGAGTTAATAAAAAAAAAATATAAAACCTCTTAAAATCCATCAGGATATACATATAATTTGGTTAAGCTAGATTTCATCAAGTTAAAACCCATATGTCCACCTTTTCATGGTTCTGTCATTGCTTTGTTTACATGCTGAAGTACATGCTGAGGGGGCGTGTAACAACAAAGCCTGAGCTCTGCCTCATGAATATTTCTGGGCGTGAACAACCTGACCTTTCCTTCACCCTGCTCTGCACTTTGCAAAAAAACAAAAACAAACATGATCATCTCCTAGCTCACACTGGCAGAAGATCTTCCTGTCACATTGCAGCCAGAGATGGGAAGTTCGGATCTTTTTCATGAATCGGTTCATTTGAATCAGTTCACTCAAAAGAACCGATTCATGAATTGGATCTTCGGTTCACTTCCTGAGCCGGCAGAAGCAAGTGAACTGAAGATCAATGCGCATGCTCAGCTCATCGAATCTTCGGTTCACTTGCTGAGTCGGCTCTCAAGTGAACCGAAGGTTAGGAGGGACTCGCTCCTGGCAAACACAGCCTGCTGCAGTGAATGCAGTGGAGCAGACTGTGATGTAGTGGCTATAGTTATTGCAGGGACTCAGATAATTGTCTGAGAGTTTATTAGTTAAAAGAATCGTGTCACTGAGTGCCTACCAGACTTCCTGCTATGCTACACTGCTGCATGCACCCTGTACACACACAGCTCTGCTACATGCTATACTACACACCCTGTACACACACAGCTCTGCTACATGCTATACTACACACCCTGTACACACACAGCTCTGCTACATGCTATACTACACACCCTGTACACACACAGCTCTGCTACATGCTATACTACACACCCTGTACACACACAGCTCTGCTACATGCTATACTACACACCCTGTACACACACAGCTCTGCTACATGCTATACTACACACCCTGTACACACACAGCTCTGCTACATGCTATACTACACACCCTGTACACACACAGCTCTGCTACATGCTATACTACACACCCTGTACACACACAGCTCTGCTACATGCTATACTACACACCCTGTACACACACAGCTCTGCTACATGCTATACTACACACCCTGTACACACACAGCTCTGCTACATGCTATACTACACACCCTGTACACACACAGCTCTGCTACATGCTATACTACACACCCTGTACACACACAGCTCTGCTACATGCTATACTACACACCCTGTACACACACAGCTCTGCTACATGCTATACTACACACCCTGTACACACACAGCTCTGCTACATGCTATACTACACACCCTGTACACACACAGCTCTGCTACATGCTATACTACACACCCTGTACACACACAGCTCTGCTACATGCTATACTACACACCCTGTACATACACAGCTCTGCTACATGCTATACTACACACCCTGTACACACACAGCTCTGCTACATGCTATACTACACACCCTGTACACACACAGCTCTGCTACATGCTATACTACACTACCCTGTACACACACAGCTCTGCTACATGCTATACTACACACCCTGTACACACACAGCTCTGCTACATGCTATACTACACACCCTGTACACACACAGCTCTGCTACATGCTATACTACACACCCTGTACACACACAGCTCTGCTATACTACACACCCTGTACACACACAGCTCTGCTACATGCTATACTACACACCCTGTACACACACAGCCCAGCTACATGCTATACTACACACCCTGTAAACACACAGCTCTGCTACATGCTATACTACACACCCTGTACACACACAGCTCTGCTACATGCTATACTACACACCCTGTACACACACAGCTCTGCTACATGCTATACTAATACCCCCCCCCCCCCAGCCTTCCCGCCCCCCCTGCTGCCGGAGAAGATATCGCCTCGGCTCTGGTATGTACTGCACATGAGCGATCGCATACCAGAGCTGAGGCAGTGTGAGAAGAGCTGGAGAGGGGCGGGCACCAGAGGCTCTGAGCCGAGGCAGTGTTAGAAGAGCTGGAGGGGGGAGGGCACCAGAGGCTCTGACGTTTCGTTTACAGAGCCTGGCCACTCCCTCAAGCAGGGAGAAGCCTGTAAACGAAACGTCATCAGCAGAGCAGGCTTGCTGACGTCGGGGGTCACATGACCCTGAACTGAACTGGCCAAATAGTAATAGATAGGTTATGAAAGCGATTTTAAGAATCTTTCACTGGTCTACAATAAATGCAATTAGAATAGATTTATTTAAGTCGGATAACCCCTTTAATTAATTCTCCCTTTTTTGTTGTGGGGTCTGTGATCTAAAAGGTATGCTAGGATTACCCTGTCAGTTTCCTATATATATAATAAAAAGTATATAGGTGGTATGTTCAAATGTTGTTAAAAGTGCTGCAATGTACATAGAGAGTCGAAGCATACACTGATGTTATTCTGTACGGTCCGTTACCTGCTTGAGGTCTTCTGTGGACTTGGAAGTTGCCGTCCTTATCTCCTGCTGTTAAGTGATCCTCTCTGTTCACGTGCTGTAGAGAGCGTCCTCTTCATTCACCTCCTGACACCAGCGCTGCAGTGCGGGGGAAACTGTGATACAGTTGCCCGGGAAACCACTGCTGGTGATGTCACCGTGGAAGATACCGAAGCCTCCGTAGGTCAAAAAGCATCCGACGCGTTTCAGAGCCTGCCAGGCTTCTTTGCCGGAGCAGCGCTGGTGTCAGGAAGTGAACGAAGAGGACGCTCTCTACAGCACGTGAACAGAGAGGATCACTTAACAGCAGGAGATAAGGACGGCAACTTCCAAGTCCACAGAAGACCTCAAGCAGGTAACGGACCGTACAGAATACAATCAGTGTATGCTTCGACTCTCTATGTACATCGCAGCACTTTTAACAACATTTGAAAATACCACCTATATACATTTTATTATATATATAGGACACTGACAGGGTAATCCTAGCATACCTTTTAGATCACAGATCCCACAACAACAAAAAAGGGAGAATTAATTAAGCATTTAAGCCTATTGGGAGCGCCTTTTAAGTTAGTCACCTAGCGCCGGTTTCTCATATCACCCATACGGGCGATATACGTGTGTATAATACTAAGTCCAGTATGGCCGTCCCTCTAGTCGGGTCCTGAAACAGTTGGGAAAGGTAATTTTGTTTGGTTATTGCCAAGAACCTGTTTCTTTCATGAGATGTACAGCTTTCAGTTTCCCAGTCTATATCTGGGTAGTTGAAGTACCCCATAATAACCACCTCATTATGATTTGCCGCCTCGTCTATCTCGTTTAGTAGTAGATTTTCTGTGGACTCTGGTATATTACGTGGTTTATAATAAACTCCTATTAGTAATTTATTATTATTTTTGTCTCCATGTATTTCTACCCACAGTGACTCCACATGTCCATGTCCCTCACTTATATCTTCTCGGACTGTGGGCTTTAGACAGGACTTTACATAAAGGCAGACCCCTCCCCCTCAGGTTTTGACAATCCTTTCTAAACAGACTGTAATCTTGTACATTAACTGCCCAGTCATAGCTATCATCCAGCCATGTCTCAGTTATTCCCACTATGTCATAGTTCTCCTCACACATCACTAATTCCAGTTCCCCAGTTTTATTTGTCAGGCTTCGGGCATTAATATACATACATTTGAGAGGTTTATGTATATTTTTTACCCTACACCTTTCCTTCTGAACTGTTCTAGTCCCTCCTTCCATTCCTCCCCCAGTCCCACTACCTTGCCCCGGTCTCTATCTGCACTATCTTCTGTCACGGATGATGTTGCAGATAGCTGGAAGTTATGAATAAACATCCGACTGGCTTGATCCCAAACTAAGGAGCATATAGGTGACCCCTATAAAACCCTAAGAGCTCACCCTGACTGCTAAGCACATACAAGGGTCTCAAAGGTAGACGATTGTATGCCCATGTACCTAAGACTGTGTGACACCTGAAAACCCTGTAATAGTGAGGGGACACGACCACCGGCTCCCTGCACTTCATATGGAGGGAGTCAGGGTCACCTAAGATCAAGCCAGCAAGGAAACAATACATGAAAGAACTTATCTGAACAAGCAGCAGCAGAAGCCTAGAGCAGTGAACACTTCAATCCAGGAAGTAGTATAAACCGCAAAGTGAGGCAGTATGGGAGGGAATATAAAGGAAAGAGGATTAGTCTAAATAGATGACACCTGGGAGAAGGAAATGAGATTAGAAACTGAAACCAAAACAAAGAACATCATGCAAGAGGTAGAGAAAAACGTCAGTCAGACCTTCTCACAGAACTGGCGGTGACATCTTCCCATCCTATAACGCAATTACCCTCCCCAATCCCTAGTTTAAACACTCCTCCAACCTTCTAGCCATCTTTCCCTCCAACACAGCTGCCCCTTCCCCATTAAGGTGCAGCCCATCCCTACGATAGAGCCTGTAGCCGACAGAGAAGTCGGCCCAGTTCTCCAGGAACCCAAACCCCTCCTTCCTACACCAGTTCTTGAGCCACTTGTTAACCTCCCTAATCTCCCGCTGCCTTTCTTTTGTGGCTTATGGTACAGGCAGTATTTCGGAAAACACTACCTTTGAGGTCCTTGCCCTAAGCTTTTGACCTAAATCACTAAAATCATTTATAAGGACTCTGCACCTTCCTCTAACTTTGTCATTGGTTCCGATATGGACCGTGACCGCTGGATCTTCTCCAGCCCCTCCCATTAATCTGTCAACCCGATCCGCGATGTGTCGAATTCGAGCGCCAGGAAGACAACGATCCCGGTCTTTGCGACAGATTGCCCTATCTGTACCTCTAATAATAGTCTCCCACTACCAGCACCTGTCTGGCCTGCCCTCCTCTCCTGGTCCCCGACTTACTGGAGCTAACCTTCCCCTGACTGGCAGAGGAAGTGTCTGGCTGCAGCAGTCATCTCCCTGAACAGACATCCCCCTCATCTGCCAACCGTGCAAACTTGTTGGGGTGTGACAGATCAGGGCTAGCCTCCCTGGCACTCTTCCCTCTACCCCGCTTTCTAACTGTTACCCAGCTAGCTACCTCACTTTCCTCAGCCTCCTAACTTTCATCCTACCCCCTCAACTACCCCATAGAGTGCTTGCTCAGTTAACGCCTCTCAGTGTTTAAACTCGCCCGTTTAGATACTCAATTTGTGATTCCAAACGAGTAATTTGCTCACATTTTGAACAATGATATACACCCTCGAACGGCTGTTCCAGGACTGCATACATCAGACAAGATGTGCACTGGACTGCGCTTTCAATTATGGAACACATACTAATAGGGATTACACAATGAAAGCGAAAAATACAATATAATGCAGTAATAAGAAACTGATTTACTGCAGTCCCCAACTGAAGTCCCAGAATCTGAAGTCACTTAATCTAAAGTCGCACACTTATACAAACACACACAAATCAAACACGCAACGCGCAAACTCGCGTTATATTCCTGCTTATATAAATGGAGCTCTCAAAACCAGCCTGTTTTGTTTCCTCTGGAACTTTAGTGCCTAAATATTGGACCTGTTCAGGTTGCCAGTCTAGGTTAAAACTGGATTGTAACCTTGACAAGGAGGCAAGTTTGACATGGATAGGGAGGGCTTGAGATTTCTGCTCATTAATTTTATAGTAGGAAAGTTCTCCAAATTGGCGAATAACTTCCATGACAGCTGGTAGAGATTGTTCTGGGGATCTTAGGGTCAAAATGACATCATCTGCATATAATGAGAGTTTGTGGGTTCTCCCCCCCTATGTCAATTCCCTTTTGTTCGGAGAGTCGGATCACTTGTGCTAGGGGTTCTATGGACATGATAAATATAAGCAGGGAGAGGGGACAGCCCTGTCGGGTGCCATTGGTGATTGAAAATGAAGATGATAAAGTGTTGTTAACATATACCCGGGCTGAAGGGTTGCAGTTTAAGGCTTTCACCGCTCACAGGAAAGGGCCACAGATTCCCATTATCTGAAGTACAGAAAGTGCAAAAGACCAGTTAATGCGGTCAAAAGCCTTTTCCGCGTCTAGCGTTACCAGAACCGCTTCCAGGCCAAACCACTCAATGTGGTCTACAATATTCAGGACTCTCCTAATATTCCCTATGATTTGTCTACCTTGAATGAAGCCTGATTGATCGCAGTTTATCAAGGTCGATAGGATTGGAGCAAGTCGATTAGCCAAAGCTTTGGCGTACATTTTTAAATCTTTGCTCAGTAAAGAAATAGGCCTAAAATTATGTGGGGAGTCAGGTGTTTTACCTTGTTTCGGGATGGTCAGTATGACAGCAGATAGCATTTCTGCTGGGAAGCTACCAATTTCGAACCTTTTCTAAAGAACACCCCATAGGTGGGGGAGGAGGATTGTTTGGAAGGATTTGCAGTAACAATTTGATAGCCCCAGGACCTGATGGTCTTTCTGCATAGGGAGGGAATTAATAACCTTTTGAATTTCGGCTTCAGTAAGTAGATTCCCCAATGATTCTGCTTGTTCCACGGATAATGTCGGGAGGTGAAGATTAGTAAGAAATAAATTGATGTCAGCTGCAAAAGAATCTTTGAGCTGGAGTCTAAGGTCTTTCAGGGTATCTGAATATAGGGGGGTATGTTTATCTCTTCTCTCAAGATCTTCTATTTTGGACAGTAAGTCAGAGATCTCATCTCTGGCTTTTTTAGCTGCCGCGCCTACTTTAATAAAAATTCCACTGATAAATGCCTTGTGGGCTGACCATAACGAAAAGGGAGAGGAAACTGACCCAAAGTTAGGACGAAAGTATTCCTGGAGGGCAGATTCAATTTCCGCCTTGTATGATGTATGTGCCATTAGAAAGGTGTTGTTGCGCCAAAGAGTTTTGTGGGTAGGGGGATAGACCTCCTGTAGTGACAAAGTGATAGCCGCATGGTCCGACCACTTTATTATAATGGAGGACTCTAAGACCTTTCGGAGCAGTGACCTGAAGAGTAGAAATAAGTCTACTTGGGAATATGTTCTGTGAGCAGTGGAAAATAAAATGTAATCTCTTTACATACGTCAAAGTTCTTCCGAAGAGATCCAATTCTGGAAAGGTATATTTTGGAAACTAAAAGGGGCTGAGGAGTCCAAGTCAGGCTTGGGAGTTAAATTTAAGTCCCCATATAAAATTAGTTGACCCGGTTTTATTTTATCAATTTTCCTAAAGAGCTTTTTCAAAAAGCGTAACTGATGGGAGTTCGGAACATATAACCCTGCTATTGTGTACAGGACATTATTTATAGAGCAGACTTGTATGATGAACCTGCCCGTCTCATCTACAATTTTCGATATAGGGATGAACACTAGGATCTCTCTGAAAGCAAGGACAACACCTCTGTTTTTTAGTAAAATGCGATTCAATAATGGTCGGGAATTTGGGGTGGCGGATTCTGTGGCTATCCTGTGCCACTATATGAGTTCCCTGGGCGCAAAGAATATCACACTTTAGGTTAAGGGCCTCCTGCCATAAGAACGATCTCTTTAGAGGGCTGTTAAGGCCCTTTACATTTAGTAATACTATCTTAATAACCATTTTGCAGACAATAAGAGCTGTACATTACAATGACCCGGTTGCCCCTTGGGCACCGACCCACCGGGAAATTTTCCTATAAGGTCTATGGCCAATCCGCCCCTGCCAGGTGATAATTGCCACAGAACTCCAGGCACATTTACCTCTTAGGATACCGGAGGTTTTTCCATTTTGATTTTCAATTTTCTTCCCTATATTCCTGGAGCCATAACTTTATTTTTCTGTTCACATAGCTGTATAAGGGGTTATTTTTTGCAGAACAAGTTGTACCTTCTAATGCCATCACGTAATATGGCATACAATGTAGTGGGAAGCCGGGGAAAAAAATTCCAAATGGGGTGAAATTAGAAAAAAAAAAACGCAATTCCGCCACTGTTTTACGAGTTTTGTTCCCATGGCGTTCAGTTTGCAGCAAAACTGACCTTCATTCTCTTGGTCAGTACGATTACAATACCACATAAGTATAGTTTTTTTTTATGTCTAAATAGTGTAAAAAAATATATTTTTTATTTTTTTACATGACCCTATTCTGACCGCCATAACTTTTTTTTATAGTTATATCTACTGAGCTGTGTGGGACTCATTTTTTGCGGGACAATCTGTAGTTTTTATGGATACCATTTTGGAGTGTGTTTGACTTTCTGATCACATTTTATTACTTTTTCGGGGTAAGAGAAGCAATGAAAAATTTGCAAATTGGCTATTTTGACTCTTTTTCCTTTACGCCGTTCGAGTATTGTAAAAATATTTTTATATTTTAATAGTACGGGCATTTTCGGTCTTGGTGACACTCATGATGTTTAAATTTTTAGTTATTTATGTATTTATTTTTTTATTCTATGGAAAGGTGGCCGATTTTAACTTAGATTTTTAAATACATTTTTAAAGTTTATTTTTTACTTTTTTATTATGTTTGAGCCTACAAAATCCAATTTTTTGTTTTTAATTCTGATCATTCATGGATTTTTTTTACATCCATTTAAAAGGTCAGAATTGTTCATTTCTTATGTTGGCCTGCCACTTGCTGGCCAAAATAAGAATCACAGCTTAAATGCCCTTGGTCTCTTCAGCGAGACCTAGCACATTTGAATCAATTACTCTGTGACTAATGAGGATGCCAGTAAGAAGCCTTCCTGGTTTTTCATTCTTTAGATGCCATGATCTCACTTGACCACGGCATCTAATGGCTTTAATTACCGCGATTGGCATTGGCCAAGTGTCGCTGTTGTATGATACAACAGAGACCCGCCGGCCATGACACCATGTTTGTCCATCGCCGTATATATACAGGGAGTGCAGAATTATTAGGCAATTTGTATTTTTGAGGATTAATTTTATTATTGAACAACAACCATGTTCTCAATGAACCCAAAAAACTCATTAATATCAAAGCTGAATATTTTTGGAAGTAGTTTTTAGTTTGTTTTTAGTTTTAGCTATTTTAGGGGGATATCTGTGTGTGCAGGTGACTATTACTGTGCATAATTATTAGGCAACTTAACAAAAAACAAATATATACCCATTTCAATTATTTATTTTTACCAGTGAAGCCAATATAACATCTCAACATTCACAAATATACATTTCTGACATCCAAAAACAAAACAAAAACAAATCAGTGACCAATATAGCCACCTTTCTTTGCAAGGACACTCAAACGCCTGCCATCCATGGATTCTGTCAGTGTTTTGATCTGTTCACCATCAACATTGCGTGCAGCAGCAGCCACAGCCTCCCAGACACTGCTCAGAGAGGTGTACTGTTTCCCTCCTTGTAAATCTCACATTTGATGATGGACCACAGGTTCTCAATGGGGTTCAGATCAGGTGAACAAGGAGGCCATGTCATTAGATTTTCTTCTTTTATACCCTTTCTTGCCAGCCACGCTGTGGAGTATTGGACGCGTGTGATGGAGCATTGTCCTGCATGAAAATCATGTTTTTCTTGAAGGATGCAGACTTCTTCCTGTACCACTGCTTGAAGAAGGTGTCTTCCAGAAACTGGCAGTAGGACTGGGAGTTGAGCTTGACTCCATCCTCAACCTGAAAAGGCCCCACAAGCTCATCTTTGATGATACCAGCCCAAACCAGTACTCCACCTCCACCTTGCTGGCGTCTGAGTCGGACTGGAGCTCTCTGCCCTTTACCAATCCAGCCACGGGCCCATCCATCTGGCCCATCAAGACTCACTCTCATTTCATCAGTCCATAAAACCTTAGAAAAATCAGTCTTGAGATATTTCTTGGCCCAGTCTTGACGTTTCAGCTTGTGTGTCTTGTTCAGTGGTGGTCGTCTTTCAGCCTTTCTTACCTTGGCCATGTCTCTGAGTATTGCACACCTTGTGCTTTTGGGCACTCCAGTGATGTTGCAGCTCTGAAATATGGCCAAACTGGTGGCAAGTGGCATCTTGGCAGCTGCACGCTTGACTTTTCTCAGTTCATGGGCAGTTATTTTGCGCCTTGGTTTTTCCACACGCTTCTTGCGACCCTGTTGACTATTTTGAATGAAACGCTTGATTGTTCGATGATCACGCTTCAGAAGCTTTGCAATTTTAAGAGTGCTGCAACCCTCTGCAAGATATCTCACTATTTTTGACTTTTCTGAGGCTGTCAAGTCCTTCTTTTGACCCATTTTGCCAAAGGAAAGGAAGTTGCCTAATAATTATGCACACCTAATATAGGGTGTTGATGTCATTAGACCACACCCCTTCTCATTACAGAGATGCACATCACCTAATATGCTTAATTGGTAGTAGGCTTTCGAGCCTATACAGCTTGGAGTAAGACAACATGCATAAAGAGGATGATGTGGTCAAAATACTCATTTGCCTAATAATTCTGCACGCAGTGTATAGCGAAGGGCTAACCCCTTCGCTATATATATATATATATATATATGGCGATGGGTAAACATGGCGCCCACGTGCAGCGGGCATCATGGCCGGCGGGTCTCTGTTGTATCAAACAACAGCGACACGTGGCCAATGACAATCGGGGTAATTAAAGCCATTAGATGCCGTGGTCAAGTGAGATCATGCCACTGCAGCCAAGTGCCACTGCAGACAATTCGAAACTGATCACATCAGCATGGTCTGCGTGCTAGATGACCTGCAAGGGTCCCTGACCACAACACCAGGCACAGGGATCATTATCTTGCATGGGCCTGAGAACATTTACGCTGGACGAGGGACCAGTGGGCCTCAGCGCTGTTCACTGATGAAAGTCGATTGATGCTGAGCAGAAATGATGGCCACCAACGATGTGAGAGATGTCAAGGAGAGAGCTATGCATCAGCCACTGTTGTCACCAGAAGAGCCTTTGGTGGTGGTGGTGTTACATAGAAACATAGAATGTGTCGGCAGATAAGAACCATTTGGCCCATCTAGTCTGCCCAATATACTGAATACTATGGATAGCCCCCGGCCCTATCTTATATGAAGGATGGCCTTGTGCCTATCCCATGCATGCTTAAACCCCTTCACTGTATTTGCAGCTACCACTTCTGCAGGAAGGCTATTCCATGCATCCACTACTCTCTCAGTAAAGTAATACTTCCTTATATTACTTTTAAACCTTTGCCCCTCTAATTTAAAACTGTGTCCTCTTGTGGTAGTTTTTCTTCTTTTGAATATGCTCTCTTCCTTTACCGAGTTGATTCCCTTTATGTATTTAAAAGTTTCTATCATATCCCCTCTGTCTCTTCTTTCTTCCAAGCTATACATATTAAGGTCCTTTAACCTTTCCTGGTAAGTTTTATCCTGCAATCCATGTACTAGTTTAGTAGCTCTTCTCTGAACTCTCTCTAGAGTATCTATATCCTTCTGGAGATATGGCCTCCAGTACTGCGCACAATACTCCAAGTGAGGTCTCACCAGTGTTCTGTACAGCGGCATAAGCACTTCACTCTTTCTACTGCTTATACCTCTCCCTATACATCCAAGCATTCTGCTGGCATTTCGTGCTGCTCTATTACATTGTCTTCCCACCTTTAAGTCTTCTGAAATAATTACTCCTAAATCCCTTTCCTCAGATACTGAGGTCAGGACTGTGTCAAATATTCTATATTCTGCCCTTGGGTTTTTACGCCCCAGGTGCATTATCTTGCACTTATCCACATTAAATTTCAGTTTCCAGAGTTCTGACCATTCTTCTAGTTTTCCTAAATCCTTTTCCATTTGGCGTTTCCCTCCAGGAACATCAACCCTGTTACCTATCTTTGTGTCATCAGCAAAAAGACAAACCTTACCAGCGAGGCTTTTTGCAATATCACTTATGAAGATATTAAACAAAATCGGTCCCAGTACAGATCCCTGTGGAACCCCACTGGTAACATGACCTTGTTTTGAATGTTCTCCATTGACTACCACCCTCTGTTGTCTGTCACTCAGCCACTGCCTAATCCACTCAACAATATGGGAGTCCATGCTCAATGACTGCAGTTTATTGATAAGTCTTCTATGTGGGACAGTGTCAAAAGCCTTACTAAAATCTAGATATGCGATGTCTACTGCACCTCCACCGTCTATTATTTTATTCACCCAGTCAAAAAAATCTATAAGATTTGTTTGACATGATCTCCCTGAAGTAAACCCATGTTGTTTTTCATCTTGCAATCCATGGGATTTTAGATGTTCCACAATCCTATCCTTTAATAGGGTTTCCATTAATTTGCCTACTATTGATGTCAGACTCACTGGTCTATAGTTGCTCGATTCCTCCCTACTACCTTTCTTGTGAATGGGCACGACATTAGCCAATTTCCAATCTTCCGGGACGACTCCTGTTACTAATGATTGGTTAAATAAATCTGTTAACGGTTTTGCCAGCTCACCACTAAGCTCTTTTAATAATTTTGGGTGTATCTCATCAGGCCCCTGTGATTTATTTGTCTTCACCTTAGACAGCAAACTTAGAACACCTTCCTCTGTAAAGATACATGCATCAAACGATTTATTAGTCATTCTTTCTAGTGGAGGTCCTTCTCCTTTTTCTTTTGTAAAAACTGAACAGAAGTATTCATTAAGGCAGTCGGCTAGTCCTTTATTCTCTTCTACATACCTTCCGTCCTTTGTTTTTAATTTAGTTATTCCTTGTTTTAATTTCCTTTTTTCATTTATATATCTGAAGAATGTCTTATCCCCTTTTTTCATAGACTGAGCTAGTTTTTCTTCTGCCTGCGCTTTAGAAGTTCTTATAACTTGCTTGGCCTCTCTCTGCCTAATCTTGTAGATTTCCTTATCTTCATTGCTCTGGGTTTTTTTATAATTACAAAATGCTAGCTTTTTATTTTTAATGATTTGGGCCACTTCTGCTGAGTACCACAGTGGTCTCCTCCTTTTTTTGCTTTTACTGACAAGTCTAATGCAATTTTCTGTTGCCTTCAATAATGCACCTTTTAAGTAGTCCCATTTCTCCTGGACTCCATGTAATCCGTTCCAGTCTGATAAGGACTCATTTATGACTAATTTCATTTTTGAAAAGTCTGTTTTTCTAAAATCTAAAACTTTTGTTTTTGTGTGGTGGGACTCTTTCACAGTTCTTATATTAAACCACACTGACTGGTGATCACTAGTTCCCAAGGTTTCGCCTACAATGACATCATATACCGAATCCCCGTTTGTGAATACCAAATCCAAAATGGCCTCCCTCCGGGTTGGCTCCTCAACCACTTGTTGTAGAGATAACCCCAGTAGGGAATTTAGAATATCTGTACTCCTGGTAGAACTTGCTATTTTGGTTTTCCAGTTTATATCTGGGAGATTGAAATCTCCCATAATGATAACTTCTCCTTTCATTGTCATTTTAGCTATTTCTTCAACTAGTAGATCATCTAGTTCTTTAACTTGACCAGGTGGTCTATATATCACACCTACACGAGTTACTGCATGGTTAGTAAACTGCAACGTAACCCAAACTGACTCTATGTTGGCCTCACCAACTTGTATTAGGTTAGATTTAATGCTATCTTTCACATACAGGGCCACTCCTCCTCCTTTCTTGCCTTCTCTGTCTCTTCTGTATAAAGAGTACCCTGGTATGGTTATGTCCCAGTCATTTCTTTCATTAAACCATGTCTCCGTAACAGCCACTAAATCTACATTCTCAGATGCCATTATTAAATCAAGTTCATTGATTTTTTTACCTAAACTGCGAGCATTTGTAGACAGGACTCTGAGCTTATCATTTCTTAACCTCTGTGCTTCTGACCTGTTCTGGCATTGTTACAGTGTGGGCAGGTGTGTCTAGTCAATACAGAACTGCCCTACACTTTGTGACAATCCCATACTACTTGAATCATTAATCCGGTCATTGTGCCTCTGCATGAACAACACAGGCCTGATTTCATAATCATGGAAGACAATGCACCAGCTCATCAAGGTCGCATCATTAGGGAATGGCTGCTGGAGACTGGAGTACATCAAATGGAGTGACCTGCACTTTCTCCAGACCACGTAGAGGCTCTTATAGAGGACCTTTCACCACTCCTGACAAGTCTGTTTTAATAGCTTCATGCATTCCCCATGTACTAACAATTCTGGAGCATCTATTCTTATGGCTCTATGTTGTGCCATTCCTTTATTATTTCTACTAGAAGTTATGAACCAATTGCTATTAGCCTTCAGTAAGGGTACAGAGCGGCGGTAGCCAGTTTGGGGGGGAAGGTGTACCTGCACAGTCTGAAAAGGTCAGCACTGATTGGATAGAGTTAGTCTGTGCAGGTACACACCCCCAACTTGTTACCACCCCTCTGTACCCTTACTGAAGGCTAATAGCAATTAATTCATAACTTCTAGTAGAAATATTAGAGGAATAGCACAACATACATTATTACATGGGGAGTGCATGTAGTTATTAAAACAGACATGTCTGGAGTGGTGAAAGGTCCTCTTTAACCGCCTCCGGACCGCCTAACGCAGGATCGCGTTCTGGAGGCGGCAGCTCCAGGCACAGTCACGCATATATGCGTCACCTCGTGAGACACGAGATTTCCTGTGAACGCGCGCGCCACAGGATCGGAAGGTAAGCGAGTGGATCTCCAGCCTGCCAGCGGCGATCGTTCGCTGGCAGGCTGGAGATGCGATTTTTTTTTAACCCCTAACAGGTATTAGACGATGTTTTGATAACAGCGTCTAATATACCTGCTACCTGGTCCTCTGGTGGTCCATTTTGCTTGGATCGACCACCAGAGGACACAGGCAGCTCAGTAATAAGTAGCACCAAACACCACTACACTACACCCCCCCCGTCACTTATTAACCCCTTATTAACCCCTGATCACCCCATATATATACCCCTGATCACCCCATATAGACTCCCTGATCACCACCCTGTCATTGATCACCCCCTTGTAAGGCTCCATTCAAACGTCCGTATGTTTTTTACGGATCCACGGATACATGGATCGGATCCGCAAAACACATACGGACGTCTGAATGGAGCCTTACAGGGGGGTGATCAATGACAGGGGGGTGATTACCCCATATAGACTCCCTGATCACCCCCGTCATTGATCACCCCCCTGTAAGGGTCCATTCAGACGTCCGTATGTTTTTTACGGATCCACGGATACATGGATCGGATCCGCAAAACACATACGGACATCTGAATGGAGCCTTACAGGGGGGTGATCAATGACAGGGGGGTGATCACCCCATATAGACTCCCTGATCACCCCCCTGTCATTGATCACCCCCCTGTCATTGATCACCCCCCTGTAAGGCTTCATTCAGACGTCCGTATGTTTTTTACGGATACATGGATCGTATCCGCAAAACACATACGGACGTCTGAATGGAGCCTTACAGGGGGGTGATCAATGACAGGGGGGTGATCACCCAATATAGACTCCCTGATCACTCCCCTGTCATTGATCACCCCCCTGTAAGGCTCCATTCAGACGTCTGTATGTTTTTTACAGATCCACGGATACATGGATCGGATCCGCAAAACACATACGGACATCTGAATGGAGCCTTACAGGGGAGTGATCAATGACAGGGGGGTGATCACCCCATATAGACTTCCTGATCACCCCCCTGTCATTGATCACCCCCCTGTAAGGCTCCATTCAGACGCCCGTATGTGTTTTGCGGATCCGATCCATGTATCTATGGATCCATAAAAAACATACGGACGTCTGAATGGAGCCTTACAGGGGGGTGATCACCCCATATAGACTCCCTGATCACCCCCCTGTCATTGATCACCCCCCTGTCATTGATCACCCCCCTGTAAGGCTCCATTCAGACATCCGTATGTGTTTTGTGGATCCGTGGAAAACACGGACACTGCGGATCCGCAAAACACATACGGACGTCTGAACTGAGCCTTACAGGGGGGTGATCAATGACAGGGGGGGGGGTGATAACCCCATATACACTCCCTGATCACCCCCGTCATTGATCACCCCCTTTAAGGCTCCATTCAGACATTTTTTTGGCCCAAGTTAGCGGAAATTATTATTTTTTTTCTTACAAAGTCTTATATTCCACTAACTTTTGACAAAAAATAAAATCTCACATGAACTCACCATACCCCTCACGGAATCCAAATGCGTACATTTTTTTAGACATTTATATTCCAGACTTCTTCTCACGCTTTAGGGCCGCTAAAATGCCAGGGCAGAATAAATACCCCACATGTGACCCCATTTCGGAAAGAAGACACCCCAAGGTATTCCGTGAGGGGCATATTGAGTCCATGAAAGATTGAAATTTTTGTCCCAAGTTAGCGGAAAGGGAGACTTTGTGAGAAAAAAAATAAAAAATCAATTTCCGCTAACTTGTGGCAAAAAAAAATATTTCTATGAACTCGCCATGCCCCTCATTGAATACCTTGGGGTGTCTACTTTCCAAAATGGGGTCACATGTGGGGTATTTATACTGCCCTGGCATTTTAGGGGCCCTAAAGCGTGAGAAGAAGTCTGGGATCCAAATGTCTAAAAATGCCCTACTAAAAGGAATTTGGGCCCCTTTGCACATCTAAGTGTCACACATCTGGTATCGCCGTACTCAGGAGAAGTTGGGGAATGTGTTTTGGGGTGTCATTTTACATATACCCATGCTGGGTGAGAGAAATATCTTGGTCAAATGCCAACTTTGTATAAAAAAAAAATGGGAAAAGTTGTCTTTTGCCGAGATATTTCTCTAACCCAGCATGGGTATATGTAAAAAGACACCACAAAACACATTGCCCTACTTCTTCTGAGTACGGCAATACCAGATGTGTGACACTTTTTTGCAGCCTAGGTGGGCAAAGGGGCCCACATTCCAAAGAGCACCTTTCGGATTTCACAGGGCATTTTTTACAGATTTTGATTTCAAACTACTTACCACACATTAGGGCCCCTAGAATGCCAGGGCAGTATAACTACCCCACAAGTGACCCCATTTTGGAAAGAAGACACCCCAAGGTATTTCGTGATGGGCATAGTGAGTTCATGGAAGTTTTTATTTTTTGTCACAAGTTAGTGGAATATAAGACTTTGTAAGGAAAAAAAAATAAAAAATCATCATTTTCCGCTAACTTGTGACAAAAAATAAAAAGTTCTATGAACTCACTATGCCCATCAGCGAATACCTTAGGGTGTCTACTTTCCGAAATTGGGTCATTTGTGGGGTTTTTCTACTGTCTGGGCATTGTAGAACCTCAGGAAACATGACAGGTGCTCAGAAAGTCAGAGCTGCTTCAAAAAGCGGAAATTCACATTTTTGTACCATAGTTTGTAAATGCTATAACTTTTACCCAAACCATTATTTTTTTACCCAAACATTTTTTTTTATCAAAGACATGTAGAACAATAAATTTTGAGAAAAATTTATATATGGATGTTGTTTTTTTTTTTAATTTTACAACTGAAAGTGAAAAATGTCATTTTTTTGCAAAAATTTAGTTAAATTTCGATTTAATAACAAAAAAAGTAAAAAATGTCAGCAGCAATGAAATACCACCAAATGAAAGCTCTATTAGTGAGAAGAAAAGGAGGTAAAATTCATTTGGGTGGTAAGTTGCATGACCGAGCAATAAACGGTGAAAATAGTGTAGTGCAGAAGTGTAAAAAGTGGCCTGGTCATTAAGGGTGTTTAAGCTAGGGGGGCTGAGGTGGTTAACTCTGCACCCCAGAACCTCAATGACCTGAGGGCCGCCCTTCAAGAAGAGTGGGATGTCTCAGCAGATAATAAGTCGACTTGTTAACTGCATGAGATGTCATTGTCAAGCTGTAATTGATGCTCAAAGCCGCAGGACAAGTTTTTGAGACACTGACATTTTTTGTGGGGTTATTCCTACCACTGTTAGCTTTTGTTTCAATAGTTTGAGATGTCACCATTGCATGCTTCTATTAAAATGCCCTATTTTCTTGATATATCACTGTAGCGTGAACTTTTTATGGTTTCCAAATATCCCTAACTTTACTGTGAGCAGTGTATGTAGTTTTTCTTGTGTTTTAATATTGAATAAAATAATTGTAATCTTTGCATCACTATATTATAACCCCCATAACTTTTTTAATTTTACGTGTATGGAGCTGTGAGGGCTCAATTGTTGGAGGACAAGCTGTATTTTTAAATTGATACCATTTTGGAGTATGTGTGACTTTTTAAACACTTTTTATTCTATTTTTTGAGGGAGGTTAAGTGACAAAAAACACCAGCAAATCTGCCATTTTATCTTTTCTTTATGGGATAAATTTTTAAAAGGACTGGCATTTTCGCACACAGTGATGCCAATGATGTTTATTTTTTTTCACTGTTTATGTATTTTATTTTGGGGAAACTTTATATTTTTATAATATATTTTAAAAACGTTTTTTTTTTTTTCATTAGATTGCTTCTCTCAGACTTCAATGCATTAGCATTGGAGTACATCAGAATTTCCTATGGAGTACTGTCACAGGCAGGTTCTCCATAGGAACGTATGTGCAGCAGCACTGAGGCTGCCGCACACACCATCCGGCTCCCCTGATCCTCACTAGGGCCGTGAGCGTGTGCTCCCGGTTTTTGAGATCTAAATGTGTGCGATTGGCGTTATCATCGATCGCATACATTAGCCCAGTGTTTCTCAAATAGTGGGGCGCGCACCCCAGGGGGGGCGCCAGGCTCCGTGAAGGGGGGCTCATTCAGGGCCGGCCTTTGGGGTGTGCGAATTTCTTCTGTATAAGGCTACTTTCACACTTGCGTTCGGAGCGGGTCCGTCTGGTATCTTCACAGACGGATCCGCTCCTATAATGCAAACGCTTAGATCCGTTCAGAACGGATCCGTTTGCATTACCATGAACAAAAAAAATAAATTATTATTTTTTTTTTTGTTCATGATAATGCAAACGGATCCGTTTTGACTTTACATTGAAAGTCAATGGGGGACGGATCCGTTTGAAAATTGAGCCATACTGTGTCATCTTCAAACGGATCCGTCCCCATTGACTTACATTGTAAGTCTGGACGGATCCGTTTGCCTCCGCACGGCCAGGCGGACACCCGAACGCTGCAAGCTGCGTTCAGGTGTCCGCCTGCTGAGCGGAGCGGAGGACAAACGGTGCCAGACTAATGCATTCTGAGCGGATCCGCATCCACTCAGAATGCATTAGGGCTGGACGGATCCGTTCGGGGCCGCTTGTGAGAGCCTTCAAACGGAACTCACAAGCGGAGCCCCGAACGCTAGTGTGAAAGTAGCCTAATGCCGGCAGGCAGGCCGGGCAGCCGGCCGGCGCGTCCCTCAGTGATGTCACGTGCCTGCGCCGCCTGTTTTATGAATGAAGCAGGCGACACAGACAAGTGACGTCACTGAGGGACGCGCCGGCCGCCCGCCTGCTGCCATTATACAGAAGATATACGGTACTATTAGGAGTAAGGGGGGCATGGTTAATAACTTTAAACGGCGGCGGCGGGCACACGGAATCGGTGGATGGCACAGTTAAGGGGTGGGGGTCTGTGGATGGCACTGTTATGGGCTGGGGGGGGGCACTGTTGATGGCACTGTTAAGGGGTGGGGGGTCTGTGGATGGCACATATATAACAGTGGCAGCCACAGATCCCCCCCATAAGTGTCCGTCATCCACAGATCCCACCATAAGTGTCCGTCATCCACAGATCCCCCCATAAGTGTCCGTCATCCACAGATCCCCCCATAAGTGTCCGTCATCCACAGATCCCCCCATAAGTGTGTGTCATCCACAGATCCTCCCATAAGTGTGTGTCATCCACAGATCCCCCCATAGGTGTCCGTCATCCACAGATCCCCCCATAAGTGTCCGTCATCCACAGATCCCCCTATAAGTGTGTGTCCGATCCACATTTCTTTCTTTTTTTATTCTCTTATACGTTAATAAGGATAGTGTTATGCAGAGGTGTACTTATAACAATTTTATAGACAAATGATACTATTTACAGTTGCGCGGGGGGCGCAAAATGTTTTCTTCTTCCTAGGGGGGGGGGGGGGGCATGACAGAAAATAATTGAGAAGCACTGCATTAGCCACAGGTGTCTGCTGTTTAAAACAGAAGCCTCTTGATGTATTTTTACTTTCGGGAAGGGGTTAATAGGACTAATTATAGAACAAGAAAATACTGTTCTGCAGGAGACACATGCATCTATTAAAACTACGCAGGAGATAATTGTGAAATACAAACATCTTCAACTGTTTGATGATTTGGATTAAAAATTAATAAAAAAAAACACACAAGTCAGCTTTAGTTCCACTGAGGCTGACTCTTCTGATACACCATCTGAAAGCAGTGAAATTTGAGGTGGTGCAATTTCACTTGGTTGGAGAATACACATTGCTTCTTTTATTGCGTAAAACACCACACGAAAAGTGTAATACCAAGCAATCAAAAAGAAATATGTACCCCAAAATAGTACCAGTCACCTACATAAGACAATTGCACAAAAAATAAGAAACATGGCTTTTCAAAAATGGAGAAACTAAAACATGATTAAAAAATGCTTTTATTGTTTAAAACTGAAAAACATAAAAAAAAACATTAGGTATTGCTGCGTCTAACAACCTGCTCTATAAAAATATCACGTGATCTACACCCTAAGAGTTCATTCACACAGCCGTTGCTGTATTTCGGCCCGCATACGGTGGGTCCGCAATACACGGGGCACTGGCCGTGTACATTCCGCATCACGGATGTGGACCCATTTACTTGAATAGGTCCGCAAATCCGGAGTTGCGGTGCAGAACGGAACCACAGGACGGAACCATACGGAAGCACTATGGTGTGCTTCTGTGGGTTCCGTTCCGTGTCTCTGCACTGCAAAGAGATAGAACTTGCTCTATCGTTTTGGTCAACGGACAGATCGCAGACCCTATTCAAGTGAATGGGATCGCGATCTGCATGAGGCAGCCCCATGGCCGGTCGTGCAAACAAGCCCTAAAGTGAATGCCGCAAAAGATTAAAAAAAATAACTGTGCCAAAACAATAAATTTTTGGCCACTATGCCCCATGAAGTGTAATAGTGAGTGATCAAAAAGTCGTATGTACCCAAAAAGGGTACCAATAAAAACGTCAAGATGATTGGCAGAAAAAAATACAGCTTTCAGAAAATGGAGACACAAAAATATGATTTTATTTTTCCAAAAAAAGCTTTTATTGTATAAAACAAAAAAAAAAAAGACACAGTCCTGATCAAAAGTTTAAGACCACTTGAAAAATGGCAAAAAATCATATTTAGCATGGCTTGATCTTAACAATGTTCCAAGTAGAGCTTCAACATGCAACAAGAAGAAATGGGAGTGAGACAAAACATTTTTGGAGCATTCAATTTAATGAAAACAATGAATAAACTGAAACAGCTGTTTTTAAGCTGATCAAAAGTTTAGGACCACACCTCCAAAAAAATAAAAATAATCCCCCCCAAAACAGAAATCCAACTTCCAAACATGAACTCAGTAATGAGTAGCACCGCTGTTATTGTTGATCACTTCAAAAATTCGTTTAGGCATGCTTGATGCAAGCATTTCCATGAGGTGAGTGGGAACATTTCTCCAAGTGGTGAAGACGGCCACACGAAGGCCATCTACTGTCTGGAACTGTTGTCCATTTTTGTAAACTTCCCTTGCCATCCATCCCCAAAGGTTCTCATTTGGATTTAGATCAGGGGAACACGCAGGATGGGCCAAAAGAGTGATGTTATTCTCCTGGAAGAAGTCCCTGGTCCTGCGGGCATTGTGTAGTGTAGCCTTGTCCTGTTGAAAAACCCAGTCATTACCACACAGACGAGGGCCCTCAGTCATGAGGAATGCTCTCTGCAACATGTGGACATAGCCAGCTGCCGTTTGACGCCCCTGCACTTTCGAAGCTCCTTTGTTCCACTGAAGGAAAAAGCACCCCAGACCATTATGGCACCGCCTCTACTGTGGCACGTAGAAAACATCTCAGGTGGGATCTGCTTGTCATGCCAGTAACGTTGGAAACCATCAGGACCATCAAGGTTACATTTTTCTCATCAGAGAATTAAACTTTCTTCCACCTTTGAATGTCCCATGTTTGGTGCTCTCTTGCAAAGTCCAAACGAGCAGTTCTGTGACGTTCAAGGAGACGAGGTCTTTGAAGACTTTTTTGTTTTTGAAGCCCTTCAGTCTCAGATGCCGTCTGATGGTTATGGGGCTGCAGTCAGCACCAGTAAGGGCCTTAATTTGGGTCAAGGATCGTTCAGTGTCTTGACGGACAGCCAATTGGATCCTCCGGCTCAGTGCTGGTGAAATTTATTTGGGTCTTCCACTTGACTTTTTTGTTCCATAACCCTCAGGATCATTTAAGAATTTAAGAAATTCCAAATAACTGTCTTACTGCGTCCCACCTCAGCAGCGATGGCGCGCTGTGAGAGACCCTGCTTATGCAGTTCAACAACCCGACCATGTTCAAAAAGGGACAGTTTTTTGCCTTTGCCATCATAACGTGTGACTACCTGACAGAAAATGACAATGAATCCACATCTTTGCACAGATTTGGCCTTTTAAAGGAATGTGGTCCTAAACTTTTGATCAGCTGAAAAACAGCCTGTTTCAGTTTATTTTTTCTTTTCATTAAATTGAATGCTCAAAAAATGTTTTGTCTCACTCTCATTTCTTCTTGTTGCATGTTGAAGCTCTACAGTCGTGGCCAAAAGTTTTGAGAATGACACAAATATTAGTTTTCACAAAGCTTGCTGCTAAACTGCTTTTAGATCTTTGTTTCAGTTGTTTTTGTGACGTAGTGAAATATAATTACACGCACTTCATATGTTTCAAAGGTTTTTAACGACAATTACATGACATTTATGCAAAGAGTCAGTATTTGCAGTGTTGGCCCTTCTTTTTCAGGACCTCTGCAATTCGACTGGGCATGCTCTCAATCAACTTCTGGGCCAATTCCTGACTGATAGCAACCCATTCTTTCATAATCACTTCTTGGAGTTTGTCAGAATTAGTGGGTTTTTGGTTGTCCACACGCCTCTTGAGGATTGACCACAAGTTCTCAATGGGATTAAGATCTGGGGAGTTTCCAGGCCATGGACCCAAAATGTCCCCGAGCCACTTAGTTATCACTTTTGCCTTATGGCAGGGTGCTCCATCGTGCTGGAAAATGCATTGTTCTTCACCAAACTGTTGTTGGATTGTTGGAAGAAGTTGCTGTTGGAGGGTGTTTTGGTACCATTCTTTATTCATGGCTGTGTTTTTGGGCAAAATTGTGAGTGAGCCCACTCCCTTGGATGAGAAGCAACCCCATACATGAATGGTCTCAGGATGCTTTACTGTTGGCATGACACAGGACTGATGGTAGCGCTCACCTTTTCTTCTCCGGACAAGCCTTTTTCCAGATGCCCCAAACAATCAGAAAGAGGCTTCATCGGAGAATATGACTTTGCCCCAGTCCTTAGCAGTCCATTCACCATACTTTCTGCAGGAGATCAATCTGTCCCTGATGTTTTTTTTGGAGAGAAGTGGCTTCTTTGCTGCCCTTCTTGACACCAGGCCATCTTCCAAAATTCTTCGCCTCACTGTGCGTGCAGATGTGCTCACACCTGCCTGCTGCCATTCCTGAGCAAGCTCTGCACTGGTGGCACTCCGATCCCGCAGCTGAATGCTCTTTAGGAGACAATCCTGGCGCTTGCTGGACTTTCCTGGACGCCCTGAAGCCTTCTTAACAAGAATTGAACCTCTTTCCTTGAAGTTCTTGATGATCCTATACATTGTTGATTGAGGTGCAATCTTAGTAGCCACAATATCCTTGCCTGTGAAGCCATTTTTATGCAACGCAATGATGGCTGCACGCGTTTCTTTGCAGGTCACCATGGTTAACAATGGAAGAACAATGATTTCAAGCATCACCCTCCTTTTAACATGTCAAGTCTGCCATTTTAACCCAATCAACCTGACATAATGATCTCCAGCCTTGTGCTCGTCAACATTCTCACCTGAGTTAACAAGACTATTACTGAAATGATCTCAGCAGGTCCTTTAATGACAGCAATGAAATGCAGTGGAAAGGTTTTTTTGGGATTAAGTTAATTTTCATGGTAAAGAAGGACTATGCAATTTATCTGATCACTCTTCATAACATTCTGGAGTATATGCAAATTGCTATTATAAAAACTTGAAGAAAAACTTTTCCAATTTCCAATATTTATGTAATTCTCAAAACTTTTGGCCACGACTGTACTTGGAACCTTGTTAAGATCCAGCCATGGTAAATACACTGCTCAAAAAAATAAAGGGAACACTTAAACAACACAATGTAACTCCAAGTCAATCACACTTCTGTGAAATCAAACTGTCCACTTAGGAAGCAACACTGAGTGACAATCAATTTCACATGCTGTTGTGCAAATGGGATAGACAACAGGTGGAAATTATAGGCAATTAGCAAGACACCCCCAATAAAGGAGTGGTTCTGCAGGTGGTGACCACAGTGGTTCTGGCTGATGTTTTGGTCACTTTTGAATGCTGGCGGTGCTTTCACTCTAGTGGTAGCATGAGACGGAGTCTACAACCCACACAAGTGGCTCAGGTAGTGCAGCTTATCCAGGATGGCACATCAATGCGAGCTGTGGCAAGAAGGTTTGCTGTGTCTGTCAGCGTAGTGTCCAGAGTATGGAGGCACTACCAGGAGACAGGCCAGAACATCAGGAGACGTGGAGGAGGCCGTAGGAGGGCAACAACCCAGCAGCAGGACCGCTACCTCCGCCTTTGTGCAAGGAGGAACAGGAGGAGCACTGCCAGAGCCCTGCAAAATGACCTCCAGCAGGCCACAAATGTGCATGTGTCTGCTCAAACGGTCAGAAACAGACTCCATGAGGGTGATATGAGGGCCCGACGTCCACAGGTGGGGGTTGTGCTTACAGCCCAACACCGTGCAGGACGTTTGGCATTTGCCAGAGAACACCAAGATTGGCAAATTCGCCACTGGCGCCCTGTGCTCTTCACAGATGAAAGCAGGTTCACACTGAGCACATGTGACAGACGTGACAGAGTCTGGAGACGCCATGGAGAACGTTCTGCTGCCTGCAACATCCTCCAGCATGACCGGTTTGGCATTGGGTCAGCAAATGGTGTGGGGTGGCATTCCTTTGGAGTGCCGCACAGCCCTCCATGTGCTCGCCAGAGGTAGCCTGACTGCCATTAGGTACCGAGATGAGATCCTCAGACCCCTTGTTAGACCATATGCTGGTGCGGTAGGCCCTGGGTTCCTGCAAGACAAAATCATTGATGCTATGGACTGGCCCGCCCGTTCCCCAGACCTAAATCCAATTGAGCACATCTGGGACATCATGTCTCGCTCTATCCACCAACCACAGACTGTCCAGGAGTTGGCAGATGCTTTAGTCCAGGTCTGGCAGGAGATCCCTCAGGAGACCGTCCGCCACCTCATCAGGAGCATGCACAGGCGTTGTAGGGAGGTCATACAGGCACGTGGAGGCCACACACACTACTGAGCCTCATTTTGACTTGTTTTAAGGACATTACATCAAAGTTGGATCAGCCTGTAGTGTGTTTTTCCACTTTAATTTTGAGTGTGACTCCAAATCCAGACCTCCATGGGTTGAAAAATTTGATTTCCATTTTTTTTTGTGTGTGATTTTGTTGTCAGCACATTCAACTATGTAAAGAACAAAGTATTTCAGAAGAATATTTAATTAATTCAGATCTAGGATGTGTTATTTTTGTGTTCCCTTTATTTTTTTGAGCAGTGTATGATTTTTTGCCATTTTTCAAGTGGTCTTAAACTTTTGATCAGGACTGTATTAAGTATTGCTACATCCATAATGACCAGCTCTATAAAAATATAAAATGATGTACTCCCTCAGGTGAAAGCTGTTAAAAAATAAATAAAATCTTTGACAAAATAGCCATTTTCTGGTCACTTTGCCTCAAAAAAGTATAATATTGAATGTTCAAAAAATCATAAGTACCAAAAATAGTACCATTATAAACGTCAGCTCTTCCTGCAAAAAAAGAACCCTTACACAAGATGATCGGTAAAAAAAATAAAAGAAAGCTTTTAGAAAATTAAGATACTAACCAAAATACTGTAAAACTGAAACAAACAAAAATAAAAACACATATTTGGCATTGTTGCTTCTGTGTCAACCTGCTCTATAAAAACATCACAATCTATCCTGTCAAGAGAAAACAAAAAATAAAAACAGTGCCACAACAGCCATTATGTCTTTACCATGCCTCACAAAAAGCATAATATCAAGCTATCAAAGACCATATATACCCCAAATTAGCACCAATAAAAAACAGTCACCTTATAAAGTAAAAAATTGGCACAAAAAGGTTAACTAACTTTCAATATATTTCAATGGCTTTTGTCACAAGCAGACACAAAACACTGTCATGTGTTACTAGAGTAAATTTTTAGCTCGGTCACATCTATACGCTATCTTTATGGAAGGTTCTCTTTTTGTACATTGGAATTGATGTGGTTCTGCAGAGATTTGGTGCATCCACAAAAGCACACAGGTGAGCTTAATCTTCCTTTACCAAATGCAAAATTTACTTTCATCTGAAAACAGTACTTTGGATGACTAAATGCTCTTTCACACTTGCGTTGTCTCGATCCGGCGTGTACTCCATTTGCTGGAATTACACGCCGGATCCGGAAAAACGCAAGTGAACTGAAAGCATTTGAAGACGGATCCCTCTTCAAAATGCGTTCAGTGTTACTATGGCAGCCAGGACGCTATTAAAGTCTTGGCTGCCATAGTAGTAGTGGGGAGCGGGGAGCAGTATACTTACAGTCCGTGCGGCTCCCGGGGCGCTCCAGAATGACGTCAGAGCGCCCCATGCGCATGGATCACATGATCCATGCGATCACGTCATCCATGCGAGTGGGGCGCCCTGACATCACTCTGGAGCGCCCGGGGAGCCGCACGGACGGTAAGTATACTGCTCCCCCGCTCCCAACTACACTTTCTTGGCAGCCATGGTAACCATTCAGAAAAAGCTAAACGTCAGATCCGGCAATGCGCCGAAACGACGTTTAGCTTAAGGCCGGATCCGGATTAATGACTTTCAATGGGCATTAATTCCGGATCCGGCCTTGCGGCAAGTGTTCAGGATTTTTGGCCGGAGCAAAAAGCGCAGCATGCTGCAGTATTTTCTCCGGCCAAAAAACGTTCCGGTCCGGAACTGAAGACATCCTGATGCATCCTGAACGGATTTCTCTCCATTCAGAATGCATTAGGATAAAACTGATCAGGATTCTTCCGGCATAGAGCCCCGACGACGGAACTCTATGCCGGAAGAAAAGAACGCACGTGTGAAAGAGCCCTAGGGGTACTTTCACACTAGCGTTTTTCTTTTCCGGCGCTGAGTTCCGTCCTAGGGGCTCAAATCCGGAATAGAACTGATCTGTTTTATCCCCATGCATTCTGAATGGAGAGTAATCCGTTCAGGATGCATCAGGATGTTTTCAGTTCAGTCTTTTTGACTGATCAGGCTTTTCAGAAAACCGTAGCATGTTGTATTTTTACCTCCGGCCAAAAATCCTGAACACTTTGAACGCCGGATCCGGTCTTTTTCCCATTGACTTGCATTAACGCCGGATCCGGCGCCGTGTGTTCAGTCAAACCGGATCTGGCTTTTGCATGTTAAACCCGAAAAATGTGAAAAAAAAGTTAAAGTCCATAAATGGCGGATCCGTTTTTTCCAATGCATTTTTTCATTGTGATCAAAAGCAGTTCTGGTGTCGGAATTGAACGCCGGATTTAAACAACGCTCGTGTGAAAGTAGCCTAAGCAACACTCCAGTAATTTTTCTCCTTAGCGCAGGTAAAACGCTTTCGACATAGTCTCTGGGTCATGAGTGGTTTGATACAAGAAATGCGACAGTTGCGGCCCATATACTGGATACATCTGTGTGTCCACTCCTTGTGAATCTTCCCTAAGTTCTTGAATGGCCTTTTCTGGACAATATGTTCAAGGCTGCGGTTATCCCTGTTGCTTCTGCTAGAAAAAGATGCACACTTTTTCCTTCCATTCAACTTTCCATTAATATGCTTGGATACAGCACTCTGAACAGCCAGCTTCTTCGGCAATGACCTTTTGTGGCTTATCCTCCTTGTGGAGGGTGACAATGACCGTCTTGACTGTCAACGACTAGACATCACGTCAGCAGTCTTGCCCATGACCTTTGCAGGTGTTTTGTATTAATTATCTGATTAGAGTGTAAGACCATGGGTCTACAATATTGAACTGTTTCACAATATTAAAATTTTATAAGATACTGACTTTTGTGATGATTAGAGCTGAGCGAATCAACTTCGGATGCTTCATCCGAAGTATATTTGCATAAAACTTCATTGTAAAACTACTTTCACACTTACAGGAACCTTTTCCGACAGGCTGTTCCGGCGGGGGAACAGCCTGCCTGATCCGTGCTACCTCAAGTACACCGTGCTGCCGGAAGTCCGCTCCAGCCCCATTCACTATTATGGGGGCGGGCTGGAGGTCCTGCCACAGCACGGCAAACAGCTGAGAGGCAACCGGACAAAAAACGCAGCGTATAGTGAATGGGGCCGGACGGATTTTCGGCGGCACGGTGGACTTGCGGTAGCACGGATCCGGCAGGCTGTTTCCCCACCGGAACAGCCTGCTGGAAAAAGCTACCGCAAGTGTGTAAGTAGCCTAATCTGTAAGGAGTGGGAGCTCCGTACAGTATTCGAATATATTGGCTCCGATGAGCCGAAGTTATTACTTCGCGAAGTCTCTTGTGTATTAATTTCCTGAATTATTACTATAAAAAACTTGATACCGAACTCTCGTTCAGTTCCAAGTGGTACCGTACAATGAAGGTTTATTTTTTTTTTATTAGCAGGATGACCTGGCTTCACAAGGGTATATTTCATGTAATGTTTGTGTGTGAGGTTAAAAGATATCCACAGCGTTCTCCATAACAGTGACCTCCACAGCAGCCCATCCCCTCAACTATGACTTCCACAGAGGCCCACCAACTTAACAGTGACCTCCATAGTGCTATGCCCCCTTTACACTGATCTCCACAGTGGCCCGCTTCTTAACAGTCACAATACAATGCCCCGCTCCCTTAAAAGTAATCTCTAAATCGCTCCGCCCCCTTAACTGTGACCTGCACAGTGGGCCGCCCCCTTAAAACTGACCTCCACAGTGGCCAACACCCTTTACAGTAACCCTCCACAGCATTCTGCCCTCTTAACAGTGACCTCCACAGCAGCCTGCCCCCTTAACAGTGACCTCTAACAATGAATAAAAATGAACAGGTATGTAAAATATATACGGTAAGTGGTGCTGTTTCGGGAGTGGACACGGAGGCAGCAAGGGGGCGCCAAGAAGCAGAAATATGTGTGAAACTAGATATGTTTGGTGAGGTTAAAAATGGGCATGGTTAGATCATGTCCTCAGTGATATTATAAAAATCTGCAGTTATAAACATACATGTGCATCATTCGTATTGCCACTAGTGGCAGTGTGAGATAGAGTGGGACTTACTTTACCGGGGAGGGAAGTAAATGATAAGCTCAATACACCAATACTTGCACCTCCCCCGCCGAGGTCGCTTGTAGATGATAAAAGTGGCTTCTCTAGTCCCCAAAATTTGGCACCAAAGGCTCCTGGATTAGTGGAAGTCTTTATTTTCAATAAATAGCTTAACACGTTTCGGGATATAGGTTTTATGATACACAATGGAAAATTATAGACCTCATTAATGAACCCAAAGTTTTAATAGTTCTTATGAATTCTCTCTATTAAATTATATTAATTTATGCTTTTATCCCATTAATCTGTGTTTTTACCTAAATTAATTTCTCAGAAGAGTCACACAATAGGACCCACACGAGTGTAGACATAAATCTAGGGAGAAACAACTACTACCAGTGTGATTTTTATGAGTTCACATATTTATATCTTTTTATATGGAAACCCTTCCATCCTTTTATCAAAATATACTGTTATTGTCTATAATTGTTTTCATTCTTTTATCACAATATACTGTTTATAATTGTTTTATATTTGTCTATATTTATCTATATCCATTTGTTTATATATGTACTGATCACTACATGCCGAATAATACTGTGTACCACATGTTAAGTACACCAAACATCAACCTACATACCCAATCCCCACATCTAGCACTTATCTGTCTCAGACACGCCCCCTTTGTCATGACCCACCATGTGACACAGACCGTTTGCGCCTCACGGTGGAGTGCATTTCCTTCTTGCGCTCCAAGGTGGAACGCACCATCCTACAATGAGACAGGACACAGCAGCCACAATACACTTCCGGTCCGGTGCGGCCGCTCGGCCCACACACCGCTGGAAGAAACACCCAAGCCACCAAAAACACCACCACCGAAATTCCATATGAATCTTTTTTGAGGAGACAGTAAGAACATTCAATTTAATATTCCATATTCCTTCTACTCAACATGCGTTCCAAGCTGGAACGCAAGATAACTCCACCCCCACTTCCGGTCATGATTTATATCGGCTGAAAAAACAGACAATTCAATACATTTTCTTTCTTTCTTTAATCTTTGTAAAACCTGACTGTACTTGTCCTCCATTACATCTGAAGTGGAATGCATTATTTAAAGGGATTCTGTCACCTCGTTTTCGGTTATACAGCTGCGGAAATGCACCGCTAGATCTCCGCCAGCATGTCGGCAATATATCGGTCCTATAGGGCTGTGTGCTTTTATTTTGTTTAAAAAATGATTTTAGAGATATGTAAATGAGCTTTGTAACGAGCCTAAGGGGCTGTACGGACCTTCCCGGGGCCCAGCCACGCCCCCCTGTGAAGGAGCCCAGCACCGCCTATGTCCTCCGAATCTCCTCCTTTCGTCACAGATACATTGCTGTAATGTCGCGATGCGCGAGCTCGCGCATGCACAGGTCCTTCCATGAGGCGGATGCCAGCACAGGGAAGGAACACTATACAGTCATTGCGCATGCATGAGCTCGCGCATCGCGAGATTACGGCAATCTATCTGTGACGAAAGGAGGAGAGTCGGAGGACATAGGCGGTGCTGGGCTCCTTCACAGGGGGGCGTGGCTGGGCACCAGGAAGGTTCGTACAGCCCCTTGGGCTCCTTACAAAGCTCATTTACATATATCTAAAATCATTTTTTAAACAAAATAAAAGCACACAGCCCTATAGGACTGGTATATTGCGGACATGCTAGCGGCGATCTAGCCGTGGATGTCCGCAGCTCTATAACCGAAAACGAGGTGACAGAATCCCTTTAAGACAATTCACTCTTTTTGCAAAACAGGAAATGTTAGGGTCAGCCCCCCCTGACCACATCACCCCAAACCATGTGCATGTAGTCACCCTATATAAAAGTCTGCCATATCACACTTTATGTATGCTCTTGAGAAAGGGACCTATATCCCGAAACATGTTGAGCTATTTATTGAAAATAAAGACTTCCACTAATACAGGAGCCTTTGGGGACTAGAGAAGCCACTTATCTACAAGCGACCCCAGCGGGGGAGGTGCAAGTATTTGCGTATTGAGCTTATCCTCTACTTCCCTCCCCGGTAGAGTAAGTCCCACTCTATCTCACACAGCCACCAGTGGTAATACGAATGATGCACATGTATGTTTATAACTACAGATTTTAATAATATCACTGAAGACATGATCTAACCATGCCCATTTTTAACCTCACCAAAAGCATCTAGTTTCACACTTTGCTAATATTTCCGCTCCTTGGCGCCCCCTTGCTGCCTCCGGGTCCACTCCCGGAACAGCACCACTTACCGTATATATTTTTCATACCTGTTCACTTACTATACAGTACACTGCCCTGTACTGAACTCCTACGGTTTGGGGAGCTGCCTCACGTTTCTTGCTCAACTAGGTATAACGCTACCTCATCCAGGTGTACCTCTGTCGCCTCAAATCCTCTCCCCCCTCTCTCTCCACCCCTACCATCCCAATCCTCACTTTTGTTTGACTCCATTTTTTGTTATCTTTACAGTGAAGAAAAATGGCTGAGTTGTTATGGAAACCTACTGTACCTGTGTATTTCAACACTGAAGGACCTGCGAGCATCTATTGGCGAATACATTTCTTGGGAATATCTCAGGAATCATACATCCTAGAGAGCTGAGACGCGGTCTAAAACCTCCCCAGACACCGGATGTAACTATGGGCCAAAGGGTGTTAAGTCTCTATGTCGTAATGTGACTCCCAGCATTAATAGTGCCCCCCAGTAACATTAATGCCTCCATTTGTGACCCCCAGAATCGATAATGCCCCCATTAGCATCCCCCAGCATTAATTCCACCATTAGTGCCCCCAGTAATAGTAATGCCTCCATTAGCACCCCCCAGAATTAATAATGCCCCCATAAGCACCCCCCAGAATGGATAATGCTCCCATTAGCACCCCCCCAGGATTTATAATGCCCCCATTAGTGCCACCCAGGATTGATAATGTCCCCCAGAATCGATAATACTATTAGTGCCCCCCAGAATGGATAATGCCCCCATTAGTGCCCCCCAGGATTGATAATGCCTCCATTAGTGCCCCCCAGAATAGATAATGCCTCATTAATAGTAAGGCCTCCATTAATGCCCCCAAGAACGGATAATGCCCCCATTAGTGCCCCCCAGGATTCATAATGCCCCCATTAGCGCCCCCCTAGGATTGATAATGCCCCCATTAGTGCCCCCCCAGGATTAATAATGCCCCCATTAGCGCCCCCCCCAGGATTGATAATGCCATTAGTGCCCCCCAGAATTAATAATGCCTCCATTAGTGCCCCCAGAATGGATCACACCTCCAGTAATAGTAATGCCTCAATTAGCGCCCCCCAGAATTAATAAACCCCAATCAGCGCCCCCAGAATTAATAATGCCCCCATTAGCAACCCCCCGAATTAATAATGCCCCCATTAGTGCCCTCCAGAATGGATAATGCCCCCATTAGCGCCCCCCAGGATTGATAATGCCCCCATTAGTGCTCCCCCAGAATGGATAATGCCCCCAGTAATGGTAATGCCTCCATTAGCTCCCCCCAGAATTTATAGTGCCCCCAGAATGTATAATGCCTTTATTAGTGCCCCCAGTAATAGTAATGCCTCCATTAGTGTCCCCCAGAATTAATATTGCTCCATTAACGCCCCCCAGAATTAATAGTGCCCCCCAGGATTGATAATGCCCCCATTAGTGCCCCCCAGAATGGGTAATGCCCCTCATTTGATCGGGTCGCTGTGAACATTTGCTGCTGACTGGATGCTCAGTGCAGGACCTGCACTCCAGCGTGATGACATCTCGCAGGTCTTGTTCTGAACATCCAGTAAGCAGTGAGTGTTCACAGCAGCAAAATCAAATGGATGAGGCAAGTTTTTTTTTCTTTCTTAACACAAGTGGGGGAGGGGGCGGGAGTTAAAGGCTGTACTAATGAGCATTCCACAATGGAAGAGCTCATTAGTAACAGTCCTTTTAGTAAAATACCGCCAATTATTACTACTGGTATAAAAACAATTACCAGCACTGTCTGGGGCGCCAAATTACCGGCTTGGCGGGTGAAATACTGGCCAGTTGGCAACCCTACTGTGCATACAGAACAGGTCGCAGTCTTTGGAAGGCATTAGGAAACTAGAGTACTTGGAGGAAATCCAAGCAAACACAGGGAGAACATGCAAACTCCAGGCTGATGTTGTCCTTTTGAACCTAGGACTCTATATAATACAAATATATACATACACAGGCCAGGCAGAAAAAAATTGAAACTCACTACAAATTACACTGAGCAACATCAACATAATTTGGGAGGAGCTAAATGTTAAATGCCAATATTTTAAACTTTTATATCATACTAATTGTGTTACTGTGTTAATATAGAAAAATAAAGGACTTGCTTGTGAACACAATTGCTGTCAAATGTATAGCTGCTCTATACAAGCGATGCCTGTTTTGGCAATTACACAGACAGGAGATTCATATGAATGGCCACCATCATGTATTATATTTTCCTTGCTCATGCCTCCCCTAGTCCCTGGCGATATCAGCCGTTTGTAGGGTTTGGGGGGGGGGGGGGGGGGATGGGTCTACCAGGGGTGACTACAATTTGAAATTTAAGTTTTATACCTCAGGGATTGCTGCTAAATACACTGAACATTTTTACAAGGATTACTTACACAATTACGTCTCCCCATTATCTGTACATACTTTGATTATATGGAAACATAGCAAAACCATTTTGGGAAAATATACATGCAAGAAATCATTGCTTTGATTATGAAAACAGTGCACTACTAGAAGGATGAATGTTTTAAACAGTAATGTACTATAATACCTTCTGCATGTTGATTCTCAGCTCTGAAGTTCTTGTGCTTCCATTGGCAAACCGTAATTTGTCCAGATTCACAACAGATTCCTCTCCAGCATTAGCTTTTATAGGAGGCAATGCTTCTCCTAGAATTTAAGAATGTTAAATTTATTTATTTTTTGGCTAGAAATAATATGAATAAAAAAATAAATAAATATATGTGTGTATATATATATATATATATATATATACACACAGTTGCAAGAAAAAGTATGTGAACCATTTTTGAATGATATGGATTTCTGCACAAATTGGTCATAAAATGTGATCTGATCTTCATGTAAGTCACAACAATAGACAATCACAGTCTGCTTAAACTAATAACACACAAAGAATTAAATGTTACCATGTTTTTATTGAACACACCATGTAAACATTCACAGTGCAGGTGGAAAAAGTATGTGAACACTTGGATTTAATAACTGGTTGAACCTCCTTTGACAGCAATAACTTTAACCAAACATTTCCTGTAGTTGCAGATAAGACGTGCACAACGGTCAGGAGTAATTCTTGACCATTCCTCTTTACAGAACTGTTTCAGTTCAGCAATATTGTTGGGATGTCTGGTGTGAATCGCTTTCTTGAGGTCATGCCACAGCATCTCAATCAAGTTGAGGTCAGGACTCTGACTGGGCCACTCCAGAAGGCGTATTTTCTTCTGTTTAAGCCATTCTGTTGTTGATTTACTTCTATGCTTTGGGTCGTTGTCCTGTTGCAACACCCATCTTCTGTTGAGCTTCATCTGGTGGACAGATGGCCTTAAGTTCTCCTGCAAAATGTCTTGATAAACCTGGGAATTTATTTTTCCGTTGATGGCAATCCGTCCAGGCCCTGACGCAGTAAAGCAGCCCCAAACCATGATGCACCCACCACCATACTTCACAGTTGGGATGAGGTTTTGATGTTGGTGTGCTGTGCCTCTTTTTCTCCACACATAGTGTTGTGTTTTTCTTCCAAACAACTCAACTTTGGTTTCATCTGTCCAGAGAATATTTTGCCAGTACTGCTGTGGAACATCCATGTGCTCTTGTGCAAACTGTAAACGTGCAGCAATGTTTTTTTTTTTGGACAGCAGTGGCTTCCTCTGTGGTATCCTCCCATTAAATCCATTCTTGTTTAGTGTTTTATGTATCGTAGATTCGCTAACAGGGATGTTAGCATATGCAAGAGACTTTTGTAAGTCTTTAGCTGACACTCTAGGATTCTTCTTCACTTCATTGAGCAGTCTGCGCTGTGCTCTTGCAGTCATCTTTACAGGACAGCCACTCCTAGGGAGAGTAGCAGTGCTGAACTTTCTCTATTTATAGACAATTTGTCTTACCGTGGACTGATGAACAGCAAGGCTTTTGGAGATACTTTTATAACCCTTTCCAGCTTTATGCAAGTAAACAATTCTTAAATCGTAGGTCTTCTGAAAGCTCTTTTGTGTGAGGCATCATTCACATCACGCAATGCTTCTTGTGAAAAGCAAACCCAGAACTGATGTGTGTTCTTTTTAGGGCAGGGCAGCTGTAACCAACACCTCCAATCTCATCTCATTGATTGGACTCCAGTTGGCTGACACCTCACTCCAATTAGCTCTTGGAGATGTCATTAGTCTAGGGGTTCACATACTTTTTCCACCTGCACTATGAATGTTTACATGGTGTGTTCAATAAAAACATGGTAAAATTTAATTCTTTGTGTGTTATTAGTTTAAGCAGATTGTGATTGTCTATTGTTGTGACTTAGATGAAGATCAGATCACATTTTATGACCAATTTGTGCAGAAATACATATAATTCCAAAGGGTTCACATACTTTTTCTTGCAACTGTATATTATACAATATACATACATACACACACTACTCACAAACAGTTAGGGATATTTGGCTTTCAGTCCAAGCTACAATGATATGATATCATGAAAGTATGGCATTTAAGAAGAAGCATTATTTTCTCATCTCAAACAATTTATTGAAACAAAAGCCAACAACAGTGGTGGGTTATACCCCCATAAAAAATGTCTCTACACGGCGACTCAGCTGATCCCATAGCCGCTCTATACAAGCGATGCCAGTTTTGGCAATTACACAGATGGGAGATTCAAATTAATGGCCACCATCATGTATTATATTTTCCTTGCTCCTGCCTCCCCTAGTCCCTGGCGATATCAATAGTTTGTAGGGTTTGGGGGATGGCTCTACCAGGGGTGTTAAATTTTTAATCTCAGGGATTGCTGCTAAATACACTGAACATTTTTACTTCCAGAAACAAGGATTACTTACACAATTACTTCTCCCCATTTTCTGTACATACTTTGGTTCTAAAAGATGCATTGTTCTATATTAAGATGAAATGACTGTAGGCCTGTGTTGTTCATGCAGAATCACAACGACTGGATTAATGCTGTTATTCAAGTAGTATGGGCTAGACACAAAGTGTACGGCACACCTGCAGTGTGGGCAGGTATGACTAGACACACCTGCCCACAATGTAAAACCACCACCACCATTGGTGACAATAGTGGCTGATGCATAGCGCTCTCCTTGACGTGAGATGGTTTTGAAATGTCTGAAGTGACACTTAGGTGCCCCTCACCTCCCTTACATGTTCCTGGAGTTGTGTGGAATTCATCATCCGGTTCCGCAGGGAACTGTTCACAAAGAAACAGTCATCAGTGTGGGATGTTGCCAAAGGAAGTCCACTTCTATCCCTTTATGTGACTCTTCCAGTCACTTTGTATCTCTGTTGCAACCTGCTGATGACACTCTGACACTCTAAGCTCCGTGGCTCCTTACATCTGAGAACATCCTGCTTGAAGCCTTGCAATAGCGAGGTACTGTTGATCAATTGTTAGGTGCCATCTTGGACTCCAGATGTCAAAATGTGAACAGCATGGTGAGGAGGACTGTTGAAACCATGACATTTATTGGGCGATTCATGGATCAAAAACCTGCTGTGAATTTTGCCATTAAGCTCCTTGTTAGAGCACAGCAAGTTGTGCAAAAAGTACTGAAACAATGAACAGTTGGACATGTGCATTCAAAAGTTTAGAGAAGGTCACATTAAGTTAATCTGCAAAGGTTGCAGTGCATTTTAAATTCATCCTAAAATTTCACCCACAAACCAGATATCCCTAACTTTTTATAAATAGTGTGTGTATGTATATATACATACAGTATCTTGCAAAAGTTAGTACACCACTCACATTTTTGTAAATATTTTATATCTTTTCATGGGACAAAAGTCTGCCTTCAAAATAACACACAACCATTAATGTCTAAACTGCTGGCAACAAAAGTGAAAATGGCCAAATTGTGCCCAATTAGCCATTTTTCCTCCCAGGTGTCAAGTCACTCATTAATGTTACAAGGTCTCAGGTGTGTCAAATTTGGTGTCATCACTCTCTCACACTGCTCACTGGAAGTTCAACATGGCACCTCATGGCAAAGAACTCTCTGAGGATTTGAAAAAAGAATTGTTGCTCTACATAAAGATGGCCTAGGCTGTAAGAAGACTGCTAACAGCCTGAAACTGAGTTGCAGCACAGTGGCCAAGACCATACAGCGGTATAAGAAGACAGGTTCCACTTAGAACAGGCCTTGTCATGGTCGACCAAAGAAGTTGAGAGCACATGCTCAGCTTCATATCCAGAGGTTGTCTTTTCAAAATAGACTTAAGAGTTCTGCCAGCATTGATGCAGAGGTTAAAGGGGTGGGGGTCAGCCTGTCAGTGATCAGACCATACGCGACACTGCATCAAATTGGTCTGCATGGCTGTCGTCCCAGAAGGAAACTTCTTCTAAGGATGATGCACAAGAAAGCCCGCAAAAATTTTGCTTAAGACAAGCAGACTAAGGACATTGATTACTGGAATCATGTCCTGTGGTCTGATAAGACCAAGAGAAACTTATTTGGTTCAGAAGGTGTCAAGTGTGTGTGGCCACAACCAGGTGAGGAGTACAAAGACAAGCGAGTCTTTCCTACAGTCAAACATAGTGGTGGGAGTGCCAAGGTTTGTGGCTGCATGAGTGCTTCCGGCTGTGGGAAGCTACAGTTCATTGAGGGAACCTTGAATGTCAACATGCACTGTGACATACTGAAGCAGAGCATGATCCCCTCCCTTCGGAAATTGGGCGGCAGGGCAGTGTACCAACATTATAACAACCCCAAAGAAACCTCCAAGACGACCACTGCCTTGCTAAAGAAATTGTCACAGTGTAGGGGGAAGGGAGGAACACCAGAATGACAACAGAAGAGAAATGACCAGGAACTAGGCCTCAAGGCTAGGGAAAGGGAAATGGTGACCACCTAAGGAAACCCCAAACCTAGCCCTGACTCCTGTCAGTAAGAATAGATCCTGAAGGTGGGAATATTCATACACCGAAAACCTAGTCCATAGTAACCCTGAGAGCCCTAGGATTAGTGACAGGATCTGAGACTACTGGTTTCTTCCCAGATGATCGAACCAGCGTCTCCCTGAGGCCTAGTAAACAACAAGTAAATGGGAACAAAATACCAAGAGAAGTACACTTATGTTCAATAGAAAATGGATGAGCAGGAACTCAGATGAGGACCACACACTAGCTCTTCTAACTCCAGGCAGAGAATATCAACCGCATGGTAGGAAGCGTGAGTCCAGACTAAATAGAGGAGCAGTAATGACCACAAGCTACACCTGAGACAAGAGCTGTGGTTATTACCAACAACACTACAACAAGTGAAAACAGATAGGTTGTCAGATGACCTAATGTGCAGCCAGTCTCTCTGATCTTCTAACCTCTGTTACTGGAGGGACCGTGACAGTGCCCCCCCCCTTCTACGGGTGACCTCCAGACACCCAAGACCGACCTTATCCGGATGGGCCCTGTGAAAGGCTTTCACAAAGAGACTAGCATTAACGCTGGAACCCACATTCTCTCCTCTGGACCTTAACTCTTCCAATGAACGAGTGTCACGAGGGTGTCAAGAGCCACGTCTGACTCCGTTATACCTGGGGTCAGGAAGTCGCAGCGGGTGGCTGCACGTTCGATGTACAAAGACTGTGCTGTTTCGTAATGGTAGCTTTGTGGGTTTACCTTGCAACCCTTTTTGGCTCACTCAGGGATCCGTAGCTTCTCCTCCTCAGCTGGTTCTTGTCCAGCAATCCCAACCTCCTTATATTCCCATCTCCCACTTCTCTGGTTGCCAGATATAGAGCTTCCTGCCTGGACTTCTATACTGACCCACTGGAGCTGAGTAGCTGAGATCCCTGGTTGTTGTTCCAGAGTGTTACCCTCCGGATCCCTGTTGGGCCTTGGTGGTCTGCTGTTGTCGCCCACCTGGGATTATATGTTTGTCTGTATTGTCTGTCCTCTCCTTGGTGTTTTCCTCTTAGTGTCAGTGGTGCGGACTAGTGATCCCACTGCCCTGTTCACTACACAGGGCTCATCTTAGGGAAAGCCAGGGTTTAGGCACGTGATCGGCGTACGGGTGAGGAACCCGTCTAGGGACGTCAGGGCAGTCAGGTGCCAGCCGCAAGGTGAGTCAGGGGTCACCACCTTTCCCTCTCCCTTGGACAGGGCCTTCCCATTTCCCTCCCTGTGCGTGACGCTGGTCATTACAACGAGGAACTGAATGGATCTACGGAGAATTTGTGAGTCCACTATCCAGGCGATCTGAAATTCAAGATTACCGTCCACCATGACAGGAGCGGGAGGCAAGGAGGACGGTTAAGCAGGTTCGACATATCTCTTCAGCAAGGATTTGTGGAAAACATTATGAATTTTTAAAGCTTGCGGAAGTTCAAGACTAAAGGCTACCGGGTTAATAATGGCAGAGATCTTATATGGACCAATAAACCTTGGACCCAACTTCCAAGAGGGTACCTTTAACTTAATGTTTCTTGTGGACAGCCACACAGAATCACCCACTCTCAGGTCCGGACCACTCATAAATAAGTCTCGTCAGTTATACTTGTTGCCCATTTTTTGTAAATTATTTAGAATTTTCTGCCAAATAGATGACAAAAAAAGAGGAAAATCTTTCCTCTTCAGGTATACCAGAAGTCTCAGTACCAGAAAATGTGCCAAACTGCGGATGGAACCCATATGCCCCAAAAGACTCCCACCTATGGTTATTTATGGCAAACTCGGCCAAAGACAAAAATGAAGACCACTCCTCCTAATTCTTTGAGACAAAACATCTCAAATAAGTCTCCAGATTCTGGTTAGTGCTTTCAGTCAGTCTGCGTTCGACTGAAGATGAAAGGCCGAAGAAAAACCCCCAGGCGAGTACAGAACGCCTTCTAGAATCTGAAAACAATCTGGAGACACCAGATCAGAGGGAATACTATGTAGCTTCACGATGTTATCGAGAAACACTTAGCATTAGGTAGACCTGATAATGCTATAAAGTGTGACATCTTGCTGAAGCGATCAACAACCACCAGAATCACTGTTTTTCCTGAGGAAGTCAGCAAATCTGTGATAAAGTCCATTGACAAATTAGTCCAAGGTCGGGACTGGATGGACAACGGAAGTAGAGATCCTGAAGGCCGAGTATGTGTCACCTTAGAACGAGCACAAGTACCACAAGCTGACACATAGCTCTCAACACGTTTAAGCTCTATGGCAGCTATATGTATCTAAGCTATATGACAGCTATTACTATCTAGGAGAACAAGAGCAGTCTCCTCCTACTATAACCAAGTCCCCCAAGTCTCCTCCTACTATAACCAAGTGACCGAACATACCAGAGGGCATAGCAGGAGAACGGAGCGGCGCCCTGGGATAATAGTAAGTGCAGTGAGATCCCTTGGCGCCGCTGTACAGATCATGACACTTATGTTTTGCCAAATGAAAGGTCCTCTTTAACCACTTCCCATCTGGGCCATTTGCCCCCTTCCTGACCAGGCCTAATTTTGCAAATCTGACATATCTCACTTTATGTGGTAATAACTTTGGAATGCCTTTACTTATAAAAGTCATTCAGAGATTGTTTTCTCGTGACACATTGTACTTCATGATAGTCATAAATTTGAGTCAATATATCTCACCTTTATGAAAAAATCACAAATTTTTTTTTTTTTTTTAAATTCGCAATTTTCTAAATTTCAATTTCTCTGCTTTCAAAACAGAAATTGATACCTAAAAATATTTATTACTCAACATTCCCCATATGTCTACTTTATGTTGGCATCATTTTGTAAATTTCCTAAAAAAAATTTAGGACGTTAGAAGGCTTAGAAGTAATTCTTCAAATGTTTTATTAAATTGCCAAAACCCACTTTTTAAGGACCAGTTCAGGTCTGAAGTCACTTTGTGGGGCCTACATAGTGGATACCCCCATAAATAACCCCATTGTAGTAGAAACTCAACCTCTCAAGGTACTTAAAACAGATTTTACAAACTTTGTTAACCCTTTAGGCGTTCCACAAGAATTAAAGGAAAATGGTGATCAAAATTTTTAAATTTCACTTTTTTGGCAGATTTTCCATTTTAATCCTATTTTTTCTTTAACACATCGATGGTTAACAGCCAAACAAAACTCAATATTACCCAGATTCTGCGGTTTACAGAAACACCCCACATGTGGTCATAAATTGCTGTATGGGCACACGGCAAAGCGCAGAAGAAAAGGAACTCCACATGGTTTTTAGATGCCATGTCCCATTTGAAGCCCCCCTGATGCACCCTTACAGTAGAAACTCCCAAGAAGTGACCCCATTTTGGAAACGAGGGGATAAGGTGCCAGTTTTATTGGTACTATTTTTGGGTACATATGATTTTTTGATCATTCATTATAACACTTTATGGGGCAAGGTGACCAAAAAATTGGTTGTTTTAGCACAGTTTTTATTTATTTATTTATTTTTACAGCGTTCACCTGAGGGGTTCAGTCAAGTGACTTTTATAGAGCAGATGTTACGGACGTGGCGATACCTAATATGTATACTTTTTCTTATTTTCTTATTTAGCATTTTTGAAGCAAAAAAAATTATGTTTTAATGTGTCAATGTTCTGAGAGCTATAGTTTATTTTATTTTTTGAGAGATTTTCTTATGTAGGGGGCTAAATTTTTGCGGGATGAGGTGACTTTTATTGGTACCATTTTGTGGGACATAAGCCTTTTTGATCACTTGGTGATGTAAGGTAACAAAAATGCTTTTTTGACAGTCATTTATTTAATTTTTTATGGTGTTTATCGGACTGGGTCGATTATGTGATATATTTATAGAGCCGACTGTCATGGACGCGGCAATACCAAATATGTTTATTTAATTTTTTCTATTTTAAAAAAAAAAAATTATTCATTACTTGGGGATTTTTTTTTTTACATGTGAAACCTTTTTTTTTTTTTTTAACACTTTATATTTTTATTTTTTATTTTACACTTTTCGTCCCCCATAAGGTCATACAAGACCTCTGGGGGACATTTACTTCACTTTTTTTTTTTCACTTGTTGATTCTCCTGTAACTGGGCTGACATAGTAGCCCCAGTTACAGGAGAAATGCACCCCCCAGAGAGGCTGTTCAGCGCAATACAGCACTGTACAGCCTCAGTGTAGGGCTTATCGAGGTCTCTGAAAGACCTCACACAGCTCCTGCACTCTCTGGTCACGGCGATCACATGACCGCCGGGCCGGAACAGGAAGCGCATAGCGCTTCCTGCTCTGCATACACAGTGCTCTGTGAGCGCTGTGTATACAGTGATCTAGAAGGCAGGGACACCGGGGCACTGTCCCTGCCTTCTCTCTGGGTTGCCCTGCTGTCACTGACAGCGGGCAACCCGATCAGCAGCTGCACGATTCGCGTGCAGCTGCAGTTTCTGAATGGACGTTCTGGAACGTCCATTCAGAAATAGAGAACCACCTCCCAGACATTTATAGTCAACGTGTGGACGGGAGGTGGTTAACTCCCTTAAATATTGCATATATCTTTAAAAAAAAAAAATCTGCCTATCAGTTCTTACATTCCCCAATAATGCTTCCCTAGATTTCAATTCTCCATTTTTTTTATTTTTTATAAATCTTTACATTACATTTTTCAAATTTTTTTACATAATTATTAAATAGTCATTTTATTCTTACATTATTGTATTAATACAAAACATATAAATATTCCCCAACCCCACCCATGATATGCCGGTAGCTAAAAAAGAAGGAAGAGAAAAGAAAAAAAATAACAAAAATTAAAATTTTTATTTTTATATTATATATTATATATATATATATATATATATATATATAAAAAAGAAAAAGAATATTGTTCCTCTCTCCTCGCCCCTCCCCCTGCAAGCCCCTAGTTTTAGTTAACCATTTTCTGCCATAACCTGGCAAATCTATGTTTTTTTCTTAATCCAAATCAAATGGAACTCCTCCCTGGATAACGATATCCTAGTGCGGTTCTCCCATTCTTTAACTGTGGGGACACCACTCCCCCCCCCCCCCCCCCCCCAATGCCCAACTATAAATTTCCATTTTTAATATATTGTGACATATACCATAAACCTTTTGAGATCCAATACTTAGATTCCGCCACAAAAGTAGTATGCCCCAGTGTCCTATTATACCAAAGAGTAGTCATTTGTGTAATTCCTTCCATAACTAAGGAACGCTTAACCAACATCCAAGACTCCACTAGAGATTTTACCATGGGGATTTTGTATGCTCCCTTATTACATAATTGTTCTGATTTGAGTAATGCGAACATATTTGGCAAAAAAACTTTGCTATTATGCACTAAAGGTTGTAAAAAAATCAACTTGTTTCAATTTCATTATCAGTGCAATATTAACCTCTAAGTAATAAAGCCTCATATCCAGGACTTCCAAACCTCATTGATCATAAGCCCTAGTAAACCAACTTAATCTTTTCCTAACCCTCTTACCAGCCACAATAATTTCATTAATAATTTCTCAACTTCTATATAAACAAGTTTTTTTTAAGAGAATGGGCAGTTTCTAATAAAATATTAATTGAGGTAGCAAAACCATTTTAAGGGTGGTTCACATCTGCGTTCTGGATTCCGTTCTGGCTTTCCGTTATAACATGGTTATAACGGAAAATAACAGAATTCCGAGGGGGCCTATACGACCATTCCCTATGCTTGTAATCTTAAGTTAGGGGTATAGAGATCTTCCGGGGTTGGGGCATGGAGACTCAACCCTTTCTGGCTGTAGCTGATGAACGGTAGGGGGGATATCACGGGGGAGCTCCGGGACTTCTTTACTAATACTGGGTCGGCAGCGGTGGGTGTGGTGTGGGATACATGTAAGGTATTTATCCGCGGATTACTTATCCAACGGATTAGTCGCCATAAAACGAAGACGAGAGACAAATTAAAACAGCTCTAATATCTAGTCAGGGAAACTGAACAGAGATATATTGTCTATCCCTCCTGTGAGCATGAGCAATTGCTGGTGAAGACGCAGAAAACCTAAAAGAGAATTTACTCTCACACCGCTGATAATAGACCGCCTCTTTCTTAAACTAAATACTTTGAGGCCGGTGAGAGTTTTGTCAAACTACTAGCTAGGATTGTTCAGGCACAAAATGGCCCATCAAAAATTCTGTCTGTCCAGGCATCTGACGGATCCTTGGTCACAGCGGACTCTGATATACTGGCAGTATTCCACATGTACTATAAGACTTTATATCAATCTAAATCAGCAATGGACCTCCAGGGTATTGCAGACTACTTTACTGGCATCATTACCCCACAGCTTTCGGCAAGCAAGCGGCCTACTTAGATATGCTGCTGTCATTAAAGTTATTAAAGGTGGCGCTTAGCTCATTCCCGAATGAAAAAGCTCCTGGGATAGATGGTTTGCTGGCGGAGTTTTAAAAAAAATATAACACTCTACTATTATCGGTGTTTAATGACTCCTTTCAGCTAAGAGATCTACCCGCCTCTATGAAAGAAGCAATAATAGTTGTGTTGTCAAAGAATGGAAGGACACGACTCTCCCTGACTCGTACAGGCCGATTTCTTTATTAACATCTGATGTTAATATATTGGCAAAAGCAATGGGGAATCGGTTACAAGCAGTGGTTTCGACCATCATACAGTCATGTGAAAAAATTAGGACACCCTTTGAAAGCATGTGGTTTTTTGTAACATTTTTAATAAATGGTTATTTCATCTCCGTTTCAACAATACAGAGAGATTAAAGTAATCCAACTAAACAAAGAAAACTGAAGAAAAGTCTTTTCAAGATCTTCTGTAAATGTCATTCTACAAAAATGCCTATTCTAACTGAGGAAAAAGATAGGACACCCTCACATGTATTCCCTCTTAAATTGGCTCAGATCTCACACAGGTATATCACACCAGGTGCACATAATTAGTAGATCGTTACTCTGCATGTTGAATGAGGCTTGCCCTATTTAAACCTCAGACATTTAGTTTGGTGTGCTCCTGACTGTTGAAGTGAGAGTGAGCACCATGGTGAGAGCAAAAGAGCTGTCAGAGGACTTCAGAAAAAAGATTGTAGCAGCCTATGAGTCTGGGAAGGGATTTAAAAAGATCTCAAAAGATTTGAAATCAGCCATTCCACTGTCCGGAAGATAGTCTACAAGTGGAGGGGCTTTCAAAACAACTGCCAACATGCCCAGGACTGGTCGCCCCAGCAAGTTCACCCCAAGAGCAGACCGCAAGATGCTAAAAGAGGTATCCAAAACCCTAAAGTGTCATCTCGAGAACTACAGCAGGCTCTGGCTACTGTTGATGTAGAAGTACATGCCTCTACAATCAGAAAGAGACTGTACAAGTTTAACTTGCATGGGAGGTGTGCAAGGAGGAAACCTTTGCTTTCCAAGAGAAACATCGAGGCCAGACTGACATTTGCCAGCGATAAAGTTGACAAAGACCAGGACTTCTGGAATAATGTTCTTTGGACAGATGAGTCCAAAATTGAATTATTTGGACACAACAGCAGAGGACATGTTTGGCGTAAACCAAACACAGCATTCCAAGAAAGAACCTCATACCAACTGTGAAGCATGAAGGTGGAAGTGTCATGGTTTGGGGCTGCTTTGCGTGCAGCAGGACCTGGTCAGCTCACCATCATAGAATCCACGATGAATTCTACTGTGTATCAGAAGGTGCTTGAAGAACATGTGAGACCATCAGTTAGAAAATTATAGCTGAAGCGGAACTGGACATGCAACATGACAATGACCCAAAACATACTAGTAAATCAACCAAAGATTGGCTGGAAAAAGAAGAAATGGAGAGTCCTGGAATGGCCAAGTCAAAGTCCAGATTGAATCCCATTGAGATGCTGTGGGGTGGACTTGAAAAGGCTGTACGTGCAAGAAACCCCTCAAACATCTCACAGCTGAAAAAGTTCTGCATTGAGGAGTGGGGTAAAATTTCCTCAGACCGATGTCGAAGACTGGTAGATGGCTACAAGAACCGTCTCACTGCAGTTCTTTCAGCAAAAGGAGGTAACACTCGCTATTAGGGGCACGGGTGTCCTATCTTTTTCCTCAGTTAGAATAGGCATTTTTGTAGAATGACATTTACAGAAGATCTTGAAAAGACTTTTCTTCAGTTTTCTTTGTTTAGTCGGATTACTTTAATCTCTCTGTATTGTGAAACGGAGATGAAATAACCATTTATTAAAAATGTTACAAAAAACCACATGCTTTCAAAGGGTGTCCTAATTTTTTCACAAGACTGTACATAGTGACCAAGCGGGTTTTATGCCTGATAAATCTACCTCGATTAACCTTAGACGATTATTTCTCAATATTCAGAGACTGTTGGAGTCGGCAGGGAAACGAGCCATACTATCCCTCGATGATGCCAAAGCCTTCGATAGTGTGGAATAGCAATATCTATGGGAGGTATTAAGAGTCATGGGATTTAGTAATACGTTTATCTCCTGGGATCAACTATTATATTGTGGCCCCAAAGAAAGGACTAGAGTAAACGACGCCACATTGGAAGTCTTTGAGCTGTGAAGAGGTACACGTCAGGATTGTCCATTGTCCCCCGTTCCTTTTTGCCATAGCAATTGAGCACTTGCATACCTGCTTCGATCCTCAAATAGAATGTGGGGATTCCATGGGAGCTAGTGAGGAACGCTGTTCATTATACGAAGATGACATGCTCATATACATGGGAGATATAGAAAGATCACTGATCCTATAAGTCTCTTATACAGGACTTTGGTGACAGGTCTGGCCTTCGTATAAATTGGGATATATGCACTCTGTTCCCATTGGAAATTGCCCCTGGTGGTCTCTCCCTCCTGTCCACCCGGCTGCAGGTTGCTAAAAAATGTAAGTATTTGGAAATCGTGGTCTCATCAAATATTAGACAGTATGTAAAAAATTACTTAGATCCACTCCTGAACAGCATGGCTGAAAAAAATCTATGCGTGGTGTAAACTACTAATGTCTGAAATAGGGAGAAGAGATCTCCTGAAAATGATACTTATTGAAGCAAGACTCCTCAGTTATCATTGTGTGAGGGTCAGCGTATGTCCAAATGTTTTCTTGTCCACAGGGTATATCGGACTCTATCCTTTCTGTTCAAGATCGGGGTAGGAATGATGCCTCTTGCCCTAGATGTGAGGGATAAAACAGCATCCCTAATGCACATGATCTGGGAATGTACGGTGCTTAAGAAATTTCTGGACAGGCGGGTTAACATGTATTAAAGAAGCATATCAAGTGAGGTTCCGCCTGGCCCAAGGTCACTGTGTGTTGGGAATATTGGACACTATAAAATGTAAGGTACCTCTGGGGGTGCAGCATCTGCTCTTTCAGGCCAGGAAATTAATTGCTAAATATTGGCTTAGACCTCAGCCCCCAACTAGGGCTGAATTTTGAAACAGAGTGGATGAGATTATCCATCTGGAAAAGGGTATATGTATTAAAAGGCAGTGTTTAGCCAAGTTCACCAAAATATGGGACAAGTGTAGCTATCTTTTAGAACTATCGAGATGTGACATGAAGTATAAGTATCTGAGCTGGGTTAAGAAGAGTGGGCTTAGTGACTCAAAGGACTTTAGATCATACATATACCAGACTGGAACAGGGAAAGGAAACCAGAGCGGGAGATTTGTAGTGGAGAAGATTTGTGGATAGCTCCTTATGGCAGGGATGAGAGTTGGGCCTGTACTCGAGGTGTTGACTATGTCTTATTTGGGACCAAGAGGCACTACAATTTTACTAGTGGTGGAGTGCTCGTTTCATCGCTGGATGGGAGATGGGGGGTGGTTATTGAATAATGTGTCTCTTTTTCTTTTTATTCTTTGGCTACTACAAATGAAGAGGTATATCTGTATATAATGTGCCTTTATTTTTGTAAATGGGTTGTCATTTATGAACATGTCTTGATAACTGTCTGAATGACCAACTGTACTGTATATACCCAATTTTATGCATGCTGAAGGATTTTTCTTTCCTATGTGTTTGTAATTTGAAAATGTTAATAAAAATTATCTGATTGTCACAGCCACTATCTCTGGCTGTGACCTTCCGTCCTTGCTCTGTTTCGGCGCTCCTCGCTGCAGTTCGATTCTGTGTGTTCTTCGTGATTCTTTATGGGTTAACTCCCCTGTGTTCCTATCTGGAGTTAATCCTCTCTGTCTGCTCCATAGGTGTGGCCTCTCTGCTGCACCCATGGAACCTGCATATGAGGACTCATGCACACGACCGTTGTGTTCATCCGTGGCCGTTGTTCCGTTTTCCGTAATTTTCTGCGACCCATTAATTTTCAATGGGTCCGTTGAAAACTCGGAAAATGCACAGTTGTTCATCCGCGGCCGTGATCCGTGTTTCTGTGACCTGTCCTATTTTTTTGACGGACAACGGTTCACGGACCCATTCAAGTCAATGGGTCCGTGAAAAAAGACGGATGCACACAAGATTGGCATCAGCGTCCGTGATCCGTGGCCGTAGGCTACTTTCACACAGACTGATCGCAGATCCGTCTGCATAACAGCTTTTTAAGAGCTGAGTTTTTACTTTGTGAAAACTCAAATCCGACATTATATTCTAACACAGAGGCGTTCCCATGGTGATGGGGACGCTTCAAGTTAGAATATACTAAGAACTGTGTACATGACTGCCCCCTGCTGCCACCAGGCAGGAGGGGGCAGACCCCCCCTCCCCTGTATTTAACTCATTGGTGGCCAGTGCGGCCTCCCCCCCTAATTAAAATCACCCCTGCCATCATTGGTGGCCAGTGCGGCCTCCCCTCTCCCCCCACCCCCCTAATTAAAATCACCCCCCCATCATTGGTGGCCAGTGCGGCCTCCCCTCCCTTCCCTAATTAAAATCACCTTCCCCCATCATTGGTGGCAGCGGAGAGTTCGGATCGGAGTCCCAGTTTAATCGATGGGGCTCCAATCGGTAACCATGGCAACCAGGACGCTACTGCAGTCCTGGTTACCATGGTTACTTAGCAATTTTTAGAAGCATTATACTTACCTGTGATGCCTGTGACCGGCCGGGCGCTCCTCCTACTGGTAAGTGACAGGTCTGTGCTATAGGCAATGCACCTCACAGACCTGTCACTTAACAGTAGGAGGAGCGCCCGACCGGTCACAGACAGCGAAGGTAAGTATAATGCTTCTAAAATTGCTAAGTAACCATGGCAACCAGGACTGCAGTAGCGTGGTTGCCATGGTTACCGATCGGAGCCCCAGCGATTAAACTGGGACTCCGATCCGAACTCTCCGCTGCCACCAATGATGGGGGAATGTGATTTTAATTAGGGGGGGGGGGGAGAGGGGAGGCCGCACTGGCCACCAATGATGGGGGGGTGATTTTAATTAGGGGGGGAAGAAGAGGGGAGGCCGCACTGGCCACCAATGATGGCGGGGGTGATTTTAATTAGGGGGGGGGGAGGGGAGGCCGCACTGGCCACCAATGATGGCGGGGGTGATTTTAATTAGGAGGGGGGGGGAGAAGAGGGGAGGCCGCACTGGCCACCAATGAGTTAAATACAGGGGAGGGGGGTCTGCCCCCTCCTGCCTGGCAGCACCTGATCTCTTACAGGGGGCTATGATACGCGCAATTAGCCCCCTGTAAGAGATCGGGTGCTGCCAGGCAGCAGGGGGCAGTCATGTACAGTCGTGGCCAAAAGTTTTGAGAATTACATAAATATTGGAAATTGGAAAAGTTGCTGCTTAAGTTTTTATAATAGCAATTTGCATATACTCCAGAATGTTATGAAGAGTGATCAGATGAATTGCATAGTCCTTCTTTACCATGAAAATTAACTTAATCACAAAAAAACCTTTCCACTGCATTTCATTGCTGTCATTAAAGGACCTGCTGAGATCATTTCAGTAATCGTCTTGTTAATTCAGGTGAGAATGTTGACGAGCACAAGGTTGGAGATCATTATGTCAGGCTGATTGGGTTAAAATGGCAGACTTGACATGTTAAAAAGGAGGGTGATGCTTGAAATCATTGTTCTTCCATTGTTAACCATGGTGACCTGCAAAGAAACACGTGCAGCCATCATTGCGTTGCAAAAAAATGGCTTCACAGGCAAGGATATTGTGGCTACTAAGATTGCACCTCAATCAACAATGTATAGGATCATCAAGAACTTCAAGGAAAGAGGTTCAATTCTTTTTAAGAAGGCTTCAGGGCGTCCAAGAAAGTCCAGCAAGCGCCAGGATCGTCTCCTAAAGAGGATTCAGCTGCGGGATTGGAGTGCCACCAGTGCAGAGCTTGCTCAGGAATCGCAGCAGGCAGGTGTGAGCGCATCTGCACGCACAGTGAGGCGAAGAATTTTGGAAGATGGCCTGGTGTCAAGAAGGGCAGCAAAGAAGCCACTTCTCTCCAAAAAAAACTTTAGGGACAGATTGATCTTCTGCAGAAAGTATGGTGAATGGACTGCTGAGGACTGGGGCAAAGTCATATTCTCCGATGAAGCCTCTTTCCGATTGTTTGGGGCATCTGGAAAAAGGCTTGTCCGGAGAAGAAAAGGTGAGCGCTACCATCAGTCCTGTGTCATGCCAACAGTAAAGCATCCTGAAACCATTCATGTGTGGGGTTGCTTCTCATCCAAGGGAGTGGGCTCACTAACAATTTTGCCCAAAAACACAGCCATGAATAAAGAATGGTACCAAAACACCCTCCAACAGCAACTTCTTCCAACAATCCAACAACAGTTTGGTGAAGAACAATGCATTTTCCAGCACGATGGAGCACCGTGCCATAAGGGAAAAGTGATAACTAAGTGGCTCGGGGACCAAAACGTTGACATTTTGGGTTCATGGCCTGGAAACTCCCCAGATCTTAATCCCATTGAGAACTTATGGTCAATCCTCAAGAGGCGGGTGGACAAACAAAAACCCACAAATTCTGACAAACTCCAAGAAGTGATTATGAAAGAATGGGTTGCTATCAGTCAGGAATTGGCCCAGAAGTTGATTGAGAGCATGCCCAGTCGAATTGCAGAGGTCCTGAAAAAGAAGGGCCGACACTGCAAATACTGACTCTTTGCATAAATGTCATGTAATTGTCGATAAAAGCCTTTGAAACGTATGAAGTGCGTGTAATTATATTTCAATACATCACAGAAACAACTGAAACAAAGATCTGAAAGCAGTTTAGCAGCAAACTTTGTGAAAACTAATATTTGTGTCATTCTCAAAACTTTTGGCCACGACTGTACACAGTTCTTAATATACTCTAACTTGAAGCGTCCCCATCACTATGAGTTAGAATATACTGTCGGATCTGAGTTTTGACGATCTACTCAAATCTGATGGTATATTCTAACAGAGGCGTTCCCATGGTGATGGGGACTCTTCAAGTTAAAATATACCATTGGATTGGAGAAAACTCTGATCCTATGGTATATTAACTCCTGACTTTACATTGAAAGTCAATGGGGGACGGATCAGTTTGCAATTGCACCATATTGTGTAAACGTCAAACGGATCCGTCCCCATTGTAAGTCAGGACGGATCCGTTTGGCTCCGCAAGGCCAGGCGGACACCAAAATGACTTTTTTTTCATGTCCTTAGATCCTCCAAAAATCAAGGAAGACCCACGGAAGAAAAAACGGTCACGGATCACTGAACAACGGAAATCCATTTTGCGGACCGCAAAAAAAAAAACGTCCGTGTGCATGAGGCCTAAGGCTGAGGTTTCCACAGTTCTGGGTCAGCTCTCCTGGTGTGTGTTGTCTTGTCCTGCTCCTCGTTTGTACTCACTCTCCCATGCAGCTGACCCATGGGATCCGTGTCTGTCTGTGCTCTGTGGGTTTCCTACTTGTTCATTGCCGTCCTCTTTCCTGTGTTTCTGTTAGCTGTTCTGCCAGTTATGTTTTAGTCACCTTGTGTGTATTCATATGTCTCTGTTCAGCAAGCCCTTGCTGCAGCGTGCCTTGCTGCAGAGTGCTATGGGCAAGGCCACGCAGTATACCACTGGTGGAGCTAGTCCTTTTCTGCTCATTGCCACTCCTGTTCCCTTGCGTGAACTCCTGCTTGTGTTTTTAGTTGCCTGCTTGCATTTGCCTGTTTGTTATGTTTGCCTATGTACCGTCGGTACCTTCTGGTACCTGTTGTCCGTTTGCTCCTGTTGTCACTGTCTAGTTCACGATCCAGAGTGGACCCTGGCAACTCCCTGCGGCAAAGCCTAACCCTACCATCTGGGGCCCTAGTGAATACCAGGAGTTGCTTAGTCACGCTCCTCTGGAGTATTACTAGACAGTGGTGCAGTGGGGGTTTTCCTCCCACTGTGCGGACGGTACATAGAGCTCTCAATTTCCCTGTGTTTCCCTCCTTGGATTCTGTTTGTGCAATAAACTCTGTTGTGACTGTACCGGATTGCTGTATGTTCTTGCTTGACGACGTGGAGGTCTCTCCTGGGACCTCCAAATCGTGACACTGATTTAAAAAAAATAAAATAATGGAATCCATAAAGATGGAAGGACGGATCCATTATACTGCCCATAGACTTGTATTATGACGGAATCCAAAACGAAAGCCTTTAAAAGGTATTCAGTCTTCATAGAAGTCTATGGCAATCATAACAGATCCGTCCCGTTTGCGTTTTGCAGAACGGAGAAAAAAGTCCTGTCACAGGACTTTGTTTAAAGTCTTGCATAACGGGAACCACACGGATCAGTTATAATTCCCATAGACTTCTATGAAGACGGATCAAAACAGAATGCCTGTTAAAGGCTTCTGTTTTGACTTCAGTCTTATGTATTCCGTTATTTTCCATTATAACCATGTTATAATGGAAAGCCATAACGGAATCTAGAATGCAGATGTGAACCCACCCTTAGACCTATCCTGTCTGCTTTATTTTTGGGAACTTTATTCCAAATCTTAATCCTCTCTCTAATCTTCCGACACAGCGGCAGGAGATTCAAATCTATAAAGCTAAACGGGTCCTTTGCTATTTCTAACCATAAATATTTGAAGCTTTCACGAGGGCCGAATATTCGCAAGTTCTTATCTCTAACCTCGACCTCCTCACTTAACGAAAGCAAAAGCAATTTACTCCAATTACTAAACCCGATAACATTTCAAAATCATTCATCATTTTCATAACATAATTTAGATCCTTATTTTTTCTCGCTAAGAAAATAAAAAGAAAGTCTGCGTAAAGTGAAATTTTACATGTATCCTGTCTAATCTTAAGCTCCAAAAGGTTCGACAGTCAGGGCAAAGAGCAAGGGGGAGAGCAGACGTCCCTGTCCAACACCCCTTTTAATATCAAAGCTTTCAGACAACTGGCCGTTAACGGATATACGTGCTGTCGGATCGCTATAAATGATTTTCAACCACTTTATAAATTCAGGGCCAATACCAAATTGGCCAAAATTTCCCAAAGAAATCCCCACTCCACGCTGTTAAAAGCTTTTGTCGCGTCTAATGACAAAATAGAACAATGACCAGTGTCCTTACCCAGCCATTGGATGTTGTCGAAGACTCTGAGTAGGTTTAAAGATGTAGATCGTCCAGGAATAAATCAGTTTTGATCTGGGTGCATCAAGTTAATAATATCCCCAATCTCTTCGCCAAAATCCTAGCCAGAATCTTCGTGATTATTGATTAGAGATATTTGGCGATACGAGCCCGGGTCGTCCTTACCCTCCTTGTACATTAGGGTAATCATTGCTTCCCCCATTGAAGTAGGTAAATGGGCCACTTGTACTTGTTCTCTGCTGCATCCACCAGCATCGGCGATAACGCAGATGCTGGTGGATTAACGCCTCATATGCCGCGGTCAGGGCTGACTGCGGCACATGGGAGGTTTGCTCTCCCTCACCTGATGCATCGGGTCCCCGCTGTGCTGTGGCGGGGACTCGATCGTTGCCATGGCAGCCCCAAGCCATTCCAAGGCTTGGGGCCTGTTATGTACGGAAGCCTAAGATGCCCAGCCCCCAGGCTGGGTCTCCTAGGCAACTGTTAGCGTCGTACAGTGTCAAAGCCGCTCTTCTCAGGAATCACGGTGGCCGTGCGTGCGCAGACGACTTTTCTCCTGGCCGGCTGCGCGCTGTACTTAACGTGCACGCCGAGGCCGCGCATGCGCTATGCTGAAGTCAATCAAGATGGAGCCCGCCCTCTGCCGATTGCCGAAACCAGGAAGTGGACAGTGCTCCGGGAGCAGGTAAGTATGAAATTGAGTGTTGAGAATACCCCTTTAAGACTGTTCCTAATTTTGCTTGGGTAGCTGATAAAGTAAAGACTGAGGGTGACAAACTGCAAAGTGTGCGGGACATTTATGCGGATTATGAGAACCATCCGGTGGCTCTCCCTGAGTGGGAGACTCCAGTGAGAACTGGGACTTGTGAACTTGATGTTATAAATATGCTCATGCATTAAGAAATGTTGGGCCATGATTTCCCATTCTGCGGATTGTCGGGAAATGTGAACACTCCTGCAGCCAGTGACCTAACTACTGCAAAACCTGTACCTATCCCTTTAAATGAGAAAAACATTGAAAACAATGGTGTTGATATAGTGCAAAGCGGTTGTGCCAAGTTTGCGGAAATGCATAATGAAAATGTGATGTCATGTGAAATATGTGATGATGACATGCCATTTCCGTTGCAGGTTGTGGTCAGGGGAGAAGCGCCACCTGGGTGTAAAAATGTAAATGAGGCAGAAGTGCTGATAAATGTGGAGAGAACACAGCTGGAGGAACCCAATGTGAAAAATTAAAATGTGGCAGGGCCAGAGGGTGTACCGCACGTACCAGAGGTGGATATGCAGTCTCCACGGTGTTCTATGGTTAATAAAGAAATGTCCAAGGTGGGGATTAGCTCATGTGTGGACCCAGAGGTCAGAATTGATTATGACATGTGTGGTATATGTAAGATATGTGCTGTGACTAATAGCAACTCAGAGTGAGGCTGCCATGTCAAGGTCCGCTAAAACTAAAGTAGTTACTAGTAGCAACCGGACGTCAGTCGTACATGACGAGATGAGGATGAAGTTGGTGAGTGTCATGTGGGAAGAGGACATATCTGACAGAACCAGTGATGGATCATGGAGGGACCTCTGTTGAGGAAGCTGATACAGTGATCGTGTGTGTGTGTAGCAGGTGTCAATGCTGAAAGAGCCTGAGCCGCTTCCGGACGTGAATCTGGTTAAGTGGGGAGAAATGATAGCAATAAAGAAAGAAACAAAAAAATTTGGAAGTTACTTCAAACCTGGAGGGATCAATGAATCCCACCACAGTATGAAATAAAATTGGGCGCCGACAGGGATAAGGACTAAACGTATAAAAAGAATAAGGAACAACCAAGTAGTGGAAGACAGCTCTATATAAAGTGTTTGGAGAGACCCAGAACACACTCAAATGGCAATATCAAAAGTGTAGAGGCAAGGGGTGAGGTCAATGGGAAAGAATTCTCACCACGTACTATCACCCATTACATGAAAGGAAGAAAATTAAAGAAAAAAAAAAAGGAAAAAGAGGTGAAGAAATGGTGAGCGCCACTCCGTTAGTAATTACTATAATGAATAAATATTTGTGCACTAGGACGGTAATACGTTAAAACATCCAATGATACTGGCAAGATAATGTTATCACTATAGTTATAGAATAACCTTTTAGTAAATCTAAAATGAATAAAAAATAAGTAATAATATTACAATATTAGATAAACAAAAAAATATATATAATAAATAAAAAATAAATATATAATTCACTCACTACACTATGGGGGTGGTCGTCAGGATAAGCAAATGACACCTGCGACCAAAAAACCCCCCAGCCAGGATCGCAGGTAGAATGGTAGTGACAGACGGCAGCACCAAAGGAGGGCTTCAGGTCAAACACTTTATTCAATAAAATATATGGCTCAACGCGTTTCGGGGATATAAGTTCCCCTTCTTTAGGAGCAAGTGTAGGGTATACAATTACAAAATTCATACATATTTATACATGTTAGAATGTTTAAAATCCAATAGCAAATAGCGTTTTTTCACGCCACTTAGTACCGGAACCGGAAGTGACGTCAGATGCGTTACACACTGGAACGCATAGATGTTTTCTCTATATTATGCCATTAAATACACTGCTCAAAAAAATAAAGGGAACACAAAAATAAAACATCCTAGATCTGAGTTAATTAAATATTCTTCTGAAATACTTTGTTCTTTACATAGTTGAATGTGCTGACAACAAAATCACACAAAAAAAAAATCTAATTTTTCAACCCATGGGAGGTCTGGATTTGGAGTCACACTCAAAATTAAAGTGGAAAAACACACTACAGGCTGATCCAACTTTGATGTAATGTCCTTAAAACAAGTCAAAATGAGGCTCAGTAGTGTGTGTGGCCTCCACGTGCCTGTATGACCTCTCTACAACGCCTGTGCATGCTCCTGATGAGGTGGCGGACGGTCTCCTGAGGGATCTCCTCGCAGACCTGGACTAAAGCATCTGCCAACTCCTGGACAGTCTCTGGTGCAACGTGACGTTGGTGGATAGAGCAAGACATGATGTCCCAGATGTGCTCAATTGGATTCAGGTCTGGGAAACGGGCGGGCCAGTCCATAGCATCAATGCCTTCGTCTTGCAGGTACTGCTGACACACTCCAGCCACATGAGGTCTAGCATTGTCTTGCATTAGGAGGAACCCAGGGCCAACCGCACCAGCATATGGTCTCACAAGGGGTCTGAGGATCTCATCTCGGTACCTAATGGCAGTCAGGCTACCTCTGGCGAGCACATGGAGGGCTGTGCGGCACTCCAAAGAAATGCCACCCCACACCATTACTGACCTAATGCCAAACCGGTCATGCTGGAGGATGTTGCAGGCAGCAGAACGTTCTCCACGGCGTCTCCAGACTCTGTCACGTCTGTCACATGTGCTCAGTGTGAACCTGCTTTCATCTGTGAAAAGCACAGGGCGCCAGTGGCGAATTTGCCAATCTTGGTGTTCTCTGGCAAATGCCAAACGTCCTGCACGGTGTTGGGCTGTAAGCACAACCCCCACCTGTGGATGTCGGGCCCTCATATCACCCTCATGGAGTCTGTTTCTGACCGTTTGAGCAGACACAAGCACATTTGTGGCCTGCTGGAGGTCATTTTGCAGGGCTCTGGCAGTGCTCCTCCTGTTCCTCCTTGCACAAAGGCGGAGGTAGCGGTCCTGCTGCTGGGTTGTTGCCCTCCTACACGTCTCCTGATGTACTGGCCTGTCTCCTGGTAGCGCCTCCATGCTCTGGACACTACGCTGACAGTTACAGCAAACCTTCTTGCCACAGCTCGCATTGATGTGCCATCCTGGATAAGCTGCACTACCTGAGCCACTTGTGTGGGTTGTAGACTCCGTCTCATGCTACCACTAGAGTGAAAGCACCACCAGCATTCAAAAGTGACCAAAACATCAGCCAGGAAGCATAGGAACTGAGAAGTGGTCTGTGATCACCACCTGCAGAACCACTCCTTTATTGGGGGTGTCTTGCTAATTGCCTATAATTTCCACCTGTTGTCTATCCCATTTGCACAACAGCATGTGAAATTGATTGTCACTCAGTGTTGCTTCCTAAGTGGACAGTTTGATTTCACAGAAGTGTGATTGACTTGGAGTTACATTGTGTTGTTTAAGTGTTCCCTTTATTTTTTTGAGCAGTGTAAATAAATACTAGGATGGTGGAGTGGGTCTGGTGTTCAATATATATTAACTATAGGTGCCCATATTTAGAAATAGTTCAGGACGATTACCTGTTATTGTTCAGTTTCCTGCTGTTATCGATGTGCTACTTCCGGTTGTATGGAACGCACCTCCGTCACTTCCGGTGGAACGCATGAGCGCTCACTAGGACCGGAAGTGGGATGTCATTAGGTATGTTATGCTGATCCAGTGGAACGCATAAGCGCTCGCCCGGATCAGCAGTCGGAGGCCTGGAATACACAGTTGACTACAGACTACCGTTGCCCATCCAGGGGCGGACTGAGAACCCTCAGGGCCCCCGGGCAAAATAAATCAAGGGCCCCCTTACAGGCCCCACCCATGTTCTGCTGCAAGCCCCACCCTTGTCCCCCCTCCATGCCCCGCCTCCAGCCACACCCTACACAATTTTTAATAAGATTTCAAAGTAAAAGTGACACAAAAGGCACCCAGACCACTTCAGCTCATTGAAGTGGTGTGGGTACAGTGTCCCTTTTGCAAATCGAGCTGCAATGTTCTAGAGAAACTGCATTGTTTACGTTCCAGCAATAAGTCAGCCTCTAGTGGCTGGCAGCCACCTGAGGGCTTCCTGGATTAAAACAGACCTTTGGTCTGGTATCTGACGCTGGACATCCTCACACTCTGCATGATGACCTCCAGGGTCAGATTTTTCCCATAGGAAAGCATTTGATTTCAGTGCATTCGTATGGGGTGATCTAATCTCAGCGTCCATTAGTGATCCGCTGTTAGAAACAGTCCCCCTCCACCTTGTACTTGTTCCACTGATCTGCTACTTGCGGGCTACGTGGCATGAGTTCAGTCACTTCGGCGCGTGATCCCACGAGACCCGTGACCTACAGCGGCGGGTCTCGCGGGATCACGCGCTGCAGGACGGGATTTGCGCACCGAAGTGATTGAACTCATGCCCGCGCAGCCCACAAGTAGCGGAACAATTACAAGAGGGGTGGGAATAGCAAATTAAAAATATTTGAACCAAAAGGTGAGCTTTTGGTGGGTTTTGAACTAAGGCCCTCTTTTCACACTTGTGGTGTCCGGATCCGTCGTGTACTCCATTTGCCGGAGGTGCCCGCCGGATCCGTAACACCGCAAGTGAACTGAAAGCATTTGAAGACGGATCCGTCTTCAAAATGCGTTCAGTGTTACTATGGCAGCCAGGACTTTAATAGCGTCCTGGGTGCCATAGTAATATGGGGAGCGGGGGAGCAGTATACTTAACGTCCGTGCGGCTCCCGGAGCGCTCCAGAATGACGTCAGGGCGCCCATGCGCATGGAAGACGTGATCCATGCGATCACGTCATCCATGCGCGTGGGGACGCCCTGACGTCACTCTGGAGCACCCCGGGAGCCGCACGGACGGTAAGTATACTGCTCCCCACTACACTTTATCATGGCAAACAGGACTTTAGACGTCCCCGCAGCCATGGTAAACCATTCAGAAAAAGCTAACGTCGGATCCGGTAATGCGCCGAAACGACGTTTAGCTTAAGGCCGGATCCGGATTAATGCCTTTCAATGGGCGTTAATTCCGGAACCAGCCTTGCGGCAAGTGTTCAGGATTTTTGACCGGAGCAAAAGTGCAGCACTGCTGCGGTATTTTCTCCGGCCAAAAACGTTCCGTTCCGGAACTGAAGACAATCCTGATGCATCCTGACTTATTTCTCTCCATTCAGAATTGCATGGAATAATCCTGATCAGGATTCTTCCGGCATTGAGCCCAGACGACAGAACTCTATGCCGGAACACAACACGCAGTGTGAAAGAGCCCTAATGGTGGTCTGTGGATGGCACTGTCGTGGGGGCTCTGTGGATGGCACTGTCGTGGGGGCTCTGTGGATGGCACTGTCGTGGGGGCTCTGTGGATGGCACTGTCGTGGGGGCTCTGTGGATGACACATATATAGCACCTTATGCTATATATGTGTCATCCACAGATACCCACATAACAGTGTCCCTGTGAGTGAATGACCCCCAATACAGGGTCTGGGGGCCGGCATCTGGTGTTGTAATGGCAGCGGGGCCCGGTGCACTCACTGTATTCTATCGCACCGGGCCCCGCTCACTGTAATACTAATTTTCATATGTGAACAAGTAGATAAATCCTCTGCGATCCTCTCCCTCTCTGTACTCACAAACTCAGTAGCAGGCAGGCCAGGCGGCAGCGCAACTCACTGACGTCACGCGCCTGCTCCTCCCACTTTATGAATGAAGCAGGCGGAGCAGGCGTGTGACGTCAGTGAGTTACGCTTCCGCCCGGCCTGCCTGCTACTGAGTTTGTGAGTACGGAGAGGGAGAGGATCGCAGAGGATTTCTCTTCTTCTTCACATATGAAAATTAGTATTACAGTGAGCGGGGCCTGGTGTAATAGAATACAGTGAGTGCACCGGGCCCCGCTGCCATTACCACATTGTTATTCTGCGGCGGGCCCCCATCCCGGCCAGGCCCTCGGACCATGTCGACCGGTCAGTCCGCCCCTGTGCCCATCAGATAGATATAGCAAGGTCCGGCCCCTCAAAGAGAGAAATAAATGATTATTGAATGCATTTACCGTTTTTTTTTTTTTAAAGAATACATATCGGTCATTAAAGAAGATGTGGATGTATATATAAAAGATATACATACATATATAAAAAAAATTACATATATATATATATATTATATATATTATATATATATATATATAAAAATCACAGTAAGTCACATCTGATTCAAGATAGAGTAGCATTAAAACACATGGACATGTATAAATATGGGCCCATTTGAAGTAAAATACATATCTATATTAGAAACTATGTATATATATATAAAAAAAAAATCACTATATCATATAGAATATAAAAATGTACAAAAAAAATTATATATATAATTTATAATTCAGAACTGCCTTAATTCTACGAGGCATTGATTCAACAAGGTGCTGATAGCATTCTTTAGAAATGTTGGCCCATATTGATAGGATAGCATCTTGCAGTTGATGGAGATTTGAGGGATGCACATCCAGGGCACGAAGCTCCCGTTCCACCACATCCCAAAGATGCTCTATTGGGTTGAGATCTGGTGACTGTGGGGGGCCATTTTAGTACAGTGAACTCATTGTCATGTTCAAGAAACCAATAAGGATGATTCGAGCTTGTGACATGGTGCATTATCTGCTGGAAGTAGCCATCAGAGGATGGATACATGTTCTCATTCTGTTTACGCCAAATTCGGACTCTACCATTTGAATGTCTCAACAGAATCGAGACTCAACAGACCAGGCAACATTTTTCCAGTCTTCAACAGTCCAATTTGGTGAGCTCGTGCAAATTGTAGCCTCTTTTTCCTATTTGTAGTGGAGATGAGTGGTATCCGGTGGGGTCTTCTGCTGTTGTAGCCCATCCGCCTCAAGGTTGTGCGTGTTGTGGCTTCACAAATGCTTTGCTGCATACCTCGGTTGTAACGAGTGGTTATTTCAGTCAACGTTGCTCTTCTATCAGCTTGAATCAGTCGGCCCATTCTCCTCTGACCTCTAGCATCCACAAGGCATTTTTGCCTACAGGACTGCCGCATACTGGATGTTTTTCCCTTTTCACACCATTCTTTGTAAAAGTCAATTTATAAAAATAAAAGGGACATATGTATTCATGTATGGTAATAATAACCGCCTCAGGACCGCCGTATGCAGGACTGCGTCCTGGCGGCGGTCCTGCTATTCCCTCCTGTACGCGCCGGCGCGTCATCTCGCGAGAGGCGAGATTTCCTGCAGCCTGCCAGCCCTACTTCTCCTGAGTACGACGATACCACATGTGTGACACTTTTTTGCAGTCTAGGTGCCCAAAGGAGCCCAAATTCTAAAGAGCATTTTTAGGATTTGGTATATAATTTGGGTTTATAGTGGCTCACCCTTCTGATTACCAGGGTTGGTGCTCTAACTATGATGTGGTTCACCCTAACCACATAAGAATTGACAGTAGAGAAGTAAATAAATTATAGTGAGCACTCGATATCTGTGGTCATATATCAGGTTAAATTTAATTTAATTTATTAGGTCATAAAATTATGCATACAATAAATGGGATAAAAATAGGCAGTATATAGGATATAGTATAAAAATAAAAAGATATATTTGGTAGCTTACTCTATTATAAATAGACAGTATATTATATAAACGAATATAATCACAATGTAGTTATACTAATAAAAGCAATAATATCATTAAAACTTGGTATGTCCTTGTGAACGCTGTAACTTTGTTCTTATGAGCGCTGTAGCTTTATTTCTTATGAGCGCTACAGCTTTGTTCCTAACGATAAAAAGTCTCAATTATATCCTGCGATAGGTGAGGAGGGTAATTCACTGAGTTATGCGGTATATCCGTGAGTCTATATAATCCAGAGATACTCACTGTTTGAAGTCCGGCTTGTGTATAACTGGCCGTGGTGGCGTCCCACCGTAGGTCAGTACACTCACCCTGTGTGTTTCTATGGGATATCTCCCAATGCTCGAAGTCCGTGATATCTTTACGGTGATTCCGGTACCTGCTCCCAAATAACCGCTGTGCGTCCCACGTGTGGCTGGCGTCCTGCGCTTTTTGCCGGCACTGCACGTGATCAGGGCGCCGGGAAAGTCAAGGAAGTCTTTACCTGTGAGCGGTTCAAGGCTTCTATGGTAAGTCAGGGAGTCAGGAATAATTTCAATCACCGATGCGGTCGTATCCGTCACTGCGAGTACTGATCAGATCCAATGTCTTAAGGTGTCTTGTCCACTATAAGGGTCCCAACCGCTATACGCGTTTCAAGGTCTCTGACCTCTTCCTCAGTAGCTGGTTATGGGATCCAAAGATACTTCCTTATATACCCTAAACGGGTTACACCTTATTTGCTTAATTAGGGATCATTTCAAAACCTGGTTTGGAATTAGGTAACTTTGAAATCCCTCCTTACATTTTTAAATGAGGATATTCAACATTTTTAAATGAGGATATTCAACATTATACACATATATTACACATTGATATTAAATAGACCTAGCTAAAATCCTTTATACATTTCGCCAAAAACCTTAGTATATTTTTGCATAAATTCATATATGTTTATAATCAATACCTATTAGTAAAAAGATAATAATAATAATAATAATAATAATAATACTATAAAGCTATACAATTACGTTTCTCCTCTGTATATGGTGTTAGGATATTAGAGATATATTTATTTTTTTTAAAATATATTTATTTTTATTGATTCCATTAAAACATTTATTAATTTAATTAAAACCAGTATAAATTCATCTGTAATTTCTTGTTTGTAGTGATGTAAAGGAGGTGGGGGCTCCCAACTAAGGGGAGATCGGGGTGCTGATTTTACAGCTAAAACACCGATGTCCCGTCCGTCAAGAGCACCCACCTCTTGATCTACAGAAAACCAAATATTTCAAAGTCTGCGTTAAGACCCTCAGGTAATAAAGTATTAAAATATTAAAACCATACCAAGTTTTAATGATATTATTGCTTTTATTAGTATAACTACATTGTGATTATATTCGTTTATATAATATACTGTCTATTTATAATAGAGTAAGCTACCAAATATATCTTTTTATTTTTATACTATATCCTATATACTGCCTATTTTTATCCCATTTATTGTATGCATAATTTTATGACCTAATAAATTAAATTATTTAACCTGATATATGACCACAGATATCGAGTGCTCACTATAATTTATTTACATTTTTAGGATTTGACAGGGCATTTTTTACGCATTTGGATTCCAAATTACTTATCACGCTTTAGGTCCCCTAAAATGCCAGGGCAGTATAACTACCCCACAAGTGACCCCATTTTGGAAAGAAGACACCCCAAGGTATTTTGTGATGGGCATAGTGAGTTCATGGAAGTTTTTATTTTTTGTCACAAGTTAGTGGAATATGAAACTTTGTAAGAAAAAATAAATAAAAAATCATCATTTTCCGCAAACTTGTGACAAAAAATAAAAACTTCTATGAACACACTATGCCCATCAGCGAATACCTTAGGGTGTCTACTTTCCGAAATGGGGTCATTTATCGGGTGTTCCTACTGTCTGGGCATTGTAGAACCTCAGGAAACATGACAGGTGCTCAGAAAGTCAGAGCTGCTTCAAAATGCGGAAATTCACATTTTTGTACCATAGTTTGTAAACGCTATAACTTTTACCCAAACCAATAAATATACACTTATTGCATTTTTTTTATCAAAGACATGTAAAACAATAAATTTAGAGAAAAATTTATATAGAAATGAAGTTTTATTTGAAAAATTTTACAACCGAAAATGAAAAATGAAATTTTTTTTGCAAAAATTTCGGTCAATTTCGATTAATATCAACAAAATTAAAAATGTCAGCAGCAATGAAATACCACCAAATGAAAGCTCTATTAGTGAGAAGAAAAGGAGGTAAAATTCATTTGGGTGGTAAGTTGTATGACCGAGCAATAAACCGTGAAAGTTGTGTAGTGCAGAATTGTAAAAAGTGGTCTGGTCATTAAGGGGGTTTAAGCTAGGGGGGGCTGAAGTGGTTAATAGTAATATGGAGTAATGGCCTCGATGAAATATAATGGGTATAGATGGGAATAAATACATTGCAGAACTATAGTAGAGAAAATAATAAAATAAAAATATGTATAAGTATTTTATATATATATATATATATATATATATATATATATATATATATATATATATATATAGTCCTCTCAATAGTTAACATACTCTAATGATTCATTCAATCCAAATGGAATTAAGGTATTGAGTTTATAGATCCAAAACATTTCTTTGCCGCATAGTATTTGGTAGGAGTGGGGTACCCACTCCAGGGGAGTAACTCTGAGGCAACTGGGGTCCCCATCATGATGTGTGGAAAAATGGCGGGAGACACTATAGGTAGCAATTTTTCTGTTAATGTTGGACCTGTGTTCATTCATGCGTTCGCGCAAAGTTTGAGTAGTGCGTCCTACATAGTAGATGTTACAAGAGCAGTATAGGAGATATATCACAAAGGAAGTATTGCAATTCATATCATGTCTCAGGCAAATAGGGTCTTTAAGAGTAGTAATGATTATTTATTTAGTGTTATGAGAGATCATGGCGCAACAATTACATCTCTGTTTTCCACACCTAAAAGATCCCCTTTTACAATTAGTATTTGGATCATTGAGGAATAATGATTTATCCAGAATTTTTTCCAATTTTAGACAGGATGGTGCTAAAGTCTCCTTCATGGTTTTGTCCCTCCTGATTACATTAGGGACTTTGGAAATACTACCCCCTATGATAGGGTCATTTTTAAGTATTGACCAATGTTTCGTAAGAATCTTTCGGATCACTGTATGTTTAATGTTGTATCTAGTGATAAGACTAATTTTTAGTATTGGCAGGTTCATCCTTGTCCTTTTTTATCAGGCTCTCTTTTTGGCTCACTACTAGGGTTCTCATCTTAGATTCATTAATGAGTTTTTTCAGATACCCTTTCTGTAGGAACCTTTTTCCCACTAGATCCAATTGTTGATGGAGTGTCGCATTGTCCGAACAATTCCTTCTTAGCCTCCTCATTTGGCTATAAGGTATATTATTCTTGGTGGCAGCTTTTAAAATCTAAATAGCTGTTCGTATCGACGTGTTTAAAATGTGTTCTCGTGACAATGCGGTTATCCACTATATTAAGTTGGGGATCCAAAAAAAAACGCTTCCCTTGGATGTTTTCCAAGAGTAAAAGATAAATTCCACTTGTTTTTATTCATGTATTTAAGGAATGTTGTTAAAGTATCATCATTGCCATCCCAAACTATCAGGATGTCGTCTATATATCTCTTATATAGTTTTATGTTGGAATGCGTAAGTAGACCCATTTGATCTTCAAAAGCCCCCATAAATAAATTTGCATATGACTGAGCAAATTTGGTAAGAAGACAGCATAGTGTCTGGGGAGAAGACAGCATAGTGTCTGAGATCCATACCCAGGCAGTGGAAGATGACCTGACAGTACAGCTGCAAACATGAGGATGCTTCCTCTCTCTTCACACGGTCCCTAGATACGCTAGAGAAGGGACTAGCTGTCCTCACAGAACTGAAGAAGGCTGCAGAGGACTCAAAGGCGAACACCCAGAAAGAGATGAGTGAACTCGGGGGTATACTGCCTGATCTCCAGGAGGAGAGTAAAGACTCCAGAAAAACAAAAAGAACTACTGTAGACACCGACAAAAGGTTTGAAGAGTCCCACAGGGTTGCCAAAAGATAACGTGGGTGCTATTACAGTGCTGCCCATAATTATTCATACCCCTGGCAAATTTTGACTTAAAGTTACTTTTATTCAACCAGAAAGTAATTTTTTTTTACGGGAGATGACATAGGTGTTTCCCAAAAGATAATAAGACAATGTACAAGAGGCATTATTGTGGAAAAAAATACATCTCAGCTTTTATTTACATTTGAGCAAAAAGTGTCCAGTCCAAAATTATTCATATTATTATTATTCATAATCAATAGAAAACCCTTTATTGGCTATTACAGAAATCAAACGCTTCCTATAATTGCAGACCAGCTTTTTGCAATAATTTTAGGCCAAATTTGCCAGGGGTATGAATAATTATGGGCATCACTGTATGTCTGCTGAGGCAGCAAAGAAGCATGGAGGCTACGTTGTACAAGAAACCAGCTGGGTATCTGATATCTCTCATGCAGTACGGAGGAAGTTTGACCAGCTCCCGGCTGAAGAGAAAAACGTCCTTACACGGGGTGTTGAAAAACGCAACCGAGCAAAAGACGATGCTCGAGAGAAGGAGAGCAAGGCAATACCTCTGGCTAGAGCCTATGAAAAAGCGCTTGAGGAGCAAGATGAATGTGGGAGGCTGAACAAGCAACTTAGAGCAGAGACAAAGAATATCCTAAGCTCAAAGGATGACATCGCGAAGAACGTCCACGAGTTAGAGAAGTACAAGTCAGAACCTGTTGAGAATAGATCTTGAAACAGTGACGTTGCGGTGCCAGATGAAGCAGACAATATGGAAGATGTTTCTGCTGACCAAATTGATGGGGCTGATATGGCCAAAGATGCTGAGGTCGGTGTGTTGGAGGAGGTTAAATCCTCAGATGCTGCAGAGACCAAAGTAAAGGCAGAAGGAGAAGCTGCTGAAGTGGAAAAAAACACTGAAAAAGCCGCTGTTGAAAGAGAAGGAAGAGCATGGAAATGGAACTTCTGATCGTTCCAGAACGGACAAATCTGGAAGCAGAAAGGCTGAAAGAGCTAGTGGAGACAAAATTGATGGCCCTGGAAGGGAAATGGCAAGACGCCAAGGAAGAAGTGAACCAGATGAATTTAAAAGAAGTGATCAGGGTCAAGCATGCTCTGCTGAAAGATCTCTGCAAAGCAAAGGAGAAAGGGTCTGGACACAACCATGACTGGGAAACACTGTTTAAACAGTTCAGTCAAGAGCTGCAACAGTCCAAGAAATTACCTGAGCAGGTGCAGGAGGCAGAGAAGTTAAATGAAGAGTCTGTCGATCGCATAAAAACCTATTCAGAAAAGACTTCCAGAAGCAATTTTTTTGATAAAATAAAGAAACAAAGGGCGCATGAACGCAAGAATCAAAGAGTGCGAGGGCATGTCATCGTCACTCGGAAAAACAGTAGAAAGAGTATCTGGCCATTAGATGGGCACAGGAGGCCCTTAGGCATTTTCTACTAGGTAGAAAGTCCGTGTTGGTGAAAAACCAAGCTCTGCTGGCCTAGGTGTGGCAGAATAAAGGAAAAAATGTTGCACTGGCCACATCTTAAAGAGGGCATGATATGATGTTGGCTGAAAATGGAGAAGACGGGTGGGGGGGGGGGGGGATATGTGGCAATGTGAACAGTAAAATGCATGGGGGAAGTCCTAGAATGGGGTATATTTCTCCCAGATTCCTCAACTGGCTGAGGTGGGTGAAATCCAGAATGGCGCTGTCTTCAGTAAATATAGTTGTTGGAGCCATTTTCGTTACTTATTCAGGGCTGGATTTTATTCGGATTGGGATGGTAGGTTTGGTAGTGGGACCTCCCAATCCACCCCCATTCCAGGGCAGGTTTTACCCTAGCAGGAAGGGATCCCCAGGTGAAGCCTGCTCTAATCAGGCTGGGATAAAACACCTCCTAGAATGTCAGTCAGGGAGAGGAGTGTGTTATCCGGAAAAAGAGGTCTGCTGAGGCTCTGTGTGTGTGGTCTCAACTGGGCTACGCTGAGGGACAGCCTGTAATTTGGCGAACGCAGTGACACCTGCAGCACAAGGGTCACAAGGTCAGAGTCGGGAGGACTGCTGGACCACAATTCCCCAAAGGGACTTGCATTTTCTACAGCCTGGAGGCTGCTGGACGATTGCCTGAGAAAGCCGCACCTGAGACAGTATGTGAACTGTGCTATGTAGGTGAGTCAGGGAGACACATTGTATGTATTAGTTAGTGCCCCGACAGGCAGGCTTTCATTTTTGTATGGTTTATGTTTGTGCAGCAATAAAGCACAGTTTGGACATGAAAAAAATCAATTTTCTGTTCAGATATCTGTGAGCGTGATCCCTGAAAGAGAGCTACCCCTTACAAAAAAAATAAAAAATAAACCACACATCCCATCCTTCTTGCTCTCACCCATCCCATCACCCCCTCTTGGTGTATCAGTCCCGAATTGGCGACTTAACACCCTACTTTACTAGCGCGAAGTCCTCCTCCCTTCCCCATCCCTATCACTAAAATAGTATTGCCTTTTCCACATCTCTTTAATTAACATACACTTAACTCATCCTAAACCCATAGCTTCCATCCACTTATTCACTTTTTGGGCAGAAGAAAAAAATAAAACCCTGTGCTTATACACAACTCTAAGTTTTGCAGAGTATAAGAAGGAGTAGGTTATCTTCTTTTAACCTCAATAAATTTCTCTCTATTTTTAAGTTGTAGTTGAGAAATGCAGGTATATTGAGATTTTTGATCCATTGATTTCTACTGACTGTAAAGATCTTCTTTTAAGCATAATCGTCTCTTTATTCTTGAACGGAACCATTTTTGCTATTGTCCTTGGAAAATTGCCCGTTAAGTTCCTCATTGGTATCCTATGTGCTCAACTGAAAACAGATCCTTCCGTCCACCGCTGTAGTCCTGGGCTCGGTCGCTGTACGTGCTGTGGTGCTGAGGATTCCGCTCCACAGGTACCACTCAGCCCTGGCCACTAAGCTCCTGATACTCACATGTGCTCCTAACTTATACCTTGTTCCTGGATTCTGCTACTCCTCTGATCCCTGCCTGCTTGCGTGATAGTTTACCTGGACGATATACTGAACTACTCTCCAGATCTGACCACTCACCGGAAGCATGTACGTTTAGTTTTACAGCGGATGAGAGAGAATCGACTTTATGCCAAACTCGAGAAATGCATCTTTAAAAAATCTACCATACAGTTTCTCGGATATAATCTCGGATGCCGGGTTGCAGATGCAGTAATAGACTGGCCCAACCCACTGGGTCTTTGTGCTATAAAGCACTTCTTTGGATTCGATAATTTCTATCGTCAGTTCATCCTGAATTTTTCATCTCTTACATCTCCGATCTCTGCTCTTACAAAGAAAGGGGTGAATGCCAAAGACTGGACTCCTGAGGCAGAGGCCGCCTTCGTCCAATTAAAGAGGTCCTTTGCTTCTGCACCTGTTCTGCGTCATCCCAATGTCTCCCACCAATTCTTTCTAGAAGTGGATCCCTCCTCCATAGGAGCCGATGCGGTTTTACCACAGAGAGGTTTCAAGGGCAAGATGTTTACCTGTAGGTTCTCCTCCAAGCTCTTCTCACCTGCTGAGAGGAACTACTGTATACGAGAGAGAACCTCTGGCCATAAAACTTGCCTTGGAGGAGTGGCATTATCTATTAAAGGGGGCCTAACATCCAGTGATAATCTTCACTGATCACAAGAACCTCACATATCTGCAGACTGCCTAGCGTCTAAACCCTCGACAAGCCTGGTGGAATCTCTTCTACTCCAGTTTTGATTTTGAGCTGCACTTCCGCCCGGCTGAGAAGAACATCAAGACAGATGTGCTGTCTAGGTCATTTGACTTTTCTGACCAACAGGAGGAGCCTCAGTACAAATTATATCCTGCCCGAATGATCACAGTGGCTCCTGTCTTGATAAAAGACATCCCTCCCGGGAAGACATTCGTGCCATCTGCTAAGAGGAGAAGTATTTTAGCTTGGGGGCACAACTCCTTATACCTTGTTCCTGGATTCTGCTACTTGTCTGATCCCTGCCTTCTTGCCACAACTCTCCTGTTGCAGTGCCGGATTGCCTGACCAGTTCCTGTGCGCCTGCCCTAACCTTTTGCCTGTCTGACTACGCCTCCGCCTTATCAGTCTGCCCTGCACTGTTGCTCCTGGTTACGACCCCGCCTGCCTGACTAAGCTTGCACTTCTGGTACCTACTCAGGTATCTCCTGGTCCGCCTGGAAAAGTTGCCTCGTGTGCCTACCATCCTCAAGAGGTAGCGATCTGGTGTACCCCTCGGGAAAGTCTATCCCAACCATCAGGGGTATTGTGAAGAATCGAGAGGTACACTTAGACAACGCCCTTAGAGGAGGTGGGACACGTGGCACAGTGAGTTCACACCAGCTGGTTCGTGACACTGCCAGTGTAGGGGATTGTAACGTCGTCCCTAATTCTTCTGTGTCCCCAATGCACCCGTGTTTTTTTTTAAATCTAACACCCAATATGTCCCTTATTCCCTGCGGATGAAGAAGCCTGGTGGAATCTAATCAATCCACCCTCCCCATTTCCTATTTTGTCTAGATATATATCTTGTCTAGGAGAGCCATACACTCCCGAACGTCTCTGCTCACCTAACTTCTCTTTATCATCTTTTTTCTTAACCATTATTGCTTTTCTTTTCACTTCCACTTTACCCTCCTCTTCACTTTACTTTCTGTCCCTTCTCTTCCTTTTAAGACTGTTAACTCTTAACCACCTCCGGACCGCCTAACGCAGGATTGCGTTCCGGAGGTGGCAGCGCTGCGCAGAGTCACGCATATACGCGTCATCTCGCGAGACGCGAGATTTCGCTCAAAGCCGGCCTGCGCATGCGCATCGCGGGCCGGCAAAATTAAAAGAAGTATTTCGTCACCAGCCTGCCAGCAACGATCATTGGCTGGCAGGCTGGCGATTTTCAAAAAATCCAATCCAAAGTCATATAACAGATCATATTAGTAAATATGATCTGTTATATGGCTTGTCTGCTCCTGTGCTGGTCCTTTTCGTCGGTTGGATCCAGCACAGGAGCAGACTGAACTGTGAGTACACCAACACTACACCTTAGCCCCAGATCACCCACCTGCACCCCAATTAACCCTTTGATCACCCCTTTGATCGCCCCTGTCAATCACTAGTGAAAGGAAAAAAAGTGATCAGTGTAAACTGTCACTTTTTTTTTCACTGGTATTGGCTGTTAGGTTTTAGGGATAGTTTAGGCCCCTTGGTTAGGTAGTTAGCGTCAGTTAGCGCCCACCCCACCGCAGTCACTTTTATTCGCTGTTTAGCGTATCGCTAATCAGCATTTGTACTTTTATAGTATCTGTAAGTGATCAAAACTGATCACGGTCAGATCTATAATAGTATTAGTGTCACCTTAGCTCGCCCTCCACCCAAAACGCAGTGTTTGCCCGATCAGGCCTGATCGGTCGCCCACACGTGCGTTCACCCACGCCCGCCCCACCGCAGTGACAAAAAATATATATTTTTTGTTCACTGCACATTCATTTTACACGCACTGCGGCGATAAAAAAAAAATCAGTTTTGATATTTTTTATCAACCGCAGCAGCCTCCGGTACTTCGCTAGCCTCCCCTTTGTAAGACAGGTTTGCTTTTTTTCTTGGGTAGTCTCAGGGAATACCCCTAAATTTAGTAGTCCAAAATGTCAAACAGGGGGTATTCTTCTGAAGAGGCCTACAGGATTCTGACCCAGTCGGATGAGGAGTGGGAACCCTCATCTGACGAATCTAGCGGGTCAGAATATGAACCTGTAGAAAGCAGTGGCTCTCTGACCCAAAGTTCGGACGAGGAGGTGGAGGTCCCTGGCAGCACCAGGCGTACCCGGCCCCATGTCGCTAGACCACAGGGTTACGCAGGATCCGCTTCAAGAGCAGCAGAGTGGGGCTGTCGCTGCCGGATCACGTGGTGAGGCATACACCAGCAGCGCAGCCCTTCCTGGACCTAGTACCAGCACTGCCGTACAACCTGGTGAAGTAGCGAGCACCAGAAGGGCAGTTGAAGCTGGTACGGTGGCACGTGCACTAGTTACCCCGTCGCAGCCACCGCACAGACAGGCCCGTAGAGCCCCTAGAGTCCCTGAGGTGCTGGCAAATCCTGATTGGCAGTCACCAACTTCAGCCGCACCAGTAGTTCCCCCTTTCACCGCCCAGTCTGGAGTTCGGGTTGAGACGGCTCAAATCGGTTCGGCCCTGGGATTTTTTGAGCTGTTCTTGACTGCGGAGCTCTTGGACTTAGTCGTGGCAGAGACCAACCAGTATGCCACACAATTTATAACCGCAAACCCGGGAAGCTATTATGCCCAGCCTTTCCGGTGGAAACCAGTCCAAGTTTCCGAACTTAAAATTTTTTTGGGCCTTCTCCTCAACATGGGCCTGACAAAAAGCATGAATTGCGGTCATATTGGTCAACGCACCCAATTCATCACATGCCCATGTTCTCCGCTGCTATGTCCAGGACACGATTTGAGACCATCCTCCGTTTTCTGCATTTTAGCGGCAACACCACCTCCCGTCCCAGAGGCCACCCTGCTTTTGACCGGCTCCACAAAATTCGGCCCCTCATAGACCATTTCAACCTGAAATTTGCAGATTTGTATACCCCTGAGCAAAACATCTGCGTAGACGAGTCCCTAATACATTTTACCGGGCGCCTTGGCTTCAAACAATACATCCCAAGCAAGCGTGCCCGGTATGGGGTCAAATTGTATAAGCTCTGTGAAAGGGCCACAGGCTATACCCACAAATTTCGGATCTATGAGGGAAAAGATCAGACCCTGGAGCCGGTCGGTTGCCCTGACTACCTGGGGAGCAGTGGGAAGACAGTCTGGGACTTGGTACCCCTTGCCGAATAAGGGTGACACCATCTTTATGTGGACAATTTCTACACAAGTGTGGCCCTCTTTAGGCATTTGTTTCTAGAACGGATTCGCGCCTGTGGCACCGCGCAACTAGTCGCGTGGGCTTCCCCCAACGGCTTGTAACCACCCGTCTTGCAAGGGGGCAGAGGGCTGCCTTGTGTAACGAAGAACTGCTCGCGGTGAAATGGAGAGACAAGCGTGACGTTTACATGCTCTCCTCCATTCACGCAGACACGACAATCCAAATTGAGCGAGCAACCCGTGTCATTGAAAAGCCCCTCTGTGTCCACGACTATAATGCGCTCATGGGAGGGGTGGACTTCAATGACCAGATGTTGTCTCCGTATTTAGTTTCCCGCAGAACCAGACGCTGGTATAAGAAGGTGTCTGTATATTTGATTCAATTGGCGCTGTACAATAGTTTTGTTCTCTACAGTAAGGCTGGGAGAACAGGATCCTTCCTCAAATTCCAGGAAGAGATCATCGAGAACCTCCTTTACCCAGGAGGTTCCGTGGCCCCATCCACCAGTGTAGTTAGCCGTCTACACGAGCGACATTTCCCCAGTGTCGTTCCTGGTACCTCAACCCAACCGTCACCCCCAAAAAAGATGTCTTGTCTGTAGCAGGAGTGGAATAAGGCGTGACACCCGCTATTTCTGTCCTGACTGTGCTGACCACCCTGCCCTATGCTATGGAGAGTGTTTCCGGAAGTACCACACACAGGTACACCTAGCATAGGGATCACATCTCACCAGGACAGGCACACAGGGCTATTAGGGCCCATTCACTCACAGCTGCTGCAAACCTCTCCTTTCACCTGGGATAAAGTGCATAACGTACTTCGCCACATCTTTGGGCGATTTGCGCTTTGCACATTGTCCCATGGGGAAGGAGAGGTTTGTTCTATAAAGGTAAAAAAACTAAACAAAAAAAAAATACCGGTAAGTAAAAAAGTTAAACGTTCAGTTAAAAAAGTTTAAAAAAAGTTTCTATGTTCTGTTCAACAGTTAATAAAGTTATTGCTTTGCGGCCTGGTTTTTTCTTTTTTGTTTTGTTTTTTTTACCTTTCAGGTGGACCAACCGATCGACTAGCTGCAGCACTGATGTGCATTCGGACAGAAGCATTGCGCTGCTGTCAGATTACACGCAAGTCGGTGTATGCGGCGCTGCAAGACGAGATTTCTCCTCTGCAGTAAAAGATACGTTTGCCGAGGCATATGAGCTAAGAAGGTGGCGGTGTTCATATACTTTGGCAAACACTTTGTATATATAAAAAAAAAAATCCCGGCAATGATTTATTCATCCACATCGATTGATGTGAATGGAGAAATCTGGTTTGCCAGGGCATACGAGCTGAAGTGGGTATGGATGTTGGGCGGAGCTCCTATGTCCTGGCAGACGCCTTTCCCCTCCTTTTTCTTTTTTTGGCAGAGATTTTTTCATCCACATTGATCGATGCGAATGAAGAAATCTGTGCCGTTCATTTTTTTCTTTCAGCCCAGAGGCTGAACGGAAAAAAAAAAATCTCATTACCCGTATGCTCAATATAAGGAGAATAGCAGAAACTCCTAATGCTGGGCATACATGTAATGATTGCGGAGACCCTCAAATGCCAGGGCAGTACAAACACCACACAAATAACACCATTTTGGAAAGAAGACACCCCAAGGTATTCGCTGAGGGGCATATTGAGTCCATGAAAGATTGAAATTTTTGTCCCAAGTTAGCGGAAAGGGAGACTTTGTGAGAACAAAATCAAAAAAAATCTATTTCCGCTAACTTGTGCCAAATTTTTTTTTTTTTCAATGAACTCGCCATGCCCCTCATTGAATACCTTGGGGTGTCTTCTTTCCAAAATGGGGTCACATGTGGGGTATTTATACTGCCCTGGCATTTTAGGGGCCCCAAAGCGTGAGAAGAAGTCTGGTATCGAAATGTCTAAAAATGCCCTCCTAAAAGGAATTTGGGCCCCTTTGCCCACCTAGGCTGCAAAAAAGTGTCACACATCTGGTATCTCCGTACTCAGGAGAAGTTGAGGAATGTGTTTTGGGGTGTCTTTTTACATATACCCATGCTGGGTGAGATAAATATCTTGGTCAAATGCCAACTTTGTATAAAAAAATGGGAAAAGTTGTCTTTTGCCAAGATATTTCTCTCACCCAGCATGGGTATATGTAAAATGACACCACAAACCACATTCCCCACCTTCTCCTGAGTACGGAGATACCAGATGTGTGACACTTTTTTGCAGCCTAGGTGGGCAAAGGGGCCCACATTCCAAAGAGCACCTTTCGGATTTCACAGGTCATTTACCTACTTACCACACATTAGGGCCCCTGGAAAATGCCAGGGCAGTATAACTACCCCACAAGTGACCCCATTTTGGAAAGAAGACACCCCAAGGTATTCCGTGAGGGGCATGGCAAGTTCCTAGAATTTTTTATTTTTTGTCACAAGTTAATGGAAAATGATGATTTTTTTTTTTTTCATACAAAGTCTCATATTCCACTAACTTGTGAAAAAAATTAAAAACTTCCATGAACTCACTATGCCCATCAGCGAATACCTTGGGGTCTCTTCTTTCCAAAATGGGGTCACTTGTGGGGTAGTTATACTGCCCTGGCATTCTAGGGGCCCAAATGTGTGGTAAGGAGTTTGAAATCAAATTCTGTAAAAAATGACCTGTGAAATCCGAAAGGTGCTCTTTGGAATATGGGCCCCTTTGCCCACCTAGGCTGCAAAAAAGTGTCACACATCTGGTATCTCCGTACTCAGGAGAAGTTGGGGAATGTGTTTTGGGGTGTCTTTTTACATATACCCATGCTGGGTGAGATAAATATCTTGGTCAAATGCCAACTTTGTATAAAAAAATGGGAAAAGTTGTCTTTTGCCAAGATATTTCTCTCACCCAGCATGGGTATATGTAAAATGACACCCCAAAACACATTCCCCACCTTCTCCTGAGTACGGAGATACCAGATGTGTGACACTTTTTTGCAGCCTAGGTGGGCAAAGGGGCCCATATTCCAAAGAGCACCTTTCGGATTTCACAGGTCATTTTTTACAGAATTTGATTTCAAACTCCTTACCACACATTTGGGCCCCTAGAATGCCAGGACAGTATAACTACCCCACAAGTGACCCCATTTTGGAAAGAAGAGACACCAAGGTATTCGCTGATGGGCATAGTGAGTTCATACAACTTTTTATTTTTTGTCACAAGTTAGTGGAATATGAGACTTTGTATGAAAAAAAATAAAAATAAAAAAATCATCATTTTCCACTAACGTGTGACAAAAAATAAAAAATTCTAGGAACTCGCCATGCCCCTCACGGAATACCTTGGGGTGTCTTTTTTCCAAAATGGGGTCAATTGTGGGGTAGTTATACTGCCCTGGCATTCTAGGGGCCCAAATGTGTAGTAAGGAGTTTGAAATCAAATTCTTTAAAAAATGACCTGTGAAATCCGAAAGGTGCTCTTTGGAATATGGGCCCCTTTGCCCACCTAGGCTGCAAAAAAGTGTCACACATCTGGTATCTCCGTACTCAGGAGAAGGTGGGGAATGTGTTTTGGGGTGTCTTTTACATATACCCATGCTGGGTGAGATAAATATCTTGGTCAAATGCCAACTTTGTATAAAAAAATGGGAAAAGTTGTCTTTTGCCAAGATATTTCTCTCACCCAGCATGGGTATATGTAAAATGACACCCCAAAACACATTCCCCACCTTCTCCTGAGTACGGAGATACCAGATGTGTGACACTTTTTTGCAGCCTAGGTGGGCAAAGGGGCCCATATTCCAAAGAGCACCTTTCGGATTTCACAGGTCATTTTTTACAGAATTTGATTTCAAACTCCTTACCACACATTTGGGCCCCTAGAATGCCAGGACAGTATAACTACCCCACAAGTGACCCCATTTTAGAAAGAAGAGACACCAAGGTATTCGCTGATGGGCATAGTGAGTTCATACAACTTTTTATTTTTTGTCACAAGTTAGTGGAATATGAGACTTTGTAAGAAAAAAATAAAATAAAAAAAAAATCATCATTTTCCGCTAACTTGTGACAAAAAATAAAAAGTTCTATGAACTCACTATGCCCATCAGCGAATACCTTAGGGTGTGTACTTTCCGAAATGGGGTCATTTGTGGGGTGTTTGTACTGTCTGGGCATTGTAGAACCTCAGGAAACATGACAGGTGCTCAGAAAGTCAGAGCTGCTTCAAAAAGCGGAAATTCACATTTTTGTACCATAGTTTGTAAACGCTATAACTTTTACCCAAACCATTTTTTTTTACCCAAACATTTTTTTTTTATCAAAGACATGTAGAACAATAAATTTAGAGCAAAATTTATATATGGATGTAGTTTTTTTTTTGCAAAATTTGACAACTGAAAGTGAAAAATGTCATTTTTTTGCAAAAAAATCGTTAAATTTTGATTAATAACAAAAAAAGTAAAAATGTCAGCAGCAAAGAAATACCACCAAATGAAAGCTCTATTAGTGAGAAGAAAAGGAGGTAAAATTCATTTGGGTGGTAAGTTGCATGACCGAGCAATAAATAGTGAAATTAGTGTAGGTCAGAAGTGTAAAAAGTGGCCTGGTCTTTCAGGGTGTTTAAGCACTGGGGGCTGAAGTGGTTAATCAGTGGGGAAGAATAACGTCCCTCTAGGATTTGACACCAACAAAATAAATTCATTAACTATTCTTCAATAGACAGAACCTAAAACTGTTCATTCCTCAACAAGGCTCAGTTAATAAAATTGTCAACGTAAATGTTAGTCACACATCAACCTCAATCAAAAAACATACTTCATCAACAATTCAACCGGACCAGATGTTAAACGTTCATTAATTTATCTAGGTTAGTAGGAAAATTGATGTTAGTCCTCTGTCCTCCATGATTAGAGCATACAGTTCTCATTAGTAGAACATTAATAGGCTACAGATGAAGTTAGGCGATCCTTGATAAATGAAGAAGTCAGTAATCGTTCAAATACAGATTAACGCATTTGAGATTTATAAAAGTTATAAGGTGGCTGGGCATATTAGCCTACTTCCAGTCAGATGAAAAAAACAACAACAAAAAACCCCCCACAAAGTTACACCATTCAGGGGTTCACCTCACTAAGTTAAAGTACCAAATGATGTGCGATACTTCCGCTAAACCACTATAGCAAATGTTTTAAGCACTTTAAGTCCCAAGAATAAGGTTGCTAGTACAAGTACCAGCTCCAGCTTCGTTAATGCATATATAAAATCTCAGTTGGTGGCCCCTTAGGGTCCATTCACACGACCCTAAAATGTTTTGCGGATTCCGCAAATTGCGCTCTGCACTCTTATTGAAAATGCCTTTTCTTGTCCGCAACTGCGGACAATAATAGGACATGTTCTAATTTTTTACGGAACGGAAGTGCGGATCCGGAAAGGCGGATGAGTAAATGAGGACAGCACATTTCGGACCCATTGAAAATGAATGGCTCCGCAAATGTTCCGCAAAATTGCGGAACGGATGTGGACCCATTTTGCAGACGTGTGAATGGACCCTTAAGTATCTGCAGACAGTTAGTAATTAGGATGATTAGCAGTTAATAGTATTGCAGTGTAAACATACACCTTAGTTAGTGCATCAATACTTCCTCCGCGAATAACCCTTTAAGCATCCCTAATCAGTTAGTAAATAGGATAGTTAATGGATAATGATGTTGCAGTGAAAAACACCAATTATAAATATGCAAAGGGTACTGGCTTTATGGAATCTTTTAGCCGTTTTAAGGACTTCCACCATCCAGCATAGTAAGCATTGTCCACACTCAAGTACCCCTGTTTTTCACTCCTCCTTTACTACTCAGAGGGATATATCAAAAGAAACATGCGTGCCTCCAGTGCCCCTTCCGCACCACACATCAGTCCCATGGTTATGGGGAACAAGAGAGGATGTTCTTCACACAGGCGACCCAGTGGATCGTTCAAGTTTCAAAGTTACCCAGTGGAGGGGATCTCACCCCGGTACCTCCCAGATAGTTGTCGCTCCCTTCCTTCCTGTTCGCTTTCTTTCCCGCTGCCACTGAGGAGCAGAAGCATCCAAGGATCAGGAGACAGCTTTGGGCACCCTGCAGCAGGTAAACGGCTTAGTGGCAGAGCGGGAGTATCCGTCCGATCATGAGGGATGCCGGGGATCGAGGCACATGGAGCATCTGCGCCAAGTGCTTCAAGCAGGCTCAGGCATCGCGGGCAGGGAAGGGAGGTGGAACTGCGGTTTGACGTGTCACGCACAGCACGTCATGCTGGAGCGCCTCCCTTACCAGACTCCAATTTATAGTAACACCATGACCCGGAAGCGATTTGAGTCAATTAAGAAATTCCTACTCTACAAAGACAATTCATAGTGCCCACCCCAACACGACCCAATATTTGACGGTCTGTTCAAAGGTAGGCCTGTCATTGACCACTTTAACACCAAGTTTGCTGAGGTGTACAACCCAGATAAAAATGTCTGTGTTGATAAGTGCCCTTAACTGTTCAAAGGCAAGATTAGATTCCGCCAGTACCTGCCTAGCAAACGGGCAAGGTATGGCATAAAGATTTACAAACTTTGTGAGATTAGCTCCGGGTACACCCACAAGTTCTGCATTTACCAAGGGAAAGATTCCCGGATAGAACACCCAGAATGCCCCGCCATCCTAGCAGTTAGTGGGAAGATTGTGTGGGACTTACTGCAGCCACTGCTGGATAAGGGTTACCACCTCTATATGGATAACTATTATACCAGCATACCCCTATTCAGGTCCCTAACCGCCAGAGGTACTGTGGCTTGCATCACAGTGCGCAAAAATCAGAGCGAGGCCTCCCTAGATCCCTGGTAGGGCAACCACTGAGAATGGGTGAAAGTATGGCTCTCCTACGTGAGAACATGCTGGTGGCTAAGTACAAGAGGATTGTCCTTGTACTGACCACCATTCACACTAATGCCAGCTCCCCTGTTCGAGGTACCACAACCACTACCCCCAAACCAGTTTCTATCCTGGACTACAACAGGCACCTGAGAGGGGTGGATCTATCAGATCAACTTCTGAAGAACTACAGTGCCACACGAAAGTGAAATACAAAAAGCTGGCCATAAACGTTGTACAGATGGCAATGTGCAATGCATATGTGCTATTTCAGTCTGCAGGCCACACAGTAACTTTCCTTCAGTTCCAAGAGGTGGTTATCAAGGCCCTAATTTTTCAAACCCAGGCCGGGGAGGGTTCCAGTATTTCTGGAAGTCATGGTGGTGCCAGCAACATTTTCCAGGCCAAGTCCGCCAGACAGCAAGGAAGGGAAGGACCCAAAAAGATGCAGGGTATGTTCCAAAAGGGGGATAAAGAAAGACACCATTTACCACTGTGAAACCTGCCCTGAAAAACATGGCCTGTGCATGCAGGAGTGTTTTAAAATATACCACTCATCCATGGAGTATTTAATTTCATGTTTATTCTCCCTGTAATTTTTCCACTTTAAGTCCACCTCGCTTGCATATCCACTTTCCAACAACCACTACATATTCTTTTCTGTGAGACAACTGTTAGTTCAAAAGTGCCTTTTCCACTCCTTAAAATGTTCGTATGGGGGTGCTCTTTCCAAAACGGGGTCACTTCTTGGGGTTTTTAATTTCTGGGGACCAGGATTTTTTTTTAATGTGACCTAAAATCCATGTCTACCAATTCAGCCATGCCAGCAAAATCCATATTTTGTCGTTTGCCTTCTGTGCGCCCATACAGCAGGCTACAAGCACATATGGGGTGTTTCCTGAATGGGGAGAAAATGAGGAACACATACTGGGGTGCATTTTCTCCTTTAATCCCTTGTGAAAGAAAAAAATTGGGGTCTGCTAGTAATTTTTTATTTTCAGAAATGTGTGCTTTGAAATCATTTAACAAGTGTTTCTGCCTTCTGTGAGACACCTGTCTGCTGAAAAGTACCCTTTCTACCACTTAAAATGTTCATACGGGGGTGCTCTTTCCAAAATGCGGTCACTTTTGGGGGTTTTTAATTGCTGGGGACCTTTTAAATACGACAGGAATCTTTTAAAAGCGACATGGCACCCAAAATCAATGTCTGCTAATTTAGATCCGCAAAATCCATATTTTGCTGTTTCACTAGAGCCCTGCTGTGCGCCCATACATCATTTTTTGAGCACATATGGGGTGTTGCCATATTCAGGGGAAATGGGTAACAAAATGTGGGGTGCATTTTATCCTGTTACCCCTTGTGAAAGTGAAAAATGTGGGTGTAAAGCAACTTTTTCTAGAATTTTTTAATTTTTTCTTTTCACAGCCAAGTGTTTCCTAATTCTGTAATTAGTCAAACTGCTCCCTACACACCTTGAAATATTCCTAGAGGGTTGTAGTTTCCGGAATGGGGTCAATTTTTGGGGGTTTCCACTGTAGGGCCACCTCAGGGTGTCTTCATATGAGACATACACTGTCCCCCAAAAAAATCGCCCTTATAAAAAAAAATTAAAATAAAATAAAAAGGTCACACACTCTAATATATCGTTGGACCGCCTTTAGCTTTGATTACGACAAGCATTCGCTGTGGCATTGTTTTGATAAGCTTCTGCAATGTCACAACATTTATTTCCATCCAGTGTTGTATTAATTTTTCACCAAGATCTTGCATTGATGATGGTAGAGTCTGACTGCTGCGCAAAGCCTTCTCCAGCACATCCAAATGATTCTCAATGGTGTTAAGGTGTGGACTCTGTGGTGGCCAATCCATGTGTGAAAATTATGTCTCATGCTCCCTGAACCACTCTTTCACAATTTGAGCCCGATGAATCCTGGCATTGTCATCTTGGTATATGCCCGTGCCATCAGGGAAGAACAAATCCATTAATGGAATAACCTGGTCATTCAGTATGTTCAGGTAGTCAGCTGACATCATTCTTAGCGCACATACTGTTGCTGAACCTAGACCTGACCAACTGCAGCAACCCCAGATCATAGCACTGCCCCCACAGGCTTGTACAGTAGGCACTAGGCATGATGGGTGCATCACTTGATCTTTATGGTCCCTAGCAAATTGAAGCCTTTTTTTCTGGTTTGCTTCACTGATTAGTCATTTTCTTACGGCTACACAGCTGTTCAGTCCCAATCCATTGAGTTCCCTTTGCATTGAGCGTGTGGAAATGCTCTTACTTTCACTATTAAACACAGCCCTGAGTTCTACTGTTGTTTTTCTTCGATTTGATTACACTAAACGTTTAAGTGATCGCCGATCACGATCATTCAGGATTTTTATCCCGCCACATTTCTTCCTCGTATACGATGGGTCCCCACTACCATTCCAGTTTTTAATATGACAATGAGATGTGTCTTTCGACATGGTTGTTTAAGAAATGAGAAGCAACCCTATTGCAACAGTTGGGGTTAAATACCTTGTTGCCAGCTGAAAGATAATCGCCCATGCAGTAGTTATCCAATAGGAGGCTCAAAACTATTTGCTTAGTTAAATCCAGGAGGAGACTTTTTTTTTTTGGACAGGCAGTGTAGCTTCCAATTTCCATTCCAGCTAAATCTGCTCTCCAAAAGCCATATGGTGCTCCTTCCACTCTGAAGCCTGCTGTGTGCCTATACATCATTTTCTGAGCACATATAGGGTTTAGCCATATTCGGTGGGAACTGGTGAACAAAATGTGGGATGCATTTTGCCTTGTTACCCTAAATGTGGGTGTAAAGCAACATTTTTGTGAAAAATAATTAACTTTTTAATTTTCACAGCCAAACGTTTCTTAATTCTGTGAAATGCCTGATGCTCACTACACACCTTGAAATATTACTTTGGGAGTGTAGTTTCTGGAATGGGGTCACTTTTGGGGGGTTTCCACTGTAGGGTCACCTCAAGGTGTCTTCGTATGCGACATAGCTCCCAATTACCATTCCAACTAAATCCACTCTCCAAAAGCCATATGGTGCTCCTTCCACTCTGAAGTCTGCTGTGCGCCCATACATGGGGTGTTTCTGTAAAACTCCATATTCAGGGTAATAGATTTTGAGTTTTGTTGGCTATTAACCCTTGATGTGTTGCAGAAAGAAGATGAAAAATTAAAAATCTGCAAAAAAAGAATTGAAATTTTGAAATTTCATTCCCATTTTCCTGTAATTCTCGTGGGGCACCTAAATGGTTAACAAAGTTGGTAAAATCAGTTTTGAATAGCTTGAGGGGTGTAGTTTCTAAAATGGGGTGATTTATGGGTGGTTTTTTAATATGTAAGCCCCAGAAAGTGACTTCTTAACTGAACTGGTCCTGGAAAAATTGGGTTTTGGAAATTTTCTTAGAAGTTGTAAGATTTGCTTCTGAATTGCTAAGCCTTCTAACTTCCCAAAAAATGTAAATGCCATTTTCAAAATGATCCAAATATGAAGTAGACATATGGGTAATGTAAAGTGATTACTATTTTTGGAAGTATTACTATTATAAAAGTAGAGAAATTATAAAGGTGAAATATATAGACTTCATTTATGACTATCATCAAGTACAATATGTGATGAGAAAACAATCTCAGAATGGCCTGGATAAGTGTCTGTTTCTGTTTTCTGCCAGGACCAGTCTTACAGAGATCGCCTTGAAGTCCGGCAGACTGGCTCAGATGGCTTTGTACAAAATGCATTTGCCAAGCATCTCACTTTATAAATAAGCGTAGCATTGGCACTATAATAATTTTTGTGACTATGGCATTATTGTACTTTATCTGATTTGCAGGGTGCTGCTGCATTCCTCTTTCTGGATAAGTGAAAGCGTTTTAAAGTTATCACCACATAAAGTGACACATCAGATTTGCTAAAAATGGCCTGGTCCTTAAGGTAAAAAATGGCTGGGTCCTGAAAATACAATGCAATCTCTATAGTGCATTGCATTTTAATGTCAATGCTATACCGACATTGACCAGAGAGGCGCAGCCTGCTTGAAAACACTCAAGGCTGGCTTTGGGCCTATACCATCATTTGTGGGGTGCCAATGGGAGACAGAGTGAGTCTGCTCCCTCTGTCACTGCTTACATGCGGTGGGCGCCATTGCCTGTAGCATTTAAGGGTTAAACAGCCCCGATTGGCACTCCTGCCGGCCCGGGATGTTGGAGCAGGAGTTCGACTCATGTCAGAGCCGAGCCCCCGCTCCCCGGGGGACCCATGCAGCGCTTAGACTGGGCTGCCGTTAAAAAGTGGTGGCCAAGCCTAGGGCCTCTTAGTGACTGCTGTAACAAGGTGCATGGGTGGTTACTAAGGGGTTAGTAGGCTTTGTAAATTGAGTCAATTCTGGACTATTACCGGCATTTGCAATAATACTGCACATAATGAGTTCAGAAGGCCATTTTTTATTTTCCAACTGCCTCCCATTCCTCTGCAGGAAGCACTCAAAGATGAACTGAAATACATTGTCAGGACTGCTATGCAGTGCTAACTGGATGGAGAGGACTCAGTACTGACAATTTTATTCGGTGCAGCCTTAAATGCTGACTACACCCGCCTGATCAGTGGCTGTTCCTGACAGCTGTGCCCCTGCTGTATGCACCGGCACCCTGCTGTATGCCGCCACTTTAACCCTCTGTATGCCGCAGTCAGCGCTGAACGTGGCATGTACATGGTTTGTGTAGATAGGGGGCTCCTGACCCGTTCCCATTGGGTCTCTGCGCTGCTGTAACGGGGACCCAATGGCTGAGAAGGCAGCCCGATGCCTTCCACAGGCATCAGGGCAGCCTTCTAAAGAAGACTATGAAGCAGGCAGTCGGTGTATTACACTGGCAGCCAATACATTTGGGGATCAGACCCCCAAAAGTTAACGTCCCACAATGGGACAAAAATAAAAAGTGTTTTTTATAATAGATAGACCGTGCTGACTAAACCGTGTCAAGTGATAAATATCATAATAGGTAGCACATCAAATGATGTCCCCTACTATATGTCCACCGCTATTGATTAAAATAGTGTTCGGTGTCAGTCCAAATTGATATACCTGATAAGTGATCAACTTACATAGATAATTTGCAAGAGATGGTCACTTGCCTGTAACGGACTGACCTGCAAAGTCCTTACTGATCTTCCTGGTACTCGTGCTGGGTCTGTGTCTTAAGGTTTACTCTACAAGCGTGCGCGGTCCCGGCCGGTGACTCGTGCGCGCGAGGGAAACCCTAGCTGATGATCCACAAGGACGTTACTTCCATGTGACGTCACACTAAGGATGGATGCCTTCTTAGACCAAAAAACCTCCAACGCGTTTCGAAATTAACAAATTTCTTCCTCAGGGATGTTTGTTGGTTGTTCTCTCTGCAAATAAATAGGCGTCCGTCCCCATGGTCACCAGTTAACCAGTCATTCTCCAAATTGCAGATTACCAGCGTGTACAATGTCCTCTGTTTTTACTGTTAGACTGGATTATAGGCTTCTATTAACCAATGTAATAGATATAGGACAAAGGGAATGTTTTATAATACATAAAATAGTAGAGTATATTATGAATGGGGAGGCATATTAAAAATTATATTATCCTAATAATGGTTATATTGGATTATTATGTGCATTTTGTGTGATTTTATGATAGTGGATTCTAGGGGAAAGCAAATTCAATTTCTTGATTCAGTCCCCCTGGTGCAAGAGTGTTCAGATTAAAAATCCACTTAGTTCCATTCCTGGACATTACTCTAATATAGTCTCCACCTCTTTGGTCAGGTCTAATATGTTCTAACGCTCCGAACGTAAACCCCCTAAAAATCCCTCCATGTTTTTCCGCAAAATGTCGTGATAATGGATGACCTTCAAATTTTTTCTTTATATTGGCCATATGTTCCTTTATCCTGGTTTGTAAAGTTCTTTTTGTTCTGCCTACATATAATTTTGCGCAAGGACATTTGATAAAGTAGATCACCCCCACTGGTGTAGCAAGTGAGATGACCCTCTATCTCAAATGTCCTCGGCGCACCCTCTATCGTTTTTATTGGTTTAATCTGACTTGTTATATGACAGGCTTTACAAATTTTACAGGGAAAGAAACCGGGATTGGTATTATGTGTTATTGTTTTGGTGTTCTCAGTATTGAATATTGTTTGTGTGTGGTTCTTTTTTATTGTTGTTGTTTTAACAGACGGGGCTATTATATTCCCCAGATTTTATTATTTTTATTATAAAAAACTGTCATAAACAGACAAACTTGTAAAAAAAATAAAAAATTAAATAAAAACAGACATAATAGGTATCACTGCGTCCGTAATGTTCTGCTGTATAAAAATATGACATGATCTATTCTGTCATATGAACGCCCAAAAAAACCTAACAAAATAGCAATTTTTTGGTCACTTTGCCCTGTAGTATAGCAGCAAGTGATCAAAAAGTACAACGTACCCCACAATGGTACTACTGAAAACATCACCTAATCCTGCAAAAATATGAGCCCTCACACAAGTCGATTGGCAGAAAAAAAATATAGCCCTCAGAAAATGGCAACACAAAAACAGCATTTCTTTTCAAAAATCCTTTTATTGTGTAAGATTGCAAACAAAAATTTAAAAATAGACATTGGGTATCGCTGCGTCCATAATGATCTGCTCTATAAAGAATATTCAATGGTCTACCCCTTCAGCTGAATGCTGTAAAAAAAAAAAAAAAAAAAAACCATATGTCACTTAGCCATACAAAAAGCATAATAGCTAGCAGCCCAAAAAAATCTATGTACCCCAAAATGGTACCAATGAAAATGTCAATTCATCCTTCAAAAAAATGAGCCTCTGCAGAAAATTAAAAAATATGTCTCTCAGAAAATAGTGACAAAAACAGGATTATTATGTTGTGCGCAAAAGTGGTAAAACATAAAAAAAACTACATAAAATTGGTATCTCTGTAATCGTACTGACCAGCAGAATAAAGATAATGTGTAATTTTTCACGTACTGTGTTTGCCCCACCAATAATAAATCCCAAAAAACAATGGCGGGGCCTTATGTTTATATTGCTATCCAAAAAGCTAAGTAAAAAGTGATAAAGTTAAATGTACCCCATAAAAGAACCAATGATAAAGCTTTTTGGGTTGTCAGAAAATGGCTCTACTGGTGTCCAGAGGTTGATCAATAGCAACATAGCAACTGTAAACCATTACACCAAATCTGCCCTCCAAAAACCATATGGCACTCCTTCTCTTCTGATCCATGCCATGTGCCCAAACCGCAATTTACAGCTACATATGGGGCGTTGCTATGTTCAGGAGAAAATGCTTAACAAAATTTGTGGTAAATTTTCTCCTGTTAACCCATGTGAAAATATAAAAATGAGGGGCTTATGCAACATTTTATTGGAAGACATGACAATTTTAATTTCCACACCCAAGTGTTTCTAAATTCTATTAAAAGCCTGTGGGGTCGAAGAGGTCAGTACACCCCTCACCCAATTCCCTTGAGGGGTGTAGTTTCCAAAATGGGGTCAACTTTTTGGGGGGGATTCTACTGTGGGGGTACCTTAGTGTGCCTTTAAAGATAACATGGCACCCAAAAACCATTCAAGAAAAATCTGCCCTCCAAAAACCATATGGCGCTCCTTTCCTTCGGAGCCCTGCCGTGTGACCATACAGCAGTTTAGGACCTCATGCGGGGTGTTTCTGTAAACAGCAGAAACAGGGCAATAAATATTGAGGTTTGGCTGGTAACCCTTTCTAAGCCCCACAAAGTGACTTCAAAACTCAGTTGGCAAATAAAAAAACAAAAAAAAAATTGAGAAATTCAAATTTAGAAAATAGTGAATTTTTCTAACTTTTCGGTAAATTTAGGATTTTTTAATAAATAAAAGGTAAAACATACAGACTCAAATTTACCTTTAACAAAGTACATCGTGTTACGAGAAAACTGTCTCAGAGTCGCTTAGATAAGTATAAACGTTCCAAAGTTATTACCGCATAAAATGACATTTCAGATTTGCAAAAATAGGCTTGGTCAGGAAGGTGAAAAATGGCTGTGTCCTGAAGGGGTTAAAATATAAATATTCAAATCACACCCCCTACCTTTCCCAAAATCAAAATAAACTTTTAAAAACATCACAAACATCGACGTATCCAAAAACGCCCATACTTAACCCCTTTAGGACACAGCCTTATTCCACCTTAAAGGATAAATTGTATTATATTTTTTTGGAGTATTGGAATGTGGTGATTAATCTCACCTTGGTGGCCCTATTTCAACGTTTCACTATGTATTCAATTACCCCTTATTTCCACATTTTTGTTCCCTGGACTGCCTACTTTTACCTGTGCTTAAAATAGGGTTGCTAGGCATTGTCAGTCTATCTGTCTAGAAGCAGGCTGCAAGGTCACATTACTGACAGCCCGGGACTGTAAGTAAATGATTAAAGCGAGGTCCTCCCCAGCAGCTGATAACAGTGCCTGGGCTGTGTGCACTTCTCCCTGTCCCTGCGCTTGGCAGACGCTCCCTCACTCAGCAGAGCTGGAGAATGCAGAGTGGAAGCAGCGCACAACATGGAAGGGAGATCTGCCATCTGCTCAGTGTGTAAATGAAAGCAACATGTGGTAAGAGGACCCCTTAGTGCTGCAGGAGATTAACCCTTTATGGGAAGGGCTCTGGTTACTGACACTTTTGAGGGGCTATTGTTACTGGCTAGTGAGGGCAGGCGGGATTAGCCTCAGGATGAGGGCAGTGGCGGCCATCTTAACTGAATAGTGAAATTGCAGTTTTATGCAGACTGGTTGCTAAGGGCTGAATCTTATTAAATATGGGGTAAGTCAGGCTAATAGTAACTGATTCTGGAATATCATGTTATTAGTAACTACATACACTCACCTAAAGAATTATTAGTAACACCATACTAATACGGTGTTGGACCCCCTTTGGCCTTCAGAACTGCCTTAATTCTACGTAGCATTGATTCAACAAGGTGCTGATAGCATTCTTTAGAAATGTTGGCCCATATTGATAGAATAGCATCTTGCAGTTGATGGAGATTTGAGGGATGCTCATCCAGGACACGAAGCTCCCGTTCCACCACATCCCAAAGATGCTCTATTGGGTTGAGATTTGGTGACTGTGGGGGCCATTTTAATACAGTGAACTGATTGTCATGTTCAAGAAACCAATTTGAAATGATTCGAGCTTTGTGACATGGTGCATTATCCTGCTGGAAGTAGCCATCAGAGGATGGATACATGTTCTCATTCTGTTTTCGCCGAATTCGGACTCTACCATTTGAATGTCTCAACAGAAATCGAGACTCATCAGACCAGGCAACATTTTTCCAGTCTTTAACAGTCCAATTTTGGTGAGCTCGTGCAAATTGTAGCCTCTTTTTCCTATTTGTAGTGGAGATGAGTGGTACCCGGTGGGGTCTTCTGCTGTTGTAGCCCATCCGCCTCAAGGTTGTGCGTGTTGTGGCTTCACAAATGCTTTGCTGCATACCTCGGTTGTAACGAGTGGTTATTTCAGTCAACATTGCTCTTCTATCAGCTTGAATCAGTCGGCCCATTCTCCTCTGACCTCTAGCATCCACAAGGCATTTTTGCCCACAGGACTGCCGCATACTGGATGTTTTTCCCTTTTCACACCATTCTTTGTAAACCCTAGAAATGGTTGTGCGTGAAAATCCCAGTAACTGAGCAGATTGTGAAATACTCAGACCGGCCCGTCTGGCACCAACAACCATGACACGCTCAAAATTGCTTAAATCGCCTTTCTTTCCCATTCTGACATTCAGTTTGGAGTTCAGGAGATTGTCTTGACCAGGACCACCCCCCTAAATGCATTGAAGCAACTGCCATGTGATTGGTTGACTAGATAATTGCATTAATGAGAAATAGAACAGGTGTTCCTAATAATTCTTTAGGTGAGTGTATATGAAAATTGAAATTAGGGTCTAAATGTGACCGTTATCCTTTAAGGACCAGGCCATTTTTGGCAAATCTGACCAGTGTCACTTTAAGTGGTGATAACTTTCAAAGGCTTTGAGTTATCCAGGCCATTCTGAGATAGTTTTTTCGTCACATATGGTACTTCATGACACTGGTAAAATGAAGTAAAAAAAAAAATCATTTTTATCTATTAAAAAAAATACCAAATTTACCAAAAATTTTTAAAAAATTGCAAATTTCCAAGTTTCAATTTCTCTACTTCTATAATACATAGTAATACCTCCAAAAATAGTTATTACTTTACATTCCTCATATGTCTACTTCATGTTTGGATCATTTTGGGAAGATTTTATTTTTTGGGGATGTTACAAGGCTTAGAAGTTTAGAAGCAAATCTTGAAATTTTTCAGAAATTTTCAAAAACCCAATTTCTTGGGACCAGTTCAGGTCTGAAGTCACTTTGCGAGGCTTACATAATAGAAACCACCCAAAAATGACCCCATTCTATAAACTACACCCCTCAAGGTATTCAAAACTGATTTTACAAACTTTGTTAACCCTTTAGGTGTTCCACAAGAATTAATGGAAAATAGAGATACAATTTCAAGATTTCACTTTTTTGGCAGATTTTCCATTTTAATAATTTTTTTCCAGTTACAAAGCAAGGGTTAACAGCCAAACCAAACAATATTTATGGCCTTGATTCTGTAGTTTACAAAAACACCCCATATGTGGTCATAAACCGCTGTACGGGCACACGGCAGGGCGCAGAAGGAAAGGAATGCCATACGGTTTTTGGAAGGCAGATTTTGCTGGACTGGACTGTTTTTTTTTTTACACCATGTCCCATTTGAAGCCCCCCTGATACACCCCTACAGTAGAAACTCCAAAAAAGTGACCCCATTTTAGTAACTACGGGATAGGGTGGAAGTTTTGTTGGTACTAGTTTAGGGTACATATGATTTTTGGTTGCTCTATATTACACTTTTTGTGAGGCAAAATTTATCTGACAGGTTAGATCATGTGGTATTTTTATAGACCAGGTTGTCACGGACGCGGCGATACCTAATATGTATACTTTTTTTTTTATTTATGTAAGTTTTACACAATGATTTCTTTTTTAAAAAAAAAAAAAATCATGTTTTAGTGTTTCCATAGTCCGAGAGCCATAATTTTTTCAGTTTTTGGGCGATTACCTTGGGTAGGGTATAATTTTTGCGGGATGAGATGACAGTTTTATTGGCACTATTTTGGGGTGCGTGTGACTTTTTGATCGCTTGCTATTACACTTTTTGTGATGTAAGGTGACAAAATTATTTAGCACAGTTTTTATTTAATTTTTTTTACGGTGTTCATCTGAGGGGTTAGGTCATATGATATTTTTATAGAGCCTGTCGATACCTAATATGTATACTTTTTTTTAATGTAAGTTTTACACAATAACCGCTTTTTTAAAACAAAAAAAATGATGTTTTAGTGTCTCCATATTCTGAGCCATATTTTTTTTTATATTTTGGGCGATTGTCTCAGGTAGGGGCTCATTTTTTGCAGGATGAGGTGACGGTTAGATTGGTACTATTTTGGTGGGCAAACGCCTTTTTGATCGCTTGCTGTTGTACTTTTTGTGATGTAAGGTGACAAAAAAATTGTTTATTTAGCACAGTTTTTATTTTTTACGGTGTTCATCTGAGGGGTTAGGTCATGTGATATGTTTAGAGCCAGTCGATACCTAATATGTATACTTTCTCCCCCCCCCCCCCTATTTTTTACCTTTTTTTTTAAACTTTATTTGGGGAAAATGACATTTTTGTTTAATTTTACTTGAAACTCTTAATTTTTTGGGGGGAAAACTATTTTTTAAACTTTTTTTTCACTTTATTTTTTGTCTCACTTTGGGACTTGAACTTTTGGGGGTCTAATCCCTTTACAATGCATTCCAATACTTCTGTATTGGAATGCATTGGCTGTATGAGTAATACAGTGAGTATTACTCATACAGCTTCCGAAGAAACAAGAGAAACGGAGCTCATGGTACCAGAAAAAGTAAACATTTTATTTATTTAATAATGACATAATAAAAAGACGTACATATGAATGATTTGCCATTAAAAAGTGAATGGAAGCAGATGAAAAACGCCACCCTGGGGTGACACACATGTCAATGGTAAAGATAAATATATAGATCAATGGGAAATACAGGGTGAAATAACCAACCCATGGGTAGGATGGATACAGTACACAGGTGAGTCAACAGTCCAAAAAGAGAGACCACATGGCCAGGGCCGGATTAAGAGCATCATGGGCCTGGTGCAGAAGATTTTAATGGGCCTTTTTATAGAAAATGAAAACGCAACGCAGAGCAACTTTTTATAGCACAAATAAAGTGTGAATTTACGCAAAATTACACATGTGAAAATACGCATGCATAAAGTTTGAAGTGTGAACGGGTCTGCGTAATCCCATTCAAGTCTATTGGACTAAAGTTCATGCGTAATTTTGAAGCAGATTTACGCACGGGTTTGCGTGTGAAAAATCTGCTGTGTGAACTTAGCCTAAGTGTACATCTCTGGCCACAGTTTAAATATACAGCCATCTATATAGATGGCTGTATTATGTATAGCCACCCCCCAAGGAGTTAACTAGTGCTGCTGGATATGTCATTCACGTCTAGCTTTTCCATGCTCCTGAATGGCATATGTGTTTATAAAAGCTAATCTATTATAAGAAGATATGCCATTGAGGAGCTTGGAAAAGATAGGTAGGCAAGAAATAGTCACCTAGCTTTTCCATACTCCTGAATGGCATATCTGCTTATATGCATACATGTTTATAATAGCCAAGCTATTATATGCAGATCTGCCATTCAGGAGCATGGAAAAGTTAGGTGACAATTTCTCACCTTACCTTTCCATGTTATGCTCCTGAATGGCAAATCTGCCTATAGGCATATCTGTTTATAATACCTGATCTATTATAAGCAGATATACCACCCAGGAGCATTGAAGAGCTAGGTGACTATTTCTCACTTAGCTTTTCCATGCTCCTGAATGGCATATCTGTTTATAATAGATCAGGCTCAGCTATTATAAAGCTATATATGCCTATAAGCAGATATGCAATTCAGGAGCATGGAAAAGCTAGGTGAAAAAAATCATCACCCAGCTTTTCCATGCTCCTGAATGACATGTATAAATTATACAGTATACAGTATAATAGGTGAGGTGAGCCAATGCTGATTTACTTACCGCCTAGGAGTTGTTTTCTGGGCAGTACACTGAAGGCTGCTGAACGCGACTCACCACTGGCAGCACCCCTGACTCCACGCAGGAAGAATTTTGAACTTCCCGCGCGCAGCAGCCGTCACGGTCTTTCACTTTACGGCATGGCCTAGGCCCCAGGGGAGGAGTCTGACGTGACGACGCAGCGCGGCGTGCACAGCTGACCTGTCACCTGACCTGATCTGTCAGCTGTCACTGTCCTGGTGAGTTCTGTAAAGGGCCGGCCTGGGAGATTTCTCCTTGCGCGCCGGCCCTGTCATCATCTGACAGTCAGCACGGTTCGGTCCTACTAAAGGGTTGCGGGGCGGCCGCCAGGCAACCTCAGCGAGGCGGCCTATGCGGGCCTAGCTCCGGTTGGCCTATGCAAACAGGGCCGGACTGGGGATAAAAACCAGCCCTGGAAAAAGTTGCACACCAGCCCCACAGCATTGTGTCCTTATTTACTTGTTTATAAAAGGCGAAAGCATTCATTTTAAAACACGAATATGAATTTTGCCCCACAATAGCTCTTTTGTAGAACCCCCATGGGGGGGGGAGCATGTAGCAGAGCTAGTATAGCATGTAGCAGAGCTGTGTGTAGCATGTAGCAGAGCTAGTATAGCATGTAGCAGAGCTGTGTGTGTACAGGGTGCATGCAGCAGTGTAGCAGAGCAGGAAGCCTGGTAGGGACTCAGTGACACCATTCTTTTAACTAATAAACTCTCAGACAATTATCTGAGTCCCTGCAATAACTATAGCCACTACATCACAGTCTGCTCCACGGCATTCACTGCAGCAGAGCTGTGTTTGCCAGGAGCCAGTCCCTCCTCACCTTCGGTTCACTTGAGAGCCGACTCAGGCTACTTTCACACCTGCGTTCAGGTGTCCGCTCGTGAGCTCCGTTTGAAGGGTCTCACAAGCGGTCCTGAACGCAGCTGTCCAGCCCTAATGCATTCTCAGTGGAGGCGGATCCGCTGAGAATGCATCCGCCTGCCAGCGCTCAGCCTCCGCTCCGCTCAGTGAGCGGACACCTGAACGCAGCTTGCAGCGTTCGGGTGTCCGCCTGGCCGTGCGGATCCGTCCAGACTTATAATGGAAGTCAATGGGGACGGATCCGCTTGAAGATGACACCATATGGCTCAATCTTCAAGCGGATCCGTCCCCCATTGACTTTCAATGTAAAGTCTGGACGGATCCGTCTGAAGCTACTTTCAGACTTAGAAAATTTTCTAAGTTATAATGCAGACGGATCCGCTCCGAACGCTAGTGTGAAAGTAGCCTCAGCAAGTGAACCGAAGATCCGATTCATGAAAAAGATCCGAACTTCCCATCTCTAAGAGCAGTGACGCAGCCGCGGTGACAGAGTGGGAAGGGGGGGGCGTGGTGTAGTGACAGCGTGGGGAAGAAGAAATTACAGAGCTGGAGGGGTGGAGCAATGAAAGGTTCTGGGGGAGGAGCAGTGACAGAGCCGTTACAGAGCCAGGAGCATTGATAGAACTTTCACCTCTGCCAGCACCCCTCAGAGGACCCCCTTTCTGCATGTGTTGTCAAACTGGGAAGGTGAGGGGGGTCCTTTCCATGCCACATCAGCAGCTAGTTTGCCTAAACCACCTAGAGGTACGGGTAGTAATGTACTAAGATTAGCAAGAGTCGGCACTAAACTAATTGCTGTGATCACATTAAGGCCTCGTTCACACCAGGCAGTGCGTTCTGGCCTGATTCTGTCCAGAATGCCCTGCACCGCATTGCGGCCGGCTAACTATATTGTGAGGCAGGAGGGGTCTGTTGAAGTGATTGGCACCATAACCATGCCCAACGGCTGCAATGCGATTGGCTGCACAGGATCGCAAGGCACATTATGTCTGCAGTCCAGTCAAAACAAAATGCTGCAAGCAGCCTTGTGACCGGACCTCAGGCATAATTGTGCCTTGCGATCCCGTGCATCCGATCGCCTGCGCCTGTGGCTACGGTGCCATTCACTTCAATGGATTGTCACGCCCCCTCCTGCCCCACAACATAGTGAGCCGGCCGCGATGTAGGCATTCTGGACAGAATCATCTGGTGTGAACGAGGCCTAAACTTAGTCATTTCACACCACAAAGGCTGGAACGCAAGCCAGCCACCCATCCCTGCATAAGAAAGCGTGGCGGTGCATTGAAATAAGGTTTTGATTTAAAATTATTTTTTGTATCAGGACAAGTAGGTTGTCATGAGGAACAAGTAGATCGAGCCCCCGCTTTAGTCCTTCGACAAGTAGTTTTTTTTAAAATCTCCACACCCCTGCACTGTTATGGGGGATCTGCGGATGGCACTGTTATGAAGGATCTGCGGATGGCACTGTTATGGGGGATCTGTAGATCACGCTGTTATGGAGGGGATCTATGGATGACACTGTTATGGGGATCTGTGGATGGCACTGTTATGGGGATCTGTGGATGACACTGTTATGGGGATCTGTGGATGGCACTGTTATGGAGGATCTGTGGATGGCACTGTTATGGGGATCTGTGGATGGCATTGTTATGGGGATCTGTGGATGGCACTGTTATGGGGGATCTGTGGATGGCACTGTTATGGAGGATCAGTGGATGGCACTGTTATGGGGGATCTGTGGATGGCACTGTTATGGAGGATCTGTGGATGGCACTGTCATGGGGATCTGTGGATGGCACTGTTATGGGGATCTGTGGATGGCACTGTTATGGAGGATCTGTGGATGGCACTGTTATGGGGATCTGTGGATGGCATTGTTATGGGGATCTGTGGATGGCACTGTTATGGAGGATCTGTGGTTGGCACTGTTATGGAGGATCTGTGGATGGCATTGTTATGGGGATCTGTGGATGGCACTGTTATGGAGGATCTGTGGATGGCACTGTTATGGAGGATCTGTGGTTGGCACTGTTATGGGGAACTGTGGATGGCATTGTTATGGGGATCTGTGGATGGCACTGTTATGGAGGATCTGTGGTTGGCACTGTTATGGGGAACTGTGGATGGCATTGTTATGGGGATCTGTGGATGGCACTGTTATGGAGGATCTGTGGTTGGCACTGTTATGGGGAACTGTGGATGGCATTGTTATGGGGATCTGTGGATGGCACTGTTATGGAGGATCTGTGGTTGGCACTGTTGGCACTGTTATGGGGAACTGTGGATGGCATTGTTATGGGGATCTGTGTTTGGTACTGTTATGGGGGACCTATGGATGATGCACTGTTATAGGGGATGTGTGCTATGACTGTACTCTGTACTCAGCCTCCGAGTCCTACCTGATACACAGCCCTGAACAGCCGGATGACAGCTCTGCACAAGCAGCAGCTAGCAGGCTGAAGGACCTTCCGTGATGTCATGATCATGTGATCAGTCACATGTGTGGGAGGAGTCAGGCTCCGGGCAATGTCCGTGCTGGAGCCTGCTGTTGGGGGCGGGGATGGGCTCCTCTCTCTGTCAGTCCCTCTGTGTAATACTGCACCAGTCAAGGAGCCTCCTCGCTGTCGGCACGGCCGGCCGTGCAGCAGTCAAGACTACCGGCCTAACGGGAATTTTACCGGTATCCAGGTAGGCCAGTCCGGCCCTGTATGCGGGCTGCTGGGCCTATTTTCATGCAGGGGCCTGGAGCTGCAGCTCCATCCGCCCCTACGTTAATCCGGCCCTGCACATGGCAAGGTTTGTGTTGCAAGTGCAAAAAGAAATAAACAACAAACCACAATAGAGATCAGGTATAGGTAAAAACCTGTATAGAATGCCGTGGGCTAAAAAGAAGACAGGGACTCACCTGGAAAAAGACTGTGTGCTGAATCACCCAGGGTGGCGCTTTTCATCTGCTTCCATTCACTTTTTAATGGCAAATCATTCATATGTACGTCTTTTTATTATGTCATAATTAAATAAATTACATTTTTACTTTTTCTGGTACCATGAGCTCCGTTTCTCTTGTTTCTTCGCTTATCCTACTCGGGAGCTAGTACCGAGTTATAACTACGAGTGCCCTTAGTGGTTATATTAGGTGGACACTGCTTTCCACCTTCCATTTGGACACCTCTGGTCTTTCTTTCGTTTTCATACAGCTTCCGGCCTGAGATCCAGGGGGCTGGATCTCACAGGCTCGTCACCGGAAGGCAGCGCGATGCCTTCCTTAGGCATCGCTCTGCCTTCCATGCCATCGGGTCCCCCCTAAAGCCGCATGGGGACCCGATGGCACCACTGATCGCCGCCGCAAACCGCAGGTAAAAGCGGCAAACTGCAGGTTTGGGGGGGTTACGGGCGGCGGTGACCATAAATACACATGACGTACCTGTACGTCATGTGTCCTTAAGTACTAGGACAACATGCCGTACTGGTACGTCATGTGTCCTTTAGAGGTTAAAAATATTTATCCTATACTGCAAATGGCATAATGGAAAAAAAAAATTTCTAAATTACCAATTTGTCATTTTTTGTCACTTCACCTCCCCCAAAAATTTTAATAAAAAAAATGACACACACACTTCAAGATGGTGTCACTGAAAAGTACAGATGAGCCCTCACACAGCTCGATAGACATAAATATAAAACAGTAGGGGTTAGAATATGGCAATAAAAACATATATTTTTTTTTTTTTTACAATTTTTCCCCCCAGCATTACAACATAAGAAACACTTAACAAGTGTGGTATCTTTGTAATCATAGGAAATGCCATAAAATCCACCCCCAAGGAGTTAAAAACGCACAAAAGGAAAATAGCAGGGTCCTCTAAGGGTAAGTAACACTGATACACATAATTTGTAAAGTACCATCAGTAAAGAAACACAGATCATTTGTATAAAAGGCATACCTGGCCTGCAGGTCTCTGCTATGCTAAGAGCACAGGCACGGCCAAACACAACCAAATCTAGGAGGGAGTTTGCACCAAGTCGGTTGGCACCATGTACAGAGGCTGAAGCGGCCTCACCACATGCATATAGACCAGAAACCACTTGGTCTTGTCCATTTTCATGAATAATCACCTGCAAAAGACCAAAAATTATTTTCCAAATTAAAGTTTTTACTTAAAAGGTCATGTACACCTTTGGGGGCATTTTTTTTTTATTATTGCATTGTACTCATTTTGCGTTAAAAATTATTTTTTCAATTAATCGTTATTAAAAATGTTGAGCCCCTTTCTCTGTGCAGCTTTGAGATTCTCTAGCAGCATGCTCTGAATTTTTACTCAGTTCCGTCAAGCAACTCAGCTGATGGTTCCTCATCTCTGACCTCCTAAAAACTCATTATAGCTCAGTGATAAGAATGTGGCTTAACCCTTTCCCAACATGTGACGTAATAGTACATCACGTCGGGTCTTTAAAGATGGCGCATAGCAACCGCACTTGCCGCTAATGTCCGCGACCGGCGGTAATATCGATCGTGGACATTTAAACTCCCCAGTGTTTCAATAGGAGCAGCCGGAGTCTGAGCTTGTATGCAGCAGCCCCTGTCAGAGAATGACAGGAGGCTGCAGCATAGCGTTTCCTATGGAATCCTTGTCTGTACCAGGGCTCCATAGGAAACTAGTACAATAGCATTGAAGTCTATAAGAAAAGCTATCTAATGATTGTTTGTTACAGTTCCCTATGGGAACTATAAAGTGTAAAAAAAAAAAAAAGGAGATTTTTGTGAAACTCACCTGTAAAATCTTTTTCTCGTAATTTCCATTGGGGGACACAGACCATAGGTATAGCTTAGAGATATCACCAGGAGGGACACTATGCAAAAAAAGAAGCTCCTCCTCCTCGGGCTATACCCCCAGGCACCTCCAGGAGAACTTCAGTCGTTGCAAAAGCAGTAGGAGAACGGAAATAAAACACTATGGAAACCATCACACAGCACACCATAAGGCGTAAACCAAAAAAGGGGTGGGAGCTGTGTCCCCCAATGGAAATTACGAGAAAAAGATTTCACAGGTGAGTTTCACAAAAATCTCCTTTTCTCGTTCATTCCATTGGGGGACACAGACCATGGGACGTCCCAAAGCAGTCCATGGGGTGGGAAAAAAGAACAAATCCAACACCGCCAGGAATAAACGTCCAGCAGTCAAACCGGAACCACAGACTGCAATACCCTGCGCATCAGCCGAGGCCAGAGAGTGTAACTGATAAAACTTTGTGAAAGTATGTAAGGACGACCAAGTGGCCGCCTTACACAACTGGGAAACGAATGCGCGATTGCGTCTAGCCCAGGAAGCTCCCACTGCCCTTGTGGAGTGAGCGGTAATCCGCGACGGCGGAACATGGCCACGAGCGCGATATGCCGCAGCAATAGCGGAACGGATCCACCGCGCCACGGTGACCTTGGAAGCCGCCAGGCCCTTAAGGGACCCTTCAGGAATCACAAAGAGAGAGTCTGAACGCCGGAAGGAAGCGGTAGCCCCCAGGTACACCTTCAGAGCCCTGACGACGTCCAGGGAGTGTAGAGCGCATTCCTTGGGGTTCGCCGGAGAAGGACAAAAAGAGGGCAGGACAAGATCCTTGTTAAGGTGGAAGGGAGAAACTACCTTGGGCAAAAAAGAAGGCACCGGTCTGAGCACCACCTTATCCTGGTGAAAGACCAGAAAAGGTTCCCGGCAGGAAAGTGCGGCCAGCTCCGAAACTCGCCTGATGGAGGTTATGGCCACCAGAAAAACTACCTTCCAGGTGAGTAAAACCAGAGAGACCTCCCTCAGAGGTTCAAAAGGCGCCGCCTGAAGGCCACGCAGAACCAAGTTGAGATCCCAGGGGGGCAAGGGAGGCACATACGGGGTAACAGAATGCGCCACCCCCTGCAGGAAGGTTTTTACAGGTCCCAAAAAGGCAATGGACCTCTGAAAAAAGATAGCCAAAGCAGAAACCTGACCCTTCAAAGAACTGAGCGACAGACCCATGTCGAGGCCGGACTGGAGAAAGGACAGCACCACTGGGACAGAGAAACGTAGGGGCGGGTAGCCCGATTTCTCACAAAAAAACAGGAAGGCCTTCCAGGTGCGATAATAGATCCGTGGAGAAGCCGGCTTCCGAGCCCTGATCATGGTTCTCACCACCGCATCAGAGAAGCCTCTCTTCCTCAGGATGGCGGTCTCAACAGCCACGCCGTTAAACGCAGCTGCCGTGAATTCTGGTGGAAGAGCGGCCCCTGAGACAGGAGATCCTCTCTGTCGGGCAGAGGCCACGGAACGTCCGCCAACATACAAGCGACGCTGGAGAACCAGGCGCGGCGAGGCCAATCCGGAGCGACGAGAATGGTTGGTATCCCCTCCGCCTCGATCTTGCGCAGCACTTTCGGCAACAGAGGAATCGGAGGGAAGTCGTAAAGGAGGCTGAACCGCTGCCATGGAGATACCAGCGCGTCCACCCCGCCCGCCCGTGGGTCTCGTGAGCGGGCTAGACACACCGGCACCTTGTGGTTGAGCCGGGAAGCCATCAAATCTACGTCCGGACGGCCCCATCGGTGGCAGATGTCCTCGAACACCTCCGGATGGAGAGACCACTCTCCCGGATCCACCTTGGTGCGACTCAGAAAATCCGCCGTCCAATTGTCGACTCCCGGGATGTACACTGCCGACAATACTGGAACATGAGACTAACGCCCATAAGAGGATCCTCGCTACTTCCCGCATTACTGCCCGACTGCGAGTCCCGCCCTGATGGTTGACATAAGCGACAGCCGTGGCATTGTCCGACTGAACCCGCATCGGGCGAGTCGCAAGGAGAGGAGTCCAATGGGAGAGGAAGTGGAAAATCGCCCTTAATTCCAAAACGTTTATCAGGAGACGGGATTCCTCCGTCGACCAGACACCCTGAACTGTGAGGTTCCGGAGAACATCTCCCCAACCGATGAGGCTGGCGTCGGTGGTGACTATCGTCCAGGAGAACGGAAGGAAGGACTTTCCTGACGATAGGTTCAGGGAAGACTGCCACCATGGGAGAGACGCTCGAACTTGCCGGGACAGACGAACAGGAGTGTCTAGACCCCGAGGGTTCTTGTTCCAGAGGGCAAGGATCATCTGTTGTAGCGGACGAGTGTGAAATTGGGCGTACGGAATCGCCTCGAAAGAGGAGACCATAAGGCCCAGCACCCGCATGCACTCCCGAATGGTGGGACGTGGAGAGCGTAGAAGGAGCACCACTGCCAGACGAATCTGGGAAGCCTTGGAATCTGGAAGAAACACCTGAGAAATCGAGGTGTCCAAGATCATCCCCAGGAACGAGAGTCTCTGGGAGGGGTGCAGAGAGGACTTGGGGAGATTGATCAGCCACCCGAACCGTTCCAGGGATTGAACCGTGATTCGGACGCTGTCCTCGGCCTGTGGAAGAGACGGAGCTTTTATCAAGATGTCGTCTAGGTATGGTAACAAAGAGATGCCCCTGGTGCGAAGAAGCGCCATGAGAGGCGCCAGAATCTTTGTAAAAACTCGAGGGGCGGTCGCCAAGCCAAAAGGTAGGGCGACGAACTGGTAATGACGCCCGCCTATGGCAAAGCGCAGAAAGCGATGGTGGGACTCTGCAATAGGGACGTGCAAGTAGGCGTCTTGAATGTCCACAGACGCGAGAAATTCTCCTGGAAGCAGAGAAGCAATAACGGAGCGAAGGGACTCCATGCGAAACTTCCGCACCCGTAGAAACTTGTTGAGAAGTTTTAGATCCAAGATTGGACGCACTGACCCCTCCTTCTTTGGAACAACGAACAGGTTTGAGTAAAAACCTGTCCCTTGCTCTTCTGGGGGAACGGGGGAAATGACACCACGGTCCAGAAGAGAGGAGATCGCAAAAAAGAGGTTCGAGGCCCTGGCTGCATCCCCCGGAACGCGAGAAGGGAAAAAACGTTCCGGCGGGCTGGACGCGAACTCCAACTTGTAGCCGGACGTCACCACTTCCAGAGCCCAGGCGTCCTGAACGTGAGCCCTCCAGACCTGTTGAAAGGAGAGCAGACAGCCCCCCACCACGAGGGGTGGGGGCACCCCTTCATGCGGAGGGTTGCTTGGGAGCAGGAGGACGGGCTGACTGCGCCCGAGGCTGCCAAGAGGGCTGGGGCTTGAAGAAAGGCTTCTTGCGGGAGTCCTGGGATCCCCCTGCTGATGAGGACGACGGCGTCCTGGCAGTGGAGAAGCGACAAAAAGGACTGGCCCCGGAAACCTGAAGGCCGAGACCGAAAGGGACGCTTGGTCCTGGGCTGGGGTAGATGAGTGCTCTTGCCCCCAGTTGCGGCAGAAATGAATTCATCTAGTTGAGCCCCAAAGAGCCTGGACCCTTCAAAGGGAAGGTTAGCGAGGGAACGCTTGGATGAGGCATCAGCGTCCCACACCTTCAGCCAGGCCTCCCTGCGCTGAATGACAGAGAGGGCCGAAATACGGGCAAAGAGGGAGCCGATGTCCATTGAAGCCTCACAGAGATATTTAGAAGCTTGAGACATCTGGATGATAAAATCCAGAGTATCTGCAGAGGCGTCCTGCTCTGACAGATCCTGGTGGTGGCGCTGCAACCACGTCGTAAGGGCTCTGGCGACCCAAGCCGACGCAAAGGCCGGTCGCAGGGAAGCGCCCGCCAGGGAGAAGATGGACTTGGAAAGTGAATCCAAACGTCTGTCCACCGCATCCTGCAGAGAGGAACCGTCTAGGACGGGAAGGGCCGTGTTCTTGGCTAACCTGGCCACCGGAGGATCTACCTTAGGGGAAGAAGTCCACTTTTCCACTGTGTCAGCTGGAAAAGGATAAAGCGTATCCATACGCTTGGTGGCTGAAAATTTTTGATTAGGTCGATCCCAAGCTTTTGATATGACCGCAGTGAATTCCTCATGAATAGGGAACACGGCGGACTCCTGTTTCTTGGGTGGAAAAAGGGAGAACTCCCGACTAGTGGAGGGAGGAGAATCCCCTTGTATATTAAAAGTGCCACGGACAGCTGCCACCAACTCGGTTACCATGGTGGAAAGCTTAGGCAGGGGTTCCCGCTCCGTGACTTCGTCCGATCCGGACAATTCCCCATCGGATTTGCGCGCCCTGCGAGGGGGAAAGTCAACCGGGCATGCCTCAAGGCGAGGGGGAGAAGCGGAGTCATCCGAGGAGGAATGCTGCCGCTCACGCTGCCTTTTAGAAGTCAGACGCCCTCTGTGAGAGTCACTGAGAGTGGATGGAGTGGTGGATGCCACTGGAGTAGTAGCCGCCATGCGCTCCATGAAGGACATGGCTGCCTTGGCAACTAAGGCCAGATCAGCTGCCGCATTAGACATGGCCGAGGCCCAGGCGGGTACCGCTGGTTCCGCAGAGGCAGAGGGAGGACCGGGCTGAGCAAGAGAAGGAGGCTGATCCTGTCCAGGAGCAGGGCATGAGTCACAGGAACCAGGGACAGAAAAAGGCCTAAGGCATATCTTACATGACTCCAGTGGAGCCTGAGAGGAAGCCTTGGAAGGCTTAGGGGCCCCAGGTTTAGGCATGATGGTATTCCAAAAAAAAACAGATTTCCTACCAGGTTGCTGCAATTCCTACCACCCAGGCAACAGCAGAAGTCTCCGGTCACCGAGAACTGAGGAGCTGCACGGCCGCAATCCAGCAGAGTCTCCGGCGTAAGGAGAGACAGAGCGGGACGCCGAAGCTCCGCCCCCTTGAACGCGTCCTAGCGGCACGAAATAAGCGCGCGATTTAAAATACACCCCTTCGCCTGGTACGGCGCAGCGGGGGTTAATATATGAAGGAGCGGTCCGGCGGGGAGCTTCAGAGAGCGCAGCGGCCGCAGTCTAAGTGAATAGAAATACACCATATGCAGAGGCGTCCTGCCTCTGCCGAAATCAAGTTGCCGTTGAGCTGTAGGCAGGTAGGAAAGGCATATATCCGTAGGCAGGAATCACCAGCCCTACCCAGAAGGCCCCCTCCCATAGTAAAAAAAAAAAAAGCCCTCAGCAGGCCTTTTTCTAGCTCACCCAGGCGGCCTCAGAGTGCCCGACAAACAACATGAAGATAGGGGGGGAGGGAGATTGAAGCAGGCAATACTTATCTGCTCAGCATGCTCACTCAATGTCCAGACCAGCAGGGATTCACCTCTTCAGACATCTGACTCCAAAGGAGGGCAGTGCTCTGGTGGAGGGTAGGCAGCAGGTGTCCCAGCAGCTGGTGGGATGCCAGAGCTTACATGTCGAGCCTGGATCCACTTTTCTTCTGTGGGGGAATGGGAGGTAGCCAGAAACCTTCAGAAGACCGTGGCAGACACTCCACAGGGGCCAGGAAAGCGCAATGCTGACCTGCGTCCCCATCTGAAAACAGAAAATAACAAAACAGGAGAAGAATAAGCGTCAACCTCCTTGAACGGACACTAAGCAAAGACTGAAGTTCTCCTGGAGGTGCCTGGGGGTATAGCCCGAGGAGGAGGAGCTTCTTTTTTTGCATAGTGTCCCTCCTGGTGATATCTCTAAGCTATACCCATGGTCTGTGTCCCCCAATGGAATGAACGAGAAATCACATCACCCCCTGTTGGCAAAAATGATTATAAAAAAGTTTAAAAAATGAAAAAAAGAAACATCATGGGTATCGCTGTGTGCACAAACACCCATACTTTCAAAATATAAATGTATTCATTCCATACGAAAAACTGAAAGTGTCAAAATCGTCGATTCACCATTTTTTGGTCAGTTCTCCTCCCACAATTTTTTTTATAAAAAAGTAATCAAAAAGTCGTACACACCCCAAAATGGTTTCAATGAAAAGTGCAGATTGCAGAGCAAAATTGAGCCCTCATACAGCTCCGAACACAAAATGACAAAAAAACGTTATAGAAAATGACAAAAAACTTTAAAAAAATATATATTTTTTGTCTTTCTTCAGTATCAAAACTCAAGAGAAACTAAACATATGTGGTATCGCCTAATTCGTACTGACCTGGAGAATGAAGCGTACAAGTCAGTTTTAACACATAGTGAGCGCCATAAAAAAACAAGCCTTCATATGGCTATGTAAACAAAAAAGTATGTGAAGGCAGGGAGCACAAAATGAAAATGCCTCCAGGGTAGAAAGGGTTAAATAAGTGTTTAATACCTTTCAGTTATTTAGAGATAAGGTTTATTAGAGGACTGGCACAAAGTGAAAGTACAATTCACACAGCTAGACAAACCATTAACTCTTTGTGACAGAATGGCTCAATATTTTTTATTAAGACCAATTGAAGAAATGTTTTTTGGCCTAAAATGAGTAAAATGCAATCATAAAATTTGCTGCCAAAAGGTGTACATAGCCTTTAACTAAAAGTTAATACAAAATGGCAAAGTGAGAGAGGCATTAGAATTACAGATAAGCGAAAAGATTCTAGTGAATCAATTTGTCCAATCAGCAGGACTGTTTGAATTGATTTGTGCAAATGAAGAAGCCCTGCTGATTGGACAAATCGATACTGTAGAATCTTTTCGCTCATCTCTAATTAGAATATAAAATGCGCCATCCATATATGATGCTTCCGCAATTTTGAAGTGGACAACCCATGAGCAACATGTACAGTAAATATGGGAGGCCAAGTAAAACATACTTAAATAGTCCACATTATGTGCACTTTAATTTTTTTATTCTTAAGATAAACTTTAGCCTTTATTACAGAACATAAAAGAGCGGACTGTGCACCACTACAATGTAATCTCTTGCACAAACTGCATCTCATATTTAGTACACTTACTTGACCTTTGTAGTTTGTTGGAATGCCTCCCATGTTATAATGGACTGTGGGCAGGACAGGTATAGGCTCCTTTGTGACATCAACCCCTGCAAAGATCATTGCAGTCTCTGAAATGCCTGGCAGACGGGAAGCCAATTGCTGAGGGGGAAGATGGTGAAGCTGTAAATAGACATGGTCTTTATCTGGCCCACAGCCTCTGTAAAGAAAGACAAGATTTTTACATTAACCACTTCCAGACCAGGCCATTAACCCCCCTTCTGGACCAAGCCTAATTTAGAGAATCTGAAAAATGTCACTTTATGAGATTGCCTTCTCGTGACACCTTATACTTCATGTTACTGGGAAATTTGTGTGTTTTTGTTATAGCCTTATTTTTAGAAAAATCACAAAATTTACCGAAAATTTTGAAAAGTTAACTTTTTTCAAAATTTTTCTCTCTCTGCTTTTACTACAGATTAGTAACTAATTTATGAGATGCTTACTCTATGTTAGCATAATCTTGGTAATATTTTTTTTTTCTGGACGTTAAAAGGTTTAGAATTTTAAAAGCAGTTTTTAAAATTTAAGAAAATTTCCAAAATAAACTAATCTATTTTTCCTGTAACACAACAAGGGTTAAAAGCCTCAACCTCAATATTTATTACCCGGATTCTGAAGTTTACAGAAACACTCCATGTGTGGTCGTAAACTTCTATACGGGCACAAAGCAGTGATCAGAAGGCAAGGTGCGCTATATGGATTTTGTAGGCCAGATTTTGCTAGAATTGTCTTTGGGCGCCATGTTGCACTTGAAGAGACCCAGAGGTAGCCCTACAGTGGAAACCCCCAAAAAGTGACCACATTTTAGAAAGTACACTAAGGAATTTTGTTTCAAAGGTTATTTATTGAAGTTTTGAAACATTAGATCATTAAGTACAGCAAAATAAAAAGATACATAAAAAGAAAAATGAATGGGTAACATTCCAATAAGTGTACATATATGGGTACATAGGAAAATATTGGAGTTACATAAATCACTAGTCAGATGTACTAGATATAAAAAATAACATAGCACTTCACATGAGTGAGTCATCTATAAGGTAATACAATAGCGAAAATCAGTAGAATAGGGAGAGGACAACCAGGGCTCCCAGAACTTCTCAAAGGCGGCAAATGTATCTTTGCGGATGGCATTAAGTCTTTCATATAAGAGTATCCTATTGGTTCTATCTAGTACCGCTTGAAAACTAAGCGTATTAGAATGCCATTTGAAAGCTATATGAATTTGAGCAGCTAGGAGTATGTACTTTGATAGCTTGAATTTAGCAAATGTTAACCAAGAGGGTTTATCCCCCAGGAGATATAAAGGTAGATATGTGGGATAGGAACATCCCAGTACAGAGGACAATAGGGCACTAACGCTGCTCCAGAACCTACGCACAACTGTGCAGGTCCACCATGTATGAAGCATTGTGCCTTCCTCATCACATCCACAGAAACAACGGAGAGACTTCTGGGTATATACAGTGTAATTTGGCTGGGACCATATGGGTCCTATGAAGTATTTTGATCGATGTTTCTGTTAAAGTAGTGCCTTTAGTCAAAGTCTGGGAGCGCTGGTGCCATTTGGTGGCTGGGTAAGTTAGCTTCAGATCCTCCTCCTAAGCCTTCATATATGTTAGCTTAGCTTCTTCTGGAACAGCATTACGTGTCCCATAAATCTCTGTTTATATAAAGAGTATATAGTAGAACATTCAAAGGGTGTATAATCTAAAGTGGTGTTAGATGGCTATGGAGAGCATAAAAAAGAAAAAATCTGATTAGCGTTGAACTGTTCCCTCATAGGGAGGTTATGTTTGCCTTAAAGTCATCTATAGATATATGTTTACCTATGGATAAGAAGTTGTGTAAAGAACAAAGCTTATGGGAGATCCAGCAGGCAAATGTATGTGCTTGGAGTCCAGGAGTGAACGCAGGGTTACCCAGAATATATTCTAGTGGGGAGTTTTCAGACTGTAAAGAGGACTTAAACCTAACTGTTCGCCAGAGCAGCAGCGAATAATGGGATAAGAGGGACCTTTTGTGGACAATAGGCGGTAATGGGAGTTGGGACCAATTCAAGGCCCTCCAAGTATACGGGGCAAACAAAAATGGGAGGATGGGCCCTTGGTTCAAGATGTGTCAGGAACAATTGTGCCAATCGGTCCACCTTATAATATTTAAGGAAGCAATAGACAGATTAAAAAAGGAATGGATTGTGCAAGGTGTCAAGCAAGGGAAAAATTACTGTGCCCAAATGTAACATCTGAAGAGACAAAGGATCAAGGGACGAGATTTATAACGAGTTACAACAAACAATGGAAACAAATAAGTGAAAGGGTTTCTGTCACCAGAATTAACCCTATTAAACTAGCTGACATTAGCGATCTGCTAATGTCAGCTGAACCTAACTAGCCTATTCCTACTTTTATCTATGTCCCAGTTAGTGCAGAAATATAACTTTTACCAGGGGTGTGGAAATCATATCGCCCGACACCCGGGACATGCAGTTCCGGGCACCGGGCAGGTAGTTTGTTCAGTAGCTTAGCCCTGCTGCAAAAAAGTAGCAGGGCTGAGATGGTTTTGTTTAGGCCTCTTTCACACGGGCGTTGCGGGAAAATGTGCAGGTGCGTTGCGGGAACACCCGCGATTTTTCCGCGCGAGTGCAAAACATTGTAATGCGCTTTGCACTCGCGTGAGAAAAATCACGCATGTTTGGTACCCAAACCCGAACTTCTTCACAGAAGTTCGGGTTTGGGTTCAGTGTTGTGTAGAGGTTATTATTTTCCCTTATAACATGGTTATAAGGGAAAATAATAGCATTCTGAATACAGAATGCTTAGTAGGTGATCAATTGAGGGTTAAAAAAAATAAAAAAATTAACTCACCTTCTCCTCTTGTTCGCGTAGTTCCCGGTCTCTTCTTTACTTCTTTAATGATGAGCTGTGGGCTAAAGGACCTTTGGTGATGTCAGATCACATGCTCCAATCACATGGTACATCACCATGGTGATGGACCATGTGATTGGAGCATGTGATCTGACGTCACCACAGGTCCTAGCCGGTATTTTTATCTTTTAAGAAGTAAAGAAGAGACCGGGAACTACGCGAACAAGAGGAGAAGGTGAGTTAATTTTTTTATTTTTTTTAACCCTCAATTGATCACCTACTAAGCAATCTGTATTCAGAATGCTATTATTTTCCCTTATAACCATGTTATAAAGGAAAATAATACAGTGAATAGACTGTCACCTAGCAACCATGCGTGAAAATCGCACCGCATCCGCACTTGCTTGCGGATGCTTGCGATTTTCACGCAACCCCATTCACTTCTATGGGGCCTGCGTTGCGTGAAAAATGCAGAATATAGAGCATGCTGCGATTTTCACGCAACGCATAAGTGATGCGTGAAAATCACCCCTCATCTGAACAGCCCCATAGAAATGAATGGGTCGGTATTCAGTGCGGGTGCAATGCGTTCAACTCGCGCAACGCATCCGCGCGGAATACTCGCCCGTGTGAAAGGGGCCTTACCGTAGCAGTGGATCGTCGACAAGCTGGGCGTGGAGAGACGTTCCCATGGTGACGGGGACACAAAGTTAAAAGATACGATCGGATTGGAGAAAACTCTGATCCGATGTTATATTCTAAAACCGAGGTGTTCCCATGGTGATGGGGACGCACCTCTGACAGGGCGCTGCCATCCGCGGCACCTGAGGGGCTAATTGCGCGGATGGCAGCTCCCTGTCAGAGATCGGGTGTCGGGAATGTTTCTACAATGTTTGCATTGGTGGGCAGTGCGCCTTCAGCCCCTTCCCGGTATTAAAATCATTGGTGGGCAGTGCGCCCTCCCCCCTCCGTGGCAGCGGCAGTTCCGATCTGAGTCCCAGCAGTGTAATGCTGGGGGTTCCGATCGGTTACCATGGCAGCCAGGATGCTACTGAAGTGCTGTCTGCTATGGTCAGTTACTCAGCAGAATTATACTTACAAGCGCTCTTTCTTCTTGTAACTCACAGGTCTGTGCAGCGCATTACTATAAACATAAGCAATGTTCCACACAGACCTGCAAGTTACAATGCTGGGACTCCAATTGTAACTGCCGCTGGCACCAATGATGGAGGGGGGAGAGGGGAGGGCGCACTGCCCACCAATGATTTTAAGGGGAGGGCGCACTGCCCACCAATGCAAACATAGTAGAAACATTCCCGGCACCGAACTCTGACACACGCCATAAACCCCTCAGGTGCTACAGATGGCAGAGCCCTGTCAGAGGTGCGTCCCCATCACCATGGGAACGCCTCAGGTTTAGAATATACCATCGGATCTGATTTTTCACGATCGTGAAAACTCAGATCTGAAAAAGCAAATAGTATTATTTTCCGTTATAACCATGTTATAACGGAAAATAATAAAGTGAAGTTCGGCTCCCTATTGACTTTAATGGGGTCCGGGGTTAAGTTCAGGTCCCGAACCTGAACTTTGACCTGAAGTTCGGCCGAACCCGGCGAACCCAAACTTCACCGGTGACCGAGCAGTGGGCATAGAGCAGTGACGCAGCCGCGGTAACAGAGCGGGGGGTGGGGTGATGTAGTGACAGTGTCGAGAAGAAAAAATTACAGAGCTGGAGGGGTGGAGCAATGAATGGTTCTGTCACGTCTCCGGCTCGGGGGGAGAGGCAGTGACAGCCATTACAGAGCCAGGGGCATTGATAGAACTCTCAATTCTGCCAACATCCATCAGAGGACCCCCTTTCTGCAGGTGTTGTCAAACTGGGAAGGTGAGGGGGGTCCTTTCCATGCCACATCAGCAGCTAATTTGCCTAAACCACCTAGAGGTACGGGTAGTAATGTGCTAAGAGCAAGAGTGTGCACTAAACTAATTGCAGATCACATTAAGGCCTCGTTCACACCAGGCAGTGCGTTCCGGCCTGATTCTGTCCAGAATGCACTGCACTGCGGCCGGCTAACTATATTGTGGGGCAGGAGGGGGCATAGTGTTCTGTTGAAGTGATTGGCACCACAACTACGCCCAACGGCTGCAATGCGATCGGCTGCACAGGATCGCAAGGCACATTATGCCTGCGGTCCAGTCCAAACAAAATCCTGCATTTTGACCAGACCTCAGGCATAATTGTGTATTGCGATCCCGTGCACCCGATCACCTGTAGCTACAATGCCATTCACTTCAATAGATCGTCACGCCCCCTCCTGCCCCACAACATAGTGAGCCGGCCACGATTTAGTGCATTCTGGACAGAATCATCTGGTGTGAACGAGGACTAAACTTAGAGTCATTTCACACCACAAAGACTGGAACGCAAGCCAGCCACCTCCTTGCATAAGGAAGCGTGGCGGTGCATTGAAATATGGTTTTGATTTAAAATTATTTTTTGTATCAGGACAACTAGATTGTCATGAGGGACAAGTAGATCGAGCCCCCACTTTAGTCCTTTGACAAGTATTATTTTTTTTTTATTTCCACACCCGTTTTATAATATGCTAATTAGCCTCTAGGTGCAGGGGGGGGCGCGTTACCCAGTTCCTAGAAGCTCCGTTCTCCCACCTCTGATCACGCCCTGCTACACTAGATTGACAGGGCCAGACAGCCTTCCCCTCCAACTGCCGGTCCTGTGCGCTGGGGTAATCTCGCGCCATTCAGTATTCGGCACAGATGCAGTGAGGAAGCCGACGAGCGCCCTTCATTTACTGCGCCGAATACTTAACGGGACGGCGCAGGCGCGAGATTTACACGGCAGACAGGGCCAGCAGTAGGAGACCAATGCTCCCTGGCCCTGTGAATCTAGTGTAGACAGGCGTGGCCAGAGGTGGGAGAACAGAACCTCTAGGAGCAAGTACAACCCCCCCCTGCTCCTAGAGGCAAATTAGCATATTATAAAAGTTATATTTCTGGAGTAACGGGGGCATAGATAAAAGTAGGAATAGGCTAGTTAGGTTCAGCTGACATTAGCACATTGCTAATGTTAGCTAGTTTAATAGGGTTAATTCTGGTGACAGAAATCCTTTAAACAAGCACTGGGGGATGCTAAAAACAGATATGAATTTGAGGCGATGTATCAAGGATAGACCTCTAATGACAGCATGAAGATCTAAAACCCTCAAGGATATTTTAGTCCACAGCCATTATATACCAGAAGCGAAAAGGATGAATGAGGAACAAAAGATAGGATCATTCCCATGTGGGTCATGTAAAGCATGTAGAAATATGGAGAAATCTAAGAACTTCTCAGATATTGAAAAAAAACAAAAAAAAAAAAACATATATGACATTAGAGAAAATATTTCATGCTCTTCCCACAGGTGTGATCTACCATGCTACATGTCCATGTGACAAAATATACATGGGCCTAACAAGGGAACTAAGAAAGAATCAGAGAACAAGTCCGTGACATTGAAAAGGTGAAGCATGAGGATGATGTAAACAGCTTAAAAACAATTCCCAAACATTTCAAGATCTTCCACAACAGCAATCCAAATTTACTGTGATTTAAAGGTATTGACATTGTCCAGCTAGGGTTTAGAGGAGGAGACAAAAGGTAAAAAATTGGCCCAATTGGAAAGTAGATAGATTTTTAGGATAGGGACCGAGAGGTCTAAATTAAAATTTGGGATTCAGTGCCTTCCTCGAAAGTAATTGTGTTTTTATGGGGGGGGGAAGATAAGTTCAGGAAGAAAATCCAATTGTTTTTAATTGATTTTAATAGATTGTATTATGATTTCTATAGAGATCAAAAGAGACAAGGAGAGTGGTTCTGATTGAAAACTGTGCAAGTATGTAAGAAGAAAGGCGGCCCTTAAAAGGAGCATAAGACAAAAGAAGAATGGAATACTCATGATCAAAAGAAAATTCTAGTTATTCAACAAAAATATAATCTCTTATTTTCCTTTCCTTTTTTTTTGGGGGGGGGAGTGTTTTTATGCATGGTGTTTTTTTTTATCACTATCATCCTAATAATTCATCACATAGTAATTAGGTTATGTTATTCCAGTTTATTTAAATACAATATTAATATTCATGTATGTTTAATCATGTGTTTTTTATTCTATTACCATATATTATATTATATAATGGTCAGTTTATGTATTTCACATAATTTTATAGTATATTTATGTTTTGTGGAAAATTGATGTTGTATTCACAATAAATTATTAAATATTTCTACAGGTACCGTATTTTTCACCCCATAAGACGCACTTTCCCCCCCCAAAAAATGGGAGGAAAATGCCCCTGCGTCTTATGGGGCGAATGCTGACAGTTTAAAGAGGACATTTCACCTGGAAAAACCTTGTGAACTAAGTATGCTGACATGAAGAGCGGCGCCCAGGGATCTCACTGCACTTACTATTTTCCCTGGGCGCCGCTCTGTTCTCCCGTTATGCCCTCCGGTATCTTCACTCAGTAAGTTATAGTAGGCAGTGTCTGCCCTTGTTCTGTGGGCGTCTGCTTCTCTTAGGCTGCAGCGCTGGCCAATCGCAGCGCACAGCTCACATCCTGGGAGGTTTGTTTCTCCCAGGCTGTGAGCTGCGATTGGCCAGCGCTACAGCCTAGGAGAAGGAGACGCCAACAGGACAAGGGCAGACCACGCCTACTATAACTTACTGAGCGAAGATACCGGAGGGCATAACGGGAGAACGGAGCAGCGCCCAGGGATAATAGTAAGTGCAGTGAGATCCCTGGGCGCCGCTCTCCATGTCAGCATACTTAGTTCACAATGTTTTTCCAGGTGAAAGGTCCTCTTTAACCCCTTAAGGACCGGGCTCATTTTCACCTTAAGGACCAGGCCATTTTTTGCAAATCTGACCAGTGTCACTTTAAGTGCTCATAACTTTAAAACGCTTTGACTTATCCAGGCCATTCTGAGATTGTTTTTTCGTCACATATTGTACTTCATGACACTGGTAAAATGAAGTCAAAAAAATTATTTTTTTTGCACAAAAAAATACCTAATTTACCAAAAATTTGAAAAAAATTAGCAAATTTCAAAGTTTCAGTTTCTCTACTTCTGTAATACATAGTAATACCCCAAAAAATTGTGATGACTTTACATTCCCCATATGTCTACTTCATGTTTGAATTGTTTTGGGAATGATATTTTATTTTTTGGGGATGTTATAAGGCTTAGAAGTTTAGAAGCAAATCTTGAAATCTTTCAGAAATTTACAAAAACTCAATTTTTAGCGACCAGTTCAGGTCTGAAGTCACTTTGCGAGGCTTACATAATAGAAACCACCCAAAAATGACCCCATCTAAGAAACTACACCCCTCAAGGTATTCAAAACTGATTTTGCATACATTGTTAACCCTTTAGGTGTTGCACAAGAGTTATTGGCAAATGGGGAGGAAATTTGAGAATTTCATATTTTTGTCAAATTTTTCATTTTAACCCATTTTTTCCACTAACAAACCAAGGGTTAACAGCCAAACAAGACTGTATCTTTATTGCCCTGACTCTGCCGTTTACAGAAACACCCAATATGTGGCCGTAAACTACTGTACGGCCACACAGCGGGGCGTAGAGTGAAAGGTGCACCATATGGTTTTTGGAAGGCTGATTTTTATGGACTGGTTTTTTGACACCATGTCCCATTTGAAGCCCCCTGATGCACCCCAAGAGGAGAAACTCCCTAAAAGTGACCCCATCTAAGAAACTACACCCCTCAAGGTATTCAAAACTGATTTTACATACGTCGTTAACCCTTTAGGTGTTGCACAAGAGTTATTGGCAAATGGGGATGAAATTTGAGAATTTCATTTTTTTGCCTAATTTTCAATTTTAACCCATTTTTTCCACTAACAAAGCAAGGGTTAACAGCCAAACAAGATTGTATCTTTATTGCCCTGACTCTGCCGTTTACAGAAACACCCCATATGTGGCCGTAAACTACTGTACGGGCACACAGTAGGGCGTAGAGTGAAAGGTGCGCGGTTTGGTTTTTGGAAGCCAGATTTTGCTGGACTGGTTTTTTGACACCATGTCCCATTTGAAGCCCCCCTGATGCACCCCTAGAGTAGAAACTCCATAAAAGTGACCCCATCTAAGAAACTACACCCCTCAAGCTATTCAAAACTGATTTTACAAACTTTGTTAACCCTTTAGGTGTTGCACAAGATTTAATGGAAAATAGAGACACAATTTCAAAATTTCACATTTTTGGCAGATTTTCCATTTTAATATTTTTTTTCCAGTTACAAAGCAAGGGTTAACAGCCAAACAAAACTCAATATTTATGGCCCTAATTCTGTAGTTTACAGAAACACCCCATATGTGGTCGTAAACCGCTGTACGGGCACACGGCAGGGCGCAGAAGGAAAGGAATTCCATACGGTTTTTGGAAGGCAGGTTTTGCTGGACTGTTTTTTTTTTACACCATGTCCCATTTGAAGCCCCCCTGATGCACCCCTAGAGTAGAAACTCCAAAAAAGTGACCCCATTTTAGAAACTACGGGATAGGGTGGCAGTTTTGTTGGTACTAGTTTAGGGTACATATGATTTTTGGTTGCTCTATATTACACTTTTTGTGCAGCAAGGTAACAAGAAATAGCTTTTTTGGCACGTTTTTTTTTTTTGTTATTTACAACATTCATCTGACAGGTTAGATTATGTGGTATTTTTATAGAGCAGGTTGTCGCGGACGCGGCGATACCTAATATGTATACATTTTTTTTTATTTATGTAAGTTTTATACAATAACTTCATTTTTAAAACCAAAAAAATGTTTTAGTGTCTCCATATTCTAAGAGCCATAGTTTTTTCAGTTTTTGGGCGATTATCTTGAGTAGGGTCTCATTTTTTGCGGGATGAGATGACGGTTTGATTGGCACTATTTTGGGGTGCATATGATTTTTTGATCGCTTGCTATTACACTTTTTGTGACGTAAGATGGCAAAAAATGGCTTTTTTTACACTGTTTTTATTTTTATTTTTTTACGGTGGTCATCTGAGGGGTTAGGTCATGTGATATTTTTATAGAGCCGGTCGATACGGACGCGGCGATACCTAATATGTATACTTTTTTTTTATTTATGTAAGTTTTACAGAATGAGTTCATTTTTGAAAAAAAAAAAATCATGTTTTAGTGTCTCCATAGTCTAAGAGCCATAGTTTTTTCAGCTTTTGGGCGATTATCTTGAGTAGGGTCTCATTTTTTGCGGGATGAGATGACGGTTTGATTGGTACTATTTTGGCGTACATGCGACTTTTTTGATCACTTTTATTACTTTTTTTGGGAAGTAAGGTGGGCAAAATTTCAATTTTCTCATAGTTTTTATTTTTTTATTTTTATGGCGTTCACCGTGCGGGGAAAGTAACATGACCATTTTATAGATCAGGTCGTTACGGACGCGGCGATACCTAATATGTGTAGTTTATTTTATTTTTTTAATTTTTATTCAGTGATAAATGTTTTTTTTTTTATCTTAACTTTTTTCACTTTTTTTTACATTTTTGTGACCCAGACCCACTTGGTTCTTGAAGATCCAGTGGGTCTGGTGTCTGTATAATACAGTACAGAACAATATATATTGTTCTGTACTGTATTTTACTTACACTGAACAGATCTGTGCTTTTAGCATAGATCTGTTCAGCACCATGGACAGCAGGACGCCTGAGCAGGCGTCCTGTTGCCATGGGAACCCTCCCCGTCTGCTCAGAACTTCGCAGACGGGGAAGGGTAAGGACGGGGCTGAGGGGGGCTCTCTGGGGGCTCTCTCCCTCTCCATCGGGGGGCTGCAAAGCCACAGCAGCCCCCCGATGGAGAGGGAGGGAGCTCCCTGACCGATGACAGTTAACTTTTTCCATACAGCGGTCCGTACGGACCGCGGTATGGAAAGGGTTAAACGGCTGACATCTTCACAGATGTCAGCCGTTTATACCAGGGTGCCAGCAATGTGCTGGCACCCTGGTATACCCACTAGAAGCCAACGATCGTTCATGGGGAGGCGGGCGGGGGATCGCGATCCCGCCTGCCGCACCGCCCGCCTCCCGCAACGCCCCCACCGCCTGCGACACCCCCCCCGCACCACCCTCCGGCATAAAATCGTGCAGGGGTGCAGGGGGGGGTGAAAAATAATGATTTTAGCCACTCTAAAGTTTCTGATCCCCGCGGTCAGGGACCGCGGCGATCAGAAACTGCAAAAAGCGCAGCAAACCGCAGGTCTGAATTGACCTGCGGTTTGCTGCGATCGCCGATACGGGGGGGTCAAATGACCCCCCCTGCATTGTTACGGGATGCCGGCTGAATGATTTCAGCCGAAATCCCGTTCCAATTAACCCCTGGGGCGCCGGAATACAGATTTTAAGTCAGGACGTACCGGTACGTCCTGGGTCCTTAAGGACTCGGGAAATAGGGCGTACCGGTACGTCCTAGGTCCTTAAGGGGTTAACATCGCAGTCTGCGATGTACGAGCGGGGGAGGGACTGGGAGGAGGAGCTGGGGGACGGCAATTGCGGGTGGCAGCGTAACTCCCTGATGTCACGTGCCTGCGCCGCCTACTTTATGAATGAAGCAGGCGGCGCAGGCAAGTGACGTCAGTGAGTGACGCGCCGGCCGCCCGGCCTGACTGACTGCGGGCATTGTACAGAAGCTATTAGGATGTACGGTACTATTAGGAGTGAGGGGGCATGTGTAATCATTTTTAATTGAATAAGACATTTTATATTTGTATACTGGGGGGCGGGGGGAATCTGTGGATAACATCCGTGGATGGCACAGGTAAGGGGTGGGGGTCTGTGGATGTCACTTATGGGCTGGGGGGGGGGGGGCTGTGGATGGCACATATATAACAGTGCCAGCCACAGAGCCCCCCCCTGTAACAGTGCCAGCCACAGATCCCCCCCTGTAACAGTGCCAGACACAGATCCCCCCTGTAACAGTGTCCGTCATCCACAGATCCCCCCCATAACAGTGTCCGTCATCCACAGATCCCCCCCATAACAGTGTCCGTCATCCACAGATCCCACCCATAACAGTGTCAGTCATCCACAGATCCCCCCATAACAGTGTCCGTCATCCACAGATCCCCCCATAAGTGTCCGTCATCCACAGATCCCCCCATAACAGTGTCAGTCATCCACAGATCCCCCCATAACAGTGTCAGTCATCCACAGATCCCCCCATAACAGTGTCCGTCATCCACAGATCCCCCCATAACAGTGTCCGTTATCCACAGATCCCCCCATAACAGTGTCCGTCATCCACAGATCCCCCCATAACAGTGTCCGTCATCCACAGATCCCCCCCATAACAGTGTCCGTCATCCACAGATCCCCCCCATAACAGTGTCCGTCATCCACAGATCCCCAGTAATAGTGCCACCCACAGACCACCATTAGCTCCAAACCCACCAAAAGCACACCTTTTGGTTAAAAATATTTTTTTTATTATTTTCCTCCCCAAAAACCTAGGTGCGTCTTATGGGCCGGTGCATCTTATAGGGCTAAAAATACGGTATACATAGTTAATATAGCACATATGCACTTTATTTTACCAGTGCACTTTATGAATGGAGGTATATATTGTCATCATATTGAAGGAATATACAGAGTATTTAAGCAAGATATTTTCCGGATTGAATTATAGTTTTCATTTTTGAGTCCCCCCATATGTTAATTTCAATGATGGCTAAAGTGCGCATGATGATTCTTACAGTTGCGATGCTTTGGTTCATCCCCATGGAGAATGCGACGCTGATGACTTCAACCTACGTCACCACGGTGCGTGAGGTTGCCCTTCTCAGCGACAGCCTCAGGGGATGGGCGGAAGTAGATGTTCGCTACGGGTCATGATTGGTCATGCGCCAAAAAAACGGCCGTGATTACATATTTGTTACATGTTCAGTAATGTAGACTTTGATAGGTCAGTACTACTTTAAAATCACTCCCCGGCATCCCCCATGCCTCTCCTCCTGAAGAAGCAATATGCGAAACGCACGTTGAGGGGACGTCGTCATTTTTCACTCATTAGGATTCAGGTATGTCATTCATTTAGAAGTCTGATTACCATGGCATGCATTTTCATAACTTCCACATTAAGAATTCATGCGTTTTAGTCCACAAAATAGGCTGGGGGCAGTTAATGTTTGGAGACCATACTCCATTGCATTTTCAGGATCCATTTTCCATCCCCGTTTTCATCAGCTATTTAGTAGGCAGCTAATTTTTCACCTAGAGTTGTTAGTTACTTTCCCAGGAAATCATCATTGTATTATGGTAACACATGCAGTATTTAGGTACCCGCTTATGACCATTTACTAAATATTGCAGAAGAGAATTAACGCAATTCATTTGTATCCCTACTGTTATCATAAAATAATCTTTTAATAAATAGTATGTATTTTTAAAGGAATCAGATAGTACTCTTGTTTTTGTATTATACAATTGAGTATTTTGACCGGATGTTGTGGTGATCACATAGTGGATTAAATATAGTGTGTACAATATTTAAGGAAGTCAGGAACTAAAAGGCCTCCCAGGTACTTGTGGCGACACACTGTTTGCCGAGATATACGAGGACGCTTATCAGCCCACACGAACTTCAGGATCTCTGCTTGCATACCCAAGAAATTTTAAAGGGTTGTAGTGAGCACTTTGGCCCAACAGGCATTTTATAGAATTTATAATGTGAAAATGAAAAATTACTTAAAAAAAATAACGAATTTTTGTTAACTAGTATACATGATATGATAACTTTATTCTGCAGGTTAATATGATTACGGCGAATACACATATAATTATTTTTTCTGATTTTCCCTTTTTTTTTTTTATTTGTTGTATTTTACATCGCCATATAAACATCTATAATATTTTTATTTTTCTGCCAACATAGATGTCCGATGGCTTCCAGTTGCAGGACAGGCTGTACTTTTTATTGGTACCTTTTTGGGGTACATAATACTTTTTGTTGACTTGATATTTTTTTTGGGAGGCGAGGTTACAAAAAAAAAAAATTATTATAATTTCGGCGTTTTTTTTTTTTTAAGCATTCACCTGACGGGGTAGATCATGTGATCATTTTTACAGAGTCAATCATTACTGACGTGGCGATACCAAATATGTCTTTTTCAGGTTTAAATAAGAGCATTTTTGAAAAACAAATAGTTTTTGTGTTGCCATTTTCTTACAACCTTATTGTTTTTTGTTTTCGTTTTTCTGGCTTGTGTGAGGGCTATTTTTGCGGGATAAGGTATTCACTGGTACCAATTTGGGGTACATACAACTTTTTGATCGTTTTATAGAGGGTTTTTTTTTTTTTTTTGAGGTGAGCTGAATAAAAAAAAAAAAAAAAGCTGTTTTGGCATAATTTTAATTCTTTTTTACGGTTTTAACCTGATGGGGTATATTATGTCATTTTTATTTAACCGGTTGTTCCAGAAGCGGCTATACCAAATGTATCTATATATTTAAAAAATAAAAATAAAAATTTGTTTTAAATGACTCGATAAGGGAAAGGGGCACTTTGTGTCTCCCAATAAGGTCATACATGACCTTTCAGGGACATTTAACATCACTTTTTTATTTTTACTGCTGATTTAATTTATAACTGGGGCTGACATAGTAGCCCCAGTCCCCAGTTATAGGTGGAATACAGCCCCCAGAGATGCTGCAGGCTGATCGAGGTCTAAGGAAGACCAGACAGCTCCTGCAGTCTTCTGGCATAGTGGTCACATGATTGCTGGGGCCGGAAGACGAAGCAGCACTGCTCTTACTATCTGTATTGATCTTGTTCAGTTCTGTGTACACAACGATCTAGAAAGCAGGGACACTGAGGAATCATCCTTCCTTTCTCTATAGGTAACCCTGCAGTCAATGACAGCAGGCCCCTCGCTCAGCTGCTGCACCATTAGCGTCTAGCTGCAATCTCTGAATGGATGTTGCAGAACGTCTATTCAGAGATAAATCCTGACCGCCAGGATGTTTATAGTCTACGGGTGGTCGGGAACTGGTTAAAAAGGCCCAGTCACCACAAAATGCAATGCAAACGGAAAGCACATGTTATATAGCAGAAGGAGCTGAGCAGTTAGATATACAGTTTTGTGAGAAAGAAAATTAAGTAAAACCTGTACCTATCAATACAGTCAGGAGGTGTTATCAGTAGAGATGAGCGAATCGAAGTTGACAAAGTGGAATTCGATCCAAATTTCATAAATAAATTAGATTTGTCCTGAAAATGAATTTCCTCGCACTTCGTGATAATGAATCAAATTTTTTCTAAAATGGCTGCTGTGCATGTTAGAAAGAGGAAGTAATTAGCCCAGAATCAAGGGATCACCCATAAAGCCACGCAGACAGCCAATAAGCAGATAGCTAGCCCCTGTGATGTCACAGTCCTATAAAAAGTCTCCTCCTGCCCGGTCTCCACCATTTTCCAGTGAACTTAGTGCAGGGAAAGACGTTACAGGCACTGGGGACAGTGTTTAGGAAGGACTTTATTAACAAAAAAATTTCCTATTGAGCCATTCAGGGACAGCTTATCATAGTGTAGGGATATAATAGGGAGGCATTACCACACTACAGGGAGTGCAGAATTATTAGGCAAGTTGTATTTTTGAGGATTAATTTTATTATTGAACAACAACCATGTTCTCAATAAACCCAAAAAACTCATTAATATCAAAGCTGAATATTTTTGGAAGTAGTTTTTAGTTTGCTTTTAGTTTTAGCTATTTTAGGGGGATATCTGTGTGTGCAGGTGACTATTACTGTGCATAATTATTAGGCAACTTAACCAAAAACAAATATATACCAATTTCAATTATTTATTTTTACCAGTGAAACCAATATAACATCTCAACATTCACAAATATACATTTCTGACATTCAAAAACAAAACAAAAACAAATCAGTGACCAATATAGCCACCTTTCTTTGCAAGGACACTCAAAGCCTGCCATCCATGGATTCTGTCAGTGTTTTGATCTGTTCACCATCAACATTGCGTGCAGCAGCAACCACAGCCTCCCAGACACTGTTCAGAGAGGTGTACTGTTTTCCCTCCTTGTAAATCTCACATTTGATGATGGACCACAGGTTCTCAATGGGGTTCAGATCAGGTGAACAAGGAGGCCATGTCATTAGATTTTCTTCTTTTATACCCTTTCTTGCCAGCCACGCTGTGGAGTACTTGGACGCGTGTGATGGAGCATTGTCCTGCATGAAAATCATGTTTTTCTTGAAGGATGCAGACTTCTTCCTGTACCACTGCTTGAAGAAGGTGTCTTCCAGAAACTGGCAGTAGGACTGGGAGTTGAGCTTGACTCCATCCTCAACCCGAAAAGGCCCCACAAGCTCATCTTTGATGATACCAGCCCAAACCAGTACTCCACCTCCACCTTGCTGGCGTCTGAGTCGGACTGGAGCTCTCTGCCCTTTACCAATCCAGCCACGGGCCCATCCATCTGGCCCATCAAGACTAACTCTCATTTCATCAGTCCATAAAACCTTAGAAAAATCTTGAGATATTTCTTGGCCCAGTCTTGACGTTTGAGCTTGTGTGTCTTGTTCAGTGGTGGTCGTCTTTCAGCCTTTCTTACCTTGGCCATGTCTCTGAGTATTGCACACCTTGTGCTTTTGGGCACTCCAGTGATGTTGCAGCTCTGAAATATGGCCAAACTGGTGGCAAGTGGCATCTTGGCAGCTGCACGCTTGACTTTTCTCAGTTCATGGGCAGTTATTTTGCGCCTTGGTTTTTCCACACGCTTCTTGCGACCCTGTTGACTATTTTGAATGAAACGCTTGATTGTTCGATGATCACGCTTCAGAAGCTTTGCAATTTTAAGAGTGCTGCATCCCTCTCCAAGATATCTCACTATTTTTGACTTTTCGGAGCCTGTCAAGTCCTTCTTTTGACCCATTTTGCCAAAGGAAAGGAAGTTGCGAAATAATTATGCACACCTATAATAGGGTGTTGATGTCATTAGACCACACCCCTTCTCATTACAGAGATGCACATCACCTAATATGCTTAATTGGTAGTAGGCTTTCGAGCCTATACAGCTTGGAGTAAGACAACATGTATAAAGAGGATGATGTGGTCAAAATACTCATTTGCCTAATAATTCTGCACGCAGTGTATAGGGAAGACAGCATGGATCATTGAACTGTGTAAACCCTGGCTAATAAAGGCTATTCTATTGCTGTAGTAATTGGGGATACAAAAAGTGATCATATACTACAGATTTTAGGCTGTTTGTATTCTTTTATACATCAGTAATTCCAGTAATCCTTTATTCTGTTATTGGGGTGAAACTGCAATCTGATACTACAGAATTTGGGTCTCTTCACGTTCTATAATATATCACTCAATCCATTAATTCTTGATTGTCTAATTGGGGTGAAACTGTGGCTTGTTACTACAGATTTTAGGGTACTCACGTTTTTATTATACATGAGTATATCAGTTGGTCCCCAATTGTATAAGTGGGGTGAAATTGCGGCCTGATACTACACATTTTAGGGTGTTCTAGCTGTTTTATACATAAATATATACATTAATCCGTAATTGTGTACATGGTGTGAAATTGCGGCCTGATACTACAAGTTTTGGGGTGTTTACTTTTTTAAATATATATAAGTACATCCATTCATCCTTGTTTCGGGGGTGAAATTGTGGCACGACACTACTGCACTTTTAACCTTACAGTTACAGTACTGCAAGCAGCGTTTTGATGTCTGCCTCCAAAGCAGAATGGAGACAAAATGAGCCAAACTGATGCATTCTGAGCGGATCCTTATCCATTCAGAATGCATTAGGGGAAAACTGATCCGTTTTGGACCGCTTGTGAGATCCCTGAATGGATCTCATAAATGGAAACCAAAATGCCAGTATGAAAGTAGCCTTAGTTTGCTTTTCCTCTGAGCTCATGTTTGGAGAGGTTAGCTACTCTGATGGCTTCTAGATGCTATACATAGAATATAAGGGGGAAAACTGTTTTCCAACATCTCAAATTCATAAATACAGAAACACAAAATACACAAAAGCTTAAATTAAGTTATTACTTAAACATGCGCCATGCATGAGGGAGTGGGAGTTGGAGTTAGGGGAAAATGAGGAGTCTGAGTCGGGGCTTTGGCTTACCGACTTCACAGCCCTGCATGTCACCTCTGTTTTCGATCCACTCCTGTTTTTTTTGGCCTTAGCAATACTGATGGATTATGCTCAAAACACAGGATCAGTTTTCTGGAGGTTGTTCTTATAACGGATCAGAAGAAGAGCAAAATAAACAGTGACATCAACACAAACTTACTACTGACCCCCTGTCGGTCATGGGGCACTAGTTTCAGCGTGTAACAGAACAGGTTCTGTAGAAATCTATGTGGAATCAGCTGATGACTGTGTAAAAGGAGTGTGCTCTTTCACTCTATAGTACAATCTTGGGCCACTGCACGTTTCTTTATACCTGATGCTAATATTGACCTATAAGGTTAAGTTTAAACTTGAGTTATTTGGTCTGTTTTGGCCTCATAACTGACTAAATAAGTGAAGTATGAAGCGATTATAAGAGTGATGCCTGTCATTGGCCTGTCATAGAGACGCAAAGTAATGTCAACAGCGAAATACCTATGCATGTTTCTGCAATGCACAGTGTTCTATACCAATATACAGGCTCTCTGCAGCCAGGAAATAGTTTTTTTAACGTGATTTGTCCCAAAATAATTCATATTGAATCAAATCTTTCTGAAAAATTAGCTCATCTCTAGTTATCAGTGAGTGATTGATAGCATTGTGTGTATTAGTATTTATATGAGATAGCTGTCAGTCACTGATAACATCTCCCTCTTGTAACTATAGAGAACTAGGTAAATAAATTTAAAAAAGCATGACAAACATGGTGCCTAATAGAACTAGACACAATGGGGAAAAGGCCATGTAAGGCTCTAAAAACATTATGGAGTAACCATGCTAAACAGCTACCAGCGTATTTCAGGTGCAGATAGCGGCGCAACGGTTAGTTGTGCCGCTATCTGCCACTCTTCACCGCTGACGCCAGGTCTCATTCATCATTTTTGATGCCTGTTTTAGGAGTAGAAAATGGTCTAAATGTAAGACCGCTCGGAAGCTGTATTACATTTAGAACCGACGCTGGATGCGCCAAAATTATGGAGAGGGCTGTGCCTCGGCAACAGGAGAGGCGATGCAAGCAGGCTGGGATAGGAGATAAACGAAGTCCGGGAACGAGGCATGAAGTCAGGAACACTAGTGGTAAGCTAGTTCTTTAACACAAGATTAGGACCTTGACACTGAGGCGTCTGGCTAGAGGGCTGAGCTGCTAAAGTACCTGCAGGAGAGCCAGGATAGGTTAACGAGATCACCCGACACAACTCAGACCCGCCCAGGGAGTGATGCATACTGCCACAACCGAAGCAGAGTTCAAGCAGTGTTCAGGTTGAATTAAAGTTGTGGAGCGGAATCTTCAAAAGGTAATACTAACTAGGGCTGGGCGATATGGCCTAAAATCTATATCGCGATATAATTTGAAGCATGTGCGATATAACGATATATTGCGATATATATTTTCTTCTGTATGTATACAAATTACATGGCCATCATCATCCATGTCCCCCAGCCAGGGCCATCAGCCCCATGCCATTGCCATATCATCCATGTCCCACAGGCAGCGCCATCAGCCCCATGCCTCTGCCATATCATCCATGTCCCCCAGCCAGCGCTATCAGCCCCATGCCATTGCCACCATCATGTCCCACAGCCAGCGCCATCAGCCTCATGTCATTGCCACCATCATCATGTCCCCCAGCCAGCACCATCAGCCCCATGCCGTAGCCATCCACCCCCCACCCCCGGTAGATTTTGGCCCTTGCTAATATACTTACCTTTCCTGCAGGGTGAGTGGCTGGCTAATGGAGTCTACAGGAGACTGACCGAGTCTTCTTGCCAGCATGCACTGGGAAGGACCTGATGTCACACACAGCGTCAACCAGTGCGCTGACGATGTGTTCACGCAAGGCCCTGGCCAGTGCAGCGCGGTGCAGAGTCGGGAGGCCACGGAGCGATGAGTGAGAAGCTTCTTCAATTCACTACGGTTCCGTGGTCATCTATCGCGATATAGCGATATAGCTAAAATCTATATCGTTGCCTGAATTTATGGCGATAATATCGTATATCGTGTATATCGCCCACCCCTAATACTAACCGTACAGGTAGAACCCAAAGCTGCAGCAAAGACAGGGAAGCACAGACCACGATCACAGATGAGCACGGTGCCCGGAACCGTGGCGGTAAGTAGTGGGACAGCGTCGCACAGAGGATGCTGTTACAGTTCCCCCCCCCCCCCCTTTCTTGAATCCATGGCGAGACAGAAAGTGCTTGATAAGATCCGGAGCATGAATGTTCTCCTGCGGCTCCCGGGACCTCTCTTCTGGACCAAATTCTTTCCAGTCCAGAAGAGAATAGGCCTTCCTGCCCTGCTTCTTGACATCCAGGATGTCCTTGACTTCAAAGACCTCGTCAGTATTTTCAGACTCTGGCATATGAGTAGGAGGAGCCTTAGAGAAACGGTTAAGGACCACTGGTTTAAGCAAAGATACATGGAAGGCATTGGGAATGTGCAGAGAGGAAGGCAGACGTCAGAACTTGTACGTCACCTCGTTGATCTTCTTCAACATTTCAAAGGGTACAAGGAATCTAGGCGCAAACTTAAAACTGGGGACTCTTAAGCGGATGTTTTGGGAGGAAAGACATACCTTCTCCCCAGATGAGAACTGGGGTGGTCTTCTTTTGTCCACATTGGTCTTCATGCCAATCACAGCTTTGTCGATACAGACCTTGGGGTACTCCAAATCTTCAAAAAATCTCTAAAGGAAGAGTCTGCAGCTGATACCCCAGAGGATGCAGGAACAGGAAGGGGAGTACGAGGGTGTTGACCATAGACGACAAAGAATAGCGAGGATCTAGTAGACTCACTAGTGTGGTTGTTGTAGGAGAATTCTGCCCAAGGTAGCAGTGATACCCAGTTGTTCTGTTGCGTAGAAACAAAATGTCGAAGATAGTTCTACAAAATCTGATTAATCCGCTCTACTTGCCCGTTGGTTTGGGGGTTATAACTGGAAGAGAAGTCCAGGTCTATTTCTAGCAGACGACAGAGGGCTCTCCAGAGCTTGGATGTAAACCGGACTCCTCAATAGGAAACAATATGCCCAGGCAAACGATGTAGTCAAAATATATGTTTCATGAACAGCTTGGCAAGTTCCGCAGCCAAAGGCAATCCAGGCAATGGAACTAAGTACGCCATCTTGAAGAAGCGGTCCACTACTACCCAAATCACGGTACATTCAGCTGAAGAAGGCAGATCTGTAATCAAGTCCATGGCAATGTGTTGCCATGGAACATCAGGAACAGGTAGGGGTAGCAACAAGCCTGGTGGTTTGTGCCTGGAAATTTTATTTTGAGCAATTATTTTGGACAATGTGGGCCACCAGTAGTGGCGAGACACTAGTTCTGTGGTCCTGCGGATCCAGAGATGACCGGCCAGTTTGGAGTTGTGTCCCCATGACAGGAAATTTTTCATTTTGGCAGCGGGTACGAATGTTCTCTCGGGAGGAATTTCTCTTACCAGGACGGGAGACCACATGATGAAGCGAGCAGGATCTATCATGTATTAAGGCTCCTTCTGTTGGTCAGAAAAATCAAAAGATTGGGACAGAGCATACGCCTTGATATTTTTCTTAGCCGGGCGGAAGTGTAACTCAAAGTCAAAACGGGAGAAGAAAAGTTCCCACCTGGCTTGGCGGTGGTTCAGACGATGAGCTGTCTGCAGGTCGGTAAAAATTTTTACCGGATGATGGACTCACTCCAATAGATAACGCCATTCCTCCAAGGCAATTTTTATGGCCAGGAGCTTTATAGGTCCCCTATAAAGGAATTCCTCTTGGTGGGAGAGAAAAGGTAGGAGAATCCACAGGTGAACATCTTGCCCTTGGAATTATTTTGTTGTAGGACCGCACCGGCTCCTATAGAGGTGGAGGAGGTGTCCACTTCTAACAAGAATTGTCAGGAGACATTGGGATGTCGCAGGACAGGTAAAGATGCAAAGGATCTTTTTAATTTGACGAAAGTGGCCTCTGCCTCAGGAGGCCAGTCTTTGGCATTCGCCCCTTTTTTTTAGTAAGAGCGGATATCGGAGACGTTAGGGAGGAGAAGTTCGGAATAAACTGCCGATAGAAATTGGTGAATCCCAGGAAGCGCTGTATAGCACGCAGACCCTGTGGGCGAGGCCAGTTCTTTACCACATTCAGTTTTTCAGGATCCATCTGTAATGCAGCATCTGAGATGATGTATCCGAGAAATGGTACTGTCGTTGTTTCAAAGGTGCATTTATCGAGTTTGGCATAGTGTCTATTTTCCCTCAAGCGATGTAAGACTAGTCATACATGCCTTCGGTGAGTGGTCAAGTCTGGAGTGAAGACCAGTATATTATACAGATACACAATCACGCAGGTATAGAGAAGGTCCCGAAAGACATAATTAACTAGCTCTTGGAATACTGCAGGAGCATTGCATAGACCGAACGGCATGAATAGATACTCGTACTGTCCATTATGAATGTTGAAAGCGGTCTTCCACTCATCACCTTTTTGAATGCGGACAAGATTATATGCACCCAGCAGGTTGAGTTTGGTGAAGACTTTAGCCTCCCGTATTCTGTCAAAGAGTTCGGAGATCAGCAGAAGAGGGTATCAGTTTTTAGGCGTGATCTTATTCAGACCTCGATAATCGATACAAGGCCGCAAGGATCCATCTTTCTTCTGCACGAAGAAGAACCCGGCCCCAGCTGGTGAAGTAGATTTTCGAATAAACCCCATCTCAAGATTCTCTTTGATGTAGTCAGTCATTGCCTGAGTCTATGGCAGTGAGAGTGGGTAGACTCGACCACGAGGACGAGTGGCACCAGGCAGAAGGTCGATTGGACAGTTATTGGGACAACGAGGAGGCAGAGGCTCAGCGTCTTTTTTAATAAAGACGTCCGAGTAATTGGCATATTGCTGCGGCAGTCCAGACAGGTCTACAAGTACAGTAGGTGAGGAAGCCAGTCAGTCCTCGACCGGAGTGTCAGTCCACAATCAGCGAATGAAGACGTAGCCAGGGTAGCCCAAGAATAAATCAAATTCAGAGACTGAAAGCGCATAGAAAGAGATCAGCTCCGAGTGCAGAACCCCAATTTGTAACTTAAGGGGCACAGTAACCGTGAGTACTGGTTCAGGAAGGGGTAGTCCATTTAAGGAGGCCACAGACAAAGGCCTCTCCAGTCGGGTGGTGGGAAGCCGATACTGATGGACCAGCGCTTGTTGAATGAAATTACCGGCTGACCCAGAGTCCATGAATGCCTACACAGATAACTTAATTCCTTGTGAAAAAGTCACCGGAAGTGAAAGTTTCAAAGAGTACTTCTCCTGATCTAGGACCACCTCTCCAACTGATCCTAGACAATAGCATTTGCCGGCCTCTGGGAGCAGTTATGCACAAAATGGCCTTTGCTTCCACAATATAGACATAGATTCTCCGCCTTGTGACGTAAACATTCTTGGTCATCCAGACAAAGGGGCTCAATTTGCATGAGGTCCTCAGGTGGGGTGGACACCAGAGGAAGGACCGGTCTCTGGAAGGATGGAGCCAAACGAGGTGGTCTTCTGGCGTATGTGACCTGCTAGAGCATTCCCTGAAATGCACATCAATCCTAGTAGACAATGTGATCAGATCATTCAGAGTGGACGGGCGGTCGCGGCCAGCCAATTCGTCCTTAATGCGGTTGTCAGGAATAAGGACCGCCTTATTCCTAGTTATAATGTTTGCTGTGATATTATATGTTTTATGGGTATATGTCATAGTGTAACATAGTCCAATGTGATTCACATTCATATACAGTATGTATTTATGTATTTGTATTGTCAGGCCAGCAGCCATTGATGAATTTGTTGAAGGCTGCTTATAGTGCCGAGATGTCTGCCTCATACCTGTGAAAACAGCAAACTGCTCCCCGGCGGGTTAGTTAGCATAGAGATGCTAACCAGGATGGGCCCGTTTGCTTGTCACCAGTGGCGTCACCAGGGGGGGCACGGCCCACCCTACATCACGCTGTGCCCCCCCAACTAAAATGCCCCCCAACTGAGCGGCTTCAGCCGGGCACAGGGAGATGAGCGCTTCCATTGCGCTCATCTCCATAGTCATCTGCTTGTGCTGCAGCGGGGCAGGGGAGGGAGAGGCGTGTCCGTTCCCCTTCTCTGATAGGCTTCCATTATAGTGCCTGCAGCCAATCAGAGGCAGGCGCAGGCGGCGCCTGAGCCATACAGCGTGGGACACAGGCCGGTAGAGGCCTGCATCGCATCACTGACATGGAGGTAAGTGTTTTGTTTTACAATAGTTTTACAGGCACATTAAGGGGGCTCTTGTTACTGGCACGTGATCGGGATGGGGGGGGCTTATTACTGGAACGTGATGGGGGGGGGCACTTATTACTGGCACGTCATTGGGGGCACTTATTACTGGCACGTCATTGGGGACACTATAGGGGCCACAAAGAAGAGGTATTTTATATGGGGGGCTCTGTACATTAGCATTTTATACTGGGACACATTATGGTGGGTACTATGGGGAAGGGGGGAGAGGAGTACTATGAAGTCATCTACGGGGGGGGGGCACTAAGAAGGGGTATTTTATGCTTTCAAATTATGGGGGACACTGAGGGCATCTACTGGGGCACGATATATGGGGCATTTTATACTGGTACATTATGGGGGGCACTAGGAGGAAGGGGGGAGAGGAGCACTATGGGGGCATTTACTGGGGGCACTATATAGGGGTATTTTATACTGGCACATTGTGGGGGCACTATGGGGACATTAGCTCAACTGGGGGCATTACAAGGGGGTATTTTTTGCATTGTCACATTATAAGAAGAATTATTTCTACTGGGGGGGGGGGCATAATGGTGGGCTTTATTACTCCCCCATGGTATGACCCCCTTAATCCTTATTATGAAATCTTTCTCATTAGGATAAAACACATCAGCTCCACCAAGCCCTCCAGCCAAAGTGTTGAAGTGGTGTCCGAGATCCCCAAGAGTCAAGCCAAGTAACTAATTTTTCATGTGAAATATGTTTAGGTTATACACATATAGCATACACTGTGCCACACAATATACAGTATACCGCTACACTGTGCCCCACAATGTACAGTATACCTCTACACTGTGCCCCACAATGTACAGTATACCTCTACACTGTGCCCCACAATGTACAGTATACCTCTACACTGTGCCCCACAATGTACAGTATACCTCTACACTGTGCCCCACAATATACCTCTACACTGTGCCCCACAATATACAGTATACCTCTACACTGTGCCCCACAATATACAGTATACCTCTACACTGTGCCACACAATATACAGTATACCTCTACACTGTGCCACACAATATACAGTATACCTCTTCACTGTGCCATACAATATACAATATACCTCTACACTGTGGAGTCTGTTCTATAAGCACCCTTGTTCTGTGGCGGCAGACAGAAAATAATCTGGAAGTACCCCTCCAGAGACCAGGCTCTGGATCCGCCACTGGTCTGGACCGCTCACAGGAGTGTACATTTCTTCTAAACTGTAATCCGTATCCTCTGACCTGCAGAAATCAGCGCTCGCTCGGTAACAACTAACAGGCAGTGCCTGTAGGCTGTAGCCTGGCCCTGTTACTGAAGCTAGCCGATGTGGTGTAAGGTTAAGGTACTAGTAGAGATGAGCGGCCGCTTAATCCTGATTTAAAGTTAAAGTTACTGCAGGATATGGATTACAGTTTAGAAATGTCAAATGTACACTCCTGTGAGAGGCGAGGAGGGAGATCTGTGGATGACACTGTTATAGGGAGGGGGATCTGTGGATGACACTGTTATAGGGAGGGGGATCTGTGGATGACACTGTTATGGAGAGTGAAATGGGGGTGACACTGTCATGGGGTGGATCTGTGGATGACATATATAGCATACGATGCTATATACGGTATGTGTCATCCACAGATCCACCCCATAGCAGTGTCATCCCCATTTCCCCCTCCATAACAGTGTCATCCCCATTTCCCCCTCCCTATAAAAGTGTCATCCAAAGGCAACTAGGACATGTTGAAATCTGATTGTTTTAAAAAAAAAAGACAGCAGGACTTATCTTCCCTGTTGCGGTTTTAGGTATTGGGTAAAGTATCGCAGCATTTATAAGTATACTTGTGTAAAAATATCGTTGTTATAGCTGCCCCCCCCCCCCCCTACTTTTGTCCTGGCCCCCAGTGTGTCCCCCCAAAATTTGAAAGCTAGAGACGCCACTGCTGGTCACACTCAGGACAGGGGACAGCAGACTCTTCGGCGCCATGTGTCAGCATGGGGGCTTCATACCAGAGAATGAAAAATACGTTGTAATCCTTCATAACTTGTTCAGGATGGGGCTGACACATCTCCAAAACCCAGCTCATCATATCTGGTATGATGGGGCATCGCATGGACACCAGACATGGCGTATCAACTCACCTTCATCTTCTTAAATTAAGGATCTCCTCTTCCGAGCGTCCTGGACGTGTCTTGTTTGATATGCTAGGACTCGGAACGATGAGATATGAATTATGAAGAAGGTCTGGGGTCTGTATCTTCACCAGGGCAGCTATCATTTTGATATTTTCTTAAATATTCCCTAGATGGCCAGTGGGCTGGCTGCAAGGGTAATGAAGCTCGGCCCAAAGGGGATGAGTCAGAGGTGGGAGGGAAAATCCCCCTCAGGTATGCCCCTGGAGGAAAGGCATAAAAATGTGATTCCTGGGATATTTGGATGTCACAAAGTGGGAGATCCAATCGAATTGGTTTGTGCATGATTACTCTGCCCAAATCTCCTGGGAGTTAAGGACTTTTACCACGCAAATGTTAAGTATTAGAACTTTTTGTTTTCTCCTTTTTATTTTACAATTGTTTGCCATTTATGTATGTCTCGTTAATCATTTTTTGTAACCAAGTACTGTCTATTTTTTATACATTAAATCTAAAAGTTAAATGGTTTATCTTGTAACCTTAAGAACCTGTTAGCTCCATTAAGATTGTGTGTGCAGTCTGAGGCTGTAGGTTGTTTTTCCGTGAGGCTTACCACAGTGTGTGTGGGTCTGCTTGCGAGTGGAACACTCAGGGCTGTCCTGTCGACCTTATAACTGACAAGTGGTGGCAGTGAAAGTTTTGTGTTAGTACGTGGGTGTGCTTGCAGGCTTCAGGTGGTGATTTATGCTCAAGTTACGGCCCGGCGAAGGTCGTGACAGTGTGTGAGGGCATGAGGTGAATCGGCAACCCTTGTCACGTGACGCGGTGGGCGGGTCTGGTCCCCTGTATATGATAGCGGTCAGAAAGGCCTTCCCAGAACACTGCCAGTTGAGCCTCATCATTCCATGTGAGTTCGGCCGCTAAGGTACAAAACTGGATGGCGTACTGACCCACAAACGCGGAACCTTGTCTAAGATGCAGCAGTGCTGAGGAGGCAGAGGACGTGCCACCCGGCTCGACAAAGAAAATCCGGAAGGTAGTCAGGAAAGACTGCAGATTAGTTGTTTCTGGACCTCCATGTTCCCAAATAGGGTTTGAACAGGCAAGGGCCCCATCCGATAGCAGGGACACGATGAAGGCAACCTTGGACTGTTCCATGGGAAACCTCTGCCTATGTTTTTTTTTTAAATAGTATCTTTTTATTAAAGGTTAACAAAAGTGTTACAAACACTCCTTTGACAGGCAAACCACACATAAGCCCAGTACATTGATCAACATGGGATTAATCACAACAGCTTCCTTTTAGCCCTTACTCAGGTCAGAAGCGGATAGTAACTTAGTAATATGAATAGCACCCAATAGAATATGTCATGGAATAATAAAGAGTACTGCATACACACACACATTCATACACTCCATCGGCCAGAGACAAAACATCACTACCTCTTAAGGTGTTAGCATTTGGGCTCCAATTCAGGGATCCCAAATCTTCATAAAATCGGTCTGGGGTCCCTCGTCACTCATATATAAACTTACACAACTTGAGGTCAGTATTGACTATTTGTATCCATTGTTGGACAGTAGGACTCTTAGGGGGTTTCCAATTTAGGAGGATGGTTTTCCTAGCGTAGAACAACAGTATTCTGTATAATTTCCTGCCGAATCTGGTGGGAACAACCTCATTAGCCATCCCCAGCAGACTCGTCAGTGCAGTACAGACATTAGGAAAACCCAGTTTATCATTAATGTAGGCATGAATCTCTTCCCAGAAGCTATAGATGACCAAACACTGCCAAATCATAGGAATTAGGCAGCCCTTTTCATAACCACACCGCGTACATTGCGGGTCTGGTAATTTACCCATTTTGAATAGTCAGGGAGTATAGTATATCCTATGAAGCCACTTAGTTTGAATCAATTGGTCTCTAGCGCTCACCACTGTTGATCTCCATGTATGGCCAACTTCTTTAATGTGTGTATCTTCTAGATTTTCTACATCCCTTCTCCACTTTACAAATGAGTTATCGAGGGGAGAATCCTGTAGCATCATTAGTGATGCATAGAGAGCAGACACTGGTTTGACCAAAGGAACCCTCCTAACCACTCCAACCATCTATCGCATCACACTCCAGCTTTAGAGGTTCTCTACTAAACTGCGCATGACAGGCATGTCTAAGTTGAAAGTATCTGTACAGAGTATGTGGGGCAGGTTAAACTCTTGCTTCAGACTGCTGAAAGATCTGAAAAAAACCCTATCATATAGTAGGGTAAGATAACGCACCCCTTTTTGGGGCCAAAATTCAAATTCTATTAATGAGAACAATTCCGGTAAGCCTCTATTTCTCCACAAAGGCAAATATGGTGACCAAGTAGCATTATTCTCTCCAGAGTTGCTCATCTGACTCCATTTAGCCCAGATCCTCACTGTCGCGGCCATAGATTGGGTATAGTATTCTGCCGAGCCAGCCCCCCTTCTATATGCCAAATTCGTAAGCGCTTCATAGGACCCCATCAATGCTGCCTCCAGCACTACAGCCGGATTGCCCGAGTCAGCCCGCACCCACCACGCCACGTAGCTCAGCTGCTGTAGGTAAGTTGCCTGAAGGGTGCGTCTCGCTATTCTGGGAGAGGATTTGTTCTATAGAAAGGGAGTGATCGCTTTGTCCCCTGTAGTAAAGTGTTTCTTGGGGAGTAGTATCGGGGCAGCCCTATATAGGTATAGCAATTTTGTGAGAAGAATAATTTTTAGAATGTTGATACGCCCAATGAGATTCAAAGGTAGGTTTTCCAAAGCTTCAAATTTTTTTGTAATATATTGCATTGTAGAAACAACATTTAGGTCATAGAACCTTGCCACCTCTCTGAATAATAATCCCCAAATATGTAAATTGCTCTACAATTTGAAGCCTAGTATTTAATGAGATATGAGCAGGATTAAATCCATGAATTGGGCAGATACTTGACTTGGACCAGTTCACACGAAGACCCGAGAAGCTACCAAAATGATCCACAACCTTTAAAAGGGTATCTAAGGACTTCCCCAGATCAGCTAGGTATACCAACATGTCATCAGCATATAACGATAGTTTTTCTGTTATTCCGGCTATTTCCGAGCCTTCTATATTTGAGTGAGAGGAAATGAGTATCGACAGAGGCTCCATTATTAATGCAAATAACAAGGGGGAGAGAGGGCAGCCTTGTCTTGTGCCTCTACCTAAGGAGAAGGGATCTGATGTATACCCATTTACTTTGACTCTTGCCGAAGGGGGATCTATAAAGCATCTGTAGCCAGCGCAGAAATTTTGCAGAGAACCCCATACGTTCTAACAATGCCCACATAAAGCCCCACTCTACTGAATCAAAAAGCTTTTTCATTATCCAAGGAGGCAAGAACCTCGTACCTCGATCATCATGTTTGACCTGAAGATTAGTAAACAATCGTCTGAGATTAATATCGGTAGTTTTCCCAGGCATAAACCCGACTGATCTACCCCAACTAAGGAGAGAATTACCTCCCTCAATCTCAATGCCAGTACCTTCGCAAAGATTTTAAAGTCGAGATTCAGAAGTGAGATAGGTCGATAAGAGCTACATTGGTGGCTGATGGCTTCCCCTGCTTATGTATTACTACTACTGTTGCCTCCGAAAAGGAAGAAGGCAGTGAACCCATTCTAGTAGCAAGGTCTTTAGAAAAACGCTTATACCATTAAGCGGGGAATCCATCAGGACCCGGGGTCTTTTTAGTCGCTAAAGAGTTAATGGCAACTTCAATCTCTGAGTCGGATACGTCTGCCGCTAGGGCCTCCCTATCCAGTGAGGGAATGTTAATACCTGCCAGAAATTTGGCACTCTTTCCCGGAGAGCTTGTGGTTTTGGGGGCATATAAGTTCGTATAGTAGGAGGCAAACTGATGGCAGACATCTTTAGGCTCCCTCAACAATACTCCATGGTCATTCAGGACTCCCGCCACTATTGTTTGCTGGGTCTCAGATCTAGCCAGATATGCCAAAGCTCTACCACACTTATCACCATCTGAGAAAATGGTTTGTCTCCGATTTAAGAGTTTCTTCTGAGTATACTCCGTTAAATGCAGATTAAACCTACGTTGTGCATCTAGCCACATATTCTGGTTCTCACTACACGGATTTAGTATGAACAACCTCTCACTATCTGCCAGTTCCCGCTCCAATTTTGTTTGCTTTATATTCAATTCCTTTCTGTGAGTTGCTATTGCAGAAATCAGTGCCCCCCTCATCACCGACTTAAAAGCATCCCATTCCACTAGGGAATTTGTAGATCCTTTATTGTCTATCCAGTAGTTTCCCATAACATCTAGATACTCACTCACCACCGGTAAGACTTCTAGCCACATGGGATTCAACCGCCACGGTTTATCAGCTGAAGCCAACGTTTGGGACAAAATCAGAAGGAGGGGGGCATGATCTGAAACGCTTCTCGGCAGATAATCACTAGACCTGATTTAAGGAGACAGATCTTTGCTAACAAAGGCCAAATCTATACGGGATAATGAGCCACTGGAGGCCAAGTAGCACGAGAATTGTGTATCTGTGGGATATAAATAACGCCACGTCTCTATCAAACTGTAGGCATCAGGCCAACATGAAAGCGCATTGTTGTGAGAGGCCTGGGGATTCAATCTGTCTCGTATCGGATCTAAAGTGGTATTGTAGTCACCCATAATAATGCAGGGCATCACTAGAAACATTGCTATCTTAGCTATAATCAGGACTAGGACCTCTCTGCGGAATGCCGGCGGGATATAAAGTCCCACAATTAAATATTGCAACCCTCTAACACTAGCATGTAAAATCAAATATCTACCCTGAGGATCTAATTGTACAGAGATTATTTGAAACGGGAGACTCTTAGCAATTAAAACTGAAACCCCTCTAGCATGATTTGAGTATACTGCATGATACGTGGGGCCTACCCAAGGACGTCGCAAAGAGAGTACTTTCCTCCCTTGAAGGTGCGTTTGCTGTAGTAGCACAATATCTGGGCTAAACAACTTTAGATAGTTAAAAACTAAAGATCTTTTGATCTTATTGTTAAGACCCCTAATATTCCATTTTTCCCACCAGAAAAAAAAAATCCAATATCTCAGACCGATGAAGGAACAATCACACACACATACACACCCTCTCAAAGATAATTCCAGTACAGACGCCCTTCTCCAACCCACCCCACCCCAAATTCCCCAGCCCACCCTGCCCAATCCTTAATAACATGCTTGAGCCTTTATCCCTTAACTAGCAAACTTTCGGGTATGATAGGTATTTTATTGATGAAAAGCAAGTAAACACTTCCTCCCATTACAGTGCGTGCCTGTTCAGGGTATTGCCACCCAGCACACGTATATAGGGTTAAAATCTTATCAATAGACAACACCCAAGATTAGGAATTATAACAGGAATAACAGTAATGCAGTGAAATCTAACACTCCCACCCCCTTCTTAACATTCCTGCCAGTAATGCAATCTGACATTTAATCAATTATTAGCTTTTCAAATGGTCACCGCCAGGGTTCAGTCTGTCAGAGATGAGGCCTTGCATTTAGATTCCTGTCGATAAAATCTGTAGCTTCTTCAGGAGTATTAAAGAAGCGGACAGTTTCCCCATCTTGCACCCGCAAACGGGAAGGGTAGATCATTGTGTATTTCACATTTTTATCTCTCAGCCATGCTCGGACCTCAGTAAATTGCTTCCTTTTCTTTTGGACCTCCGCAGTAAAGTCCCGGGTAGAATGACAAGCGGACATTTTCATAGGCGATATTACACTTCTGTCTGGAGGCCAACAAAATAGTGTTTCTGTCTCTGTAGTTCAGGATTCTCATAATGAAAGGACTTGCAGGAGATCCCAGCAGTAAAGGCCTAGTCGGGATCCTATGTGCCCTTTCTACAACAAAGCAACTGGAGAGAGTGGTAGGATGCAGTACCTCTTATGAGTTGTTCCGCAAATGTTTCTGGAGTAGACCCCTCCACCCGCTCTGGTAGGCCCAGCATCTTCGGCTCTAGCTTGTAGCATCTGGACCTGCTGTAATAGCTGCCTGGTGTCATTTCCAACCATTCTGGACACATCTTCCACGTCGCTTACTCTTTGCTCCACTGCAGGCTTTCTCTCACGTATTTTGTCAAAGTCGTGCCGCTAACAGCTAAGATCAGACTGGAGATGATCTATTTTTGATGTAAGAGCAGCTTGACAAGCCGCTATAGCTTTCATGATTTGAGAGGCTTCAGCAGAGGCCACAGGGACATGAGACCCCTCATTTTCTTGCTCTGTCTGACTCATGGCATCCATGCATTGTTTACCAGTTGATGGAGCCACAGAAGAGCTTTTGCGACCCATAGAAACAGTCCACAGATACTTGAATGGCCAGCTTAGGTATGGCACTCCTGCAGACTATCAGATAATTACTCTACAGAGTACAGTAAGACTTGAGGATCAGTCAGTTAGACTACTATTGATTTTTCCCACTATGTAGGGGGGTAAGTATGTCAGTCCCACCCTATAGAAGCACTGTATATGCCCAGGGGATCCTCCAGCAGCCACTACAGTGTCCACTTAAACGGTCCTCTAGTAGGAAGATCGCAGTAGGTCTTGCACTGGCAGTGCCATCAGGGGAGAGACTCTTACTCACTCTGCCTCACTCCGTCTGCCAGGTCTGAAAGGAGACCTCTGGCACACCACCTCTGCTGTCAAGATGGCGCTCACCACGCAGGCTCCTTCTCCGCTCCCGCCGCAGGTCGCATGCATCTTCCCGGCACTGGCAGCAGCTTATTGGTACGGTGCCGTCCCTGTAGAATGTTTCATCCACTACGTCAGGTCTTGACACAGCGCCGCTCCACACTTTCTTCACCCGGTACCTTCCCGCTCTCACCCCTGCGCCGCCAGCGTTCTCAGGACGGCACTTAAGCCGCAGCATGCAGGTCGGTATGGCGTGTCCCAAAAGCTTTGGGGGCTTGATGTTGCCTGTGGGAGCTTGAATAACCCCGATTCTGCCAGGTGTTTGTAGGGTTTTCCTCAGGATTTTGAAGGAGCACTGTGACTGCTTCCTCACGCCATGCAGGTTAGGCCAAGCCCCCAAAAAACCTCTGCCTATGTAACTCGAAGTGGATCAGGCACTGATTAAGGAATCCACGACACGTTTTTGGATCACCACCGTAGCAAGTAGGCAGCGGGAGTTGCACACCAGCGGCATCACCGAAATCTCGGTGAAGTCATAGCAGGGGCAGGAGCATCTGGTTACCCTGCAGTGGCAGGAGGAGAGACTGCATTCAAGCGAGCAGCAACATTCTGCATAAACTGCATCAACACATCTTGTCGTTCACTCTGGCACTTTAATTCCTGTAACAGGTCATGAACGACAGCCTTGGGATGACCAGTGGGATCCATGGGCTCAGTGTACTATCACGGAACAGCGGATGTGAACCCACTGTGCCACTAACTAGCAATACCCCAGAGGGGAGTGACTAAGCAACTACCCGTATTTCACTAGAGCCTCAGATGGTGAGGATAGGCTTGACCCCCCCCCCCCCCCCCCCCCATGTAGGCGATCGCAGCAAATCGAAGGTCAGTTCAGACCTGCGGTGTTTGCTGCGTTTCCGGGTTATTCAGGTCTCTGGGGACCCGATAAAACGGAGCAGGATGGTAATCAGTGGTGTGATAATACACCCCCAATCAACATCCTGCGATCCTGAGAGGTGATGTGACATCACCTCTCAGGATCGCCTCTCATTGGTTGGCTCCAGGAGCAGGCAGTTCAAATTACTGCAGCGCTCCTCTGCTCCTCCTTTTGAGTCCGGGAGCCGAGGAGCTGCATCGGATCTCCAGCCAGCCCCCCATCTTTAAAGAGCTCAGGATCCAGGGATCGTCAGCAAGCACCCCATCTGTGCCCCAGCACCCCCATCTGTGCACCACGGTATTTAGGTAAAGGTTAGGTTAGGCAGGGATATTCAGGGAAAGTTAGCGGAAGAAAAAAAAATAAAACTATTTGTGATTGTATCACCCTAAATCGGGTGTCTGGGGTACACAGCACAGCTAAGTGACCCTAGACCCCACAAGGGTGCTGCAGCTTGTTCCCCAAACCCACAACTTTTTTTGGGGCGCAAGCATTTTTTTTTAGTGTGCGTACGCTGACTGTGGCCCGCACTCTTAGCGTCCGGCCACTTTTAGCGCATCGCACACCCCACCGCTGATCAACTTCGGACGGTTGATCAGCGATTTTGTATGTTTTTAATTTTAATTTCTCATTTTTTGGCCTTTTTTTAAGTTGGTCTTTTTTTTTTGTTAGGTTTAGGGTAAGTTCGCGAAAACCCGTGCCCCCCCCACACACGCACACCAAATAAAGTTTATCACGCACACACACACACTCCCCTATGGCCCACCGGATGTTCTCGGCCGAGGAGGCATACGCCCAGCTTGCCTCCGACTCCTAGAGTCCCAGTGAGGACGAGGATGACCCCACTTTCCTTTTGTCATCCGCGTCCTCCTCATCATCTAGCAATGATGATGAGCTCCGAAGGCGGCGGAGCAAGGGGACCGCCATGCTAGGGACCCTGTGGCCCACACTAGTACGAGCAGCTCTGGGGCTCGTATTAGTTTTCCGGCCCACCAGTTAAGTCCACCGGAGCCTTCTGCCGGTGAACTTGCATAGTATGCCCCAGAGCGTTTTGAGCCCGTGGTCACCCGGAATCCAGATTTCCACAGTGGGCTTCACTGAATACGACTACTTTAGTCTTTTTTTTTCAGTGACCACTTCGTAAATCTAATGGTGGAGCAATAGTTTGTTGCTCAACACCCGGGCTCCTTTTTGGCTACGCCCGGTGGATGGACTCCGGTCAGTGCAGCCGAGAAGAGGACATTTTGGGGCCTCGTGCTGCACATGGGCCTAGTCAAGAAACCTAGTGTCAGGCATTACTGGAGTGGGGACGTCCTCTACCAGGCCCCACTTTACAGTATGGCCATGACACTATCCTGGTTTGAGCCCATCCGGAAATGCCTGCATTATTCAGATAATGCAGCATGTCCCACCCAAGGTGATCCTGCCTATGACCGCCTGTACAAAATCAGGCCGGTCATGACACGGATGATGTTGCAGATAGCTGGAAGTTATGAATGAACGTCCGACTGGCTTGATCCCAAACTAAGGAGCATATAGGTGACCCCTATAAAACCCTAAGAGCTCACCCTGACTGCTAAGCACATACAAGGGTCTCAAAAGGTAGACGATTGTATGCCCACGTACCTAAGGTTGTGTGACACCTGAAAACCCTATAATATTGAGGGGACACGACCACCGGCTCCGTGCACTTCATATGGAGGGAGTCAGGGTCACCTAGAATCAAGCCAGCAAGGAAACACAATACATGAAAGGACTTTTCTGAACAAGCAGCAGCAGAAGCCTCCAGCAGTGAACACTTCAATCCAGGAAGTACTATAAACTGCAAAGTGAGGCAGTATGGGAGGGAATATAAAGGAAAGAGGATTAGTCTAAATAAATGACACCTGGGAGAAGGAAATGAGATGAGAAAGTGAAACCAAAACAAAGAACATCATGCAAGAGGTAGAGAAGGACGTCTGTCAGACCTTCTCACAGAACTGGCGGTGACAGGTCATCGATCACTTTTGGGCCAAATTTGAACAGGCCTATGTACCTGGAAGGGAGGTCACGGTTGATGAGTCTCTCATTGCTTTCAAGGGGAGACTCATTTTCCACCAGTATGTTCCCTCAAAGTGGGCGAGGTATGGCGTGAAGCTGTACAAACTTTGTGAGAGTACCTCAGGGTACACTTACAAGTTTCGTGTGGACGAGGGGCGAATATCCCGTATTCAACCCCCAGAATGTCCCCCCACTCTGGGTGTTAGCAAGAAACTTGTGTGGGACCTTATGCACCCACTGAATTGTATTTGTAACAATACAAACAGCTCAATGGGTAAGAAAATACTGGTTTAGTTCAACGGTAAATCCTTTTCCAGGAGTCCGACATGACAGCACCCATGGAGGTTGTCCTATTGGTCTCTGTAGGGACAGGAAGCGAGAGAGATTAAAAGGCACCCTCCCCTCCCACTCTCCAGTGTTTTTCCAAATTACTACACCGGATAGGATCCAACACCTTTTTATTAATAACAATGTTACATTCACACCGCCATCAAGGTTGGAACCAATATACCAGGGAGGGTAATATGGGGTGCTGTCATGTCGGACTCCTGGAAAAGGATTTACCGGTAAACTAAACCAGTATTTCCAGGACGTCCCTCCATTACAGCACCCATGGAGAACTAACAACTGAATCTCCTAGGGGGGGACGGGGGGACTACTGCCTGAAGGACTTTCCGCCCGAAAGGCAAGTCCTGGCAGGCCAATACATCTAGTCTGTAATGTTTGGCAAAAGTCAGGAAGTTAGACCAGGTTGCCGCCCTGCAAATCTGGTCAATTGTAGCATCTGCCTTCTCTGCCCAGGAAGTTGCCATGGCTCTCGTAGAATGCGCCTTCAAGTTTAAAGGACAGGTCTGTCTCCTGCAGTCTGTATGTTTCTTTAATGGTGTCTTTAATCCACCGTGCCAACGTCTGCTTTGAAGCCTTCAGGCCTTTATTCTTCCCACCAAATTGGATGAATAAGTTACTTGATCTTCTCCAAGTACTTGTCCTGTCAAGATGGACTAGAATTGTTCTTCTAACATCCAGACACTGGAATCTCTTCTCCTGTATATTTTTGGGAGAGGAATTAAGGGAGTGTTAGCTCTTGCTCTCTATGGAAGGTTGAAACCACCTTAGGTAAAAAGGCTGGATCTAGCTTCAAGATTATGCGATCATCCAGAATCCTTAAGTATGGTTCTTTAATGGATAATGCCTGAATTTTCCCTATCCTGCAGGCTGTGGTTATGGCCAGAAGAAATACCGCCTTGAGAGAGAGATAGTTTTCCGATATAAGATCGATAAGCTCGAAAGGGGGGTCACATAAACCTTCTAAGACTACATTTAGACTCCATGGGGGAATAGACTGTTTCAAGGTGGGTCTTAACCTAGAAGCTGCCCTTAGAAAACTTCTAATCCATCTATGATCTGCAAGGGGTGTATCTAAACAACAGCTGAGTGCCGAGATCTGTACTTTAAGTGTGCTGGGTTTTAGTCCTGCATCAAACCCCTCCTGAAGAAATTCTAATATGCAACCCACCGAAGGAGATCTGGTATCCGCGTGATTTTGCGACAACCAGGATGAAAATTTCTTCCATATTTTATTATATATCGCTCTCGTGACGGGTTTGTGGCAGCCCTGTAGAGTTGATTTTACCTTATCTGAGAGCCCCTTGTTTCTTAAGGTTTGCCTCTCAGGATCCAAGCTGTAAGATTCAGTTTGTCCATGTTGGGATGGAAAAGTAGTCCTTGTGACAGGAGAAACTGTCTTTTTGGAAGGGTTATCGGTTCTCTGATGGACATGATCTTTAGAACCGAAAACCAGGCTCTCTTGGGCCAAGCTGGAGCCACCAATATCAGCGTGGTTGAACTTACTCTCAATTTCTTCAAGATTAAAAGGTATGAGGGCAAGTGGAGAAAAATCGTAAGCTAGACTCATGTCCCACTTCTGGGAAAGACCATCTACCGCTAGTGGTCTCCCTCTTGGGTCTAGCGAGAAGAAATAGTCCAGCTGAGTATTCCTGTTGGACGCAAATAAATCCACTTGAGGTTTCCCCCATTTCTGACAAATCATCTGGAATACTTCTTGGTTCAATTTCCATTCCCCTGGTTCGACACTGTCGACTGAGGAAATCCGCTGTGGAGTTGAGAGACCCCTTCAGGTGTGTGGCTGTAATGGACAAGACCATCTTTTCTGACCACTTGAAGATGAGATTCGCTAACTCCTGGAGTTGAGGGTTTTTTGTCCCTCCTTGTCTCTTTATGTAACAGACTGTTATATTGTCCGATAATACTCTGACATGATGGCCTGTGAGGAGATGTTCTGCGGCTTTCAGGGACTCCCAAACCGCTTTTAGTTCCCTGTAGTTTGAGGAATCTAGGGCGTCTGTACTGGACCAACTGCCCTGAAAGAACTGATCTTCTAAGTGAGCACCCCAACCCCGGCTGCTTGCGTCCGTGGTTATTGTCTTGAGTGGTATCATGTTCCAGGAAACCCCTCTTGACAGGTTCACTGTTACTAACCACCAGGAGAGGGAGTCTACTGCTCTGTCCGAGAGAGCTATCCTGGCGTTTAACGATCTGTGGTCTTTGTCACAAGATGAGAGTACCTCCGCCTGGAGAGTTCTTGAATGGAACTGGGCCCAAGGAACTGTCGTGATTCACGAGGTCATTAGGTCTAGGATCTGCATGGTCTCTCGTAGTGTCCGCTTTTTCTTTAGCCTGAAGGATTTTATTCTTTCCCTTATGTTGACTTGTTTGTCCTGAGGAAGAAAAGAATGTTGAGTTATCGAATCTAAGAGGGTTCCCAGGAACTTCTTTTGTGTTGCCGGCTGCAAATCCGACTTCTCCAGGTTTATCTTCCATCCTAGACTTGTGAGCAAAGATAGAGTCCTTCCTTTGTGAAGCTTTAACTCCTCTTCTGAGTCTGCCACAAGAAGAAAGTCATCTAGGTAAGGAATTATCGTTACATGTCTCTGTCTTAGGTAGGCTACTATCTCTGCCACTACCTTTGTGAAGATACATGGGGCTGATGATATTCCAAACGGGAGGCACTGGAACTGGTAATGCAATATCTTCCCGTCTTTCTTGATTGCAAACCTCAAGTATTGCTGAAACTGATGGTGAATGGGGATGTGGTAATAGGCGTCTTTTAGATCCAGGGTGCACAGAAAAGCCCCTGGACCTATCAGCGAGATTGTAGATTTTACTGACTCCATCTTGAAATGGTAATGCGTTATCCATCTGTTTAAGAATTTCAGGTTGATGATGGTCCTTTTGGATCCGTCTGGTTTTGTTATGAGGAACAGTTTTGAATAGTGACCCTTGAATTCCCCTGAAGGAGGGACCTGCACTATTGCCCCTAATTTCATTAGCTTTTGGACATCCGTCAGAAGCTGATCCTGAAGTGAAGCCGACTGGAAAACTGTAGTCTGAAACCGTTGTGGAGGAGGAAGGCGGAACTCTATTTTGAACCCCTTCTGCCCTTCTGGATGGATTCCAGAATATACAGATTTTTGGTTATTTGGGTCCACTTTTCCCGGAAGAACTGGAGTCTTCCCCCTACTGGCCTGGCATCATTGTCTCTCTGTCTTGGTATTGGGATTAAAGAGAAACCCTCGGCCTCTTCCACCTTTCGGGTAGCTCCACCTCCCCGTCTTCCCTTTTCTCCTGGGAGCGTTTTGCAAACTGCTGGCCGGCTTACGAAAGGGCAAAGGTTTCTTGCTTTTCTCCTCCGGGAACCCTTTCTTTTTGTCCGCTGTCTTTTCCAGAATTTCATCTAGTACCGGGCCAAAGAGGTCGGAACCTTTAAGGGGTATAACGCAAAGCTAATTTTTAGAGGCTATATCCCCTGACCAGGATTTTAGCCACAATGCTCTCCTAGCCGTATTAGATCGGGAATCTGCTTTTGCTGCGAACCTTATGGACTCCGCCAAGGCGTCTGCTATAAAGGATGCAGCCATTTTAAATAGAGGTAATGATCCCAGGATTTCTTCCCTAGGGGTGTCCTGCTTAAGATGTTCCTCCAGCTGGTTTACCCATAAATACATAGATCTGGCTACAGAGGTAGCAGCAATATTAGTATTGATAATATTGGCTGACACCTCCCATGCTCTTTTGAGTAATCCGTCAATTTTTCTATCCATTGGCTCTTTTAACTGTGCCGAATCTTCAAATGGTAGTGTGGTTCTCCTAACCACTTTTGCTACCTGAATATCCACCTTAGGGACCACATCCCACAGTTTTGTATCCTCAGGGTTGAACAGCAATCTGTTTTTAAATTCACGAGGTATATATAACTTCTTATCAGCATCAGCCCACTCGTCGATCACTAAATCCTTTAAGTTCTTGTTTACCGGAAACAACTTCTTTTTCTTTGCTTTTAACCCACCGAACATTTCATCCTGCACTGAGTGAGTCTGTTCCTCTTCCTCAATATCCATTGTCTGCCTTACAGCCGACAGGAGGGGATCTAAATCTTCTTGCAAAAAAAGGTATCTTTTCTGATCGTCAGCCATATAAGACGAACCCTGATCATCATCCATCTCTTCTGAAAGATATTCCCTCTTCTTCAGACTCTGACTCCCTTAGTACTCGGGATCTTTTGGGGGGAGGGGAACCAGAACATGGTTTCTGAACCATACTGGAACTGGCCGCCTGGTTCTCCTCTTTCACAATCACTCTCAAGTCTGATAGGAGAGAAGATTGCTCTTCTCTGAGAATCTTCGCCAGACAGTCACTACATAAGGCTTTTTTATATGACTCTGGCAATTTCTTTGAACATAAAGCACATCTTCTGGCTTTCTTTTTTGGTTCTCCCAGAGCTTTAACTGTAGCGTCTCTCTCTCTCCCTACATAGGAAGAGAGAGAGAGACCGTTAGCTGAATTGAGCTGCATAAAAACGAGGAATTAGAGGAATATGAGCCCCCTCTTAGGCACTTACATGACCCAGGACAGGGATGTCTGCGCTAGTGTCCTGCATAACTGACATCTGGACCTCCATACCTCACTCAGACAAGAAATTGACCTCTCAATTTATGTCCTACCTGGTCCATCCTGTTGCCGCGCGGCTCCGTCTCCTTACTTCCTGGGGGGGGGGGGGGAGACTCATTCAAACAAAGAGTCAACCCCCCACCCCTGCATGCTACCGCCGTCCGGGTTTAGCGTTCCCAGGGCGCCGCCATCTTCTTCCGACCATGTGACCTCGAATTCCGGTCACATGGTCTGCACGCCGAGCAGGAGCAGCGCCGGAGCCGCAGCCGATCCCAGAGCTCCCACCCGGAAGAAGTGGCCTCGGCTTCCCACGATACCGCGGCCAAAGGTACAGGAAAAAAGGCATCGGGGACAGCTAGGGGACCTCTACCCCGAGAGGTGCTAGCATTTAGGCCCTCAGAATCTGAAGAGGAGAGGCAGAACCCCCCAACCAGACTCTGCCCCAAATCCTTTTCATTCCCAGAGCAGGGAACATCTTCTCTCTGCTCCTATCCCTGTAGGGACAGGAAGAACACTGGAGAGTGGGAGGGGAGGGTGCCTTTTAATCTCTCTCGCTTCCTGTCCCTACAGAGACCAATAGGACAACCTCCATGGGTGCTGTCATGGAGGGATGTCCTGGAAAGTTGTAATATACAAAAGATCTACCCTAGTTTTACAGAAGAAGAATTAGCAGCTGCAGCTCATAGCAACAACCAACTGCACCACCTGCACTACTGATACCACAACAGCAGGTGCCACCCCCACATGGTCCACCAGGGGTTGCAGCTGCAACAAGCCCACCAGCTGAGTCACCCACTTCTTCCTCAGTGCAGGGGGAAGATTTGGGAGCTGAGGGAGGAGAGGGTCCCTCAAAGAGTGATAGTTTTGCAACTCCTCCCATCTCACAACGTTTGAGGAGTAATGTCCGTGATGAGACATTCCCTTTCTTGACAATAGGGGATCAGTTCATGACAGTTGCTTTCAGACATCCTTGCAGATGCTGTTTCAGCGTGACAGATTTAAAGAATGCCTTCTTCTCTATCCCGGTTGACAAGCAGACTAGGCTCTTTTTTGCTTTTTCCTTTGAGGGTCGTCAACTCACCTGGTGCAGGATGCCCCAGGGATATGCTGATTCACCTGTAGTATACAGCATTGTCCTCCAAGCCAGTTTAAAACCATGGCATCCCCCCCCCCCAGGGTTCTGTGCTCTTGCAATACGTGGATGATCTGTTATTGTGTAGTATGTCAGAGGAGGCCAATGTTACTGATGGTGTATCTTTGTTAAAATGGTTATCAGAATGTGGACACAAGGTGTCACGCAAGAAAATGCAATGGTGTAAGAAGCAAGTTGAGTACTTGGGCTTTGTCCTCAAAAAGGGAAAAAGGAGAATCAGCACAGAAAGAGTCCAGTCTGTTGCGGGCCTGGTCACCCCGCACACCAAGAAAGAAATATCTTTCCTTGGTATGATAAACTACTGCAGACAATGGATTCCTGATTGCTCCTACTATGACAATGTTCTGAGGCAAGCCACACTGAGCGAACAGCCAGATTTCATTAAATGGTCAAAGGAAATGTTCAATGCATTTGATTACTTGAAATGTGCTTTAATGACAAGTCCAGGTTTGGGCCTCCCTAACTACAACCTCACATTACACGTATACGCTCGACAAAATTGTAAAACCATGGCGGGTGTGCTGACCCAGTATCACTGAGGCAAGTTGAGTCCTTGTGCATTTTTCTCAAAGGTAATGCCGACTTCTGTCCAAGGAATGCCAGCATGTCTTAGATCTCTTGCAGCCTGTGTAATGATGGTTGAACGCGCAACTCCACTGACAATGGGACATGATACAATCCTGTACACCACACATGATGTTGTAGGACTTCTTAAAGGCATCCACACACAGCACATGTCAGCCCAAAGGTTGTCTGGGTATGAGATCCTGCTCCTCAGCAACCCCTCCCTACAGATCAAGTATGCCGCACACATCTCAGGTCCAGCACCCATACTCAATGCACTGCTTGGACTCAAGGGACCTGAGTACCACTTGGTAGAGATACATGATTGCATACATGCCATACAACATGAGACCTCACCCCGCTCCGATTTGTCATCCATACCAATCGAGGATGCACCTGAAGTTTTTGTAGATGGATCTTGCAGCAGACCAAATGACAATTCTTACCACGCAGTCACGCGATAGTCATGTTACCTGACATTGTCCTTGAAGCTAGACCAATCACTTATCAGTCTGCACAAGCTGCTGAATTGATTGCACTCACCAGAGCATGCATATTACACGAAGATAAGCCAGTTACCATTTACACTGACAGCAGGTATGCTCATGGCGTGGTCTGGGACCACAGTGTTATCTGGCAGAGAAGAGGATTTGTTGCAGCTGATGGTAAGCACATCTCACACTCACAACTTGTCACACAACTTCTGGAAGCCATCAGGTTACCCTCACAACTTGCAATTGTTCATTGTAGAGCACATACTGGAGGAAAGGACCGCGTTTCCCAGGGCAATGCCTTGGCAGACGCAGAAGCTAAGAAAGCGGCATTGTTGGCTCCAGCAACAATGCAAATGACAAGATTGGTACCCCCTTCACTAGAACTAACCCAGATGCTAGTGGACCTCCAGTCCGCAGTCACTGAAGATGAAATGGCTGATTGGTGTTACCCAATTCTGCAGAAGAATCCTAAGACTAGATTAATCTGCAAAGAAGGGATGCCATGCATACAACACAGCGCTCCTATGTTCATTGCACATTTTCATGGAGTAGGACACAACAGCATTAAAACATACATGCTGCTAACACAAAACTTTTATATTATGGGTATCAAAGAGTTCATTTCAGACTATGTAAGGAGATGCATCACATGTTTGAGGAACAATCCAAACAATGTCAAAGTCCGACACCAACATCTTGACTACCCCACCACTCTTTTCACACATTTGCAGGTAGATTTTACACACATACCTAGGCAGAAAGGGAAACAGGAATAAGCCTTGGTCATAACTGACATGTTTTCAAGATGGCCAGAGGTCTACCCTACAAAATCAGAAGATGCAAAAACAGTAGCAAGGGTACTCACACAGAACATCATTCCAAGATGGGGCTGCCCACTGGTGATTGAATCTGACCAGGGGCCGGCCTTCACCTCAAGGGTAAATAAACTAGGGATGTCACTATTTGAGATACTCATGGGTAGGCCATTCCCCACCCCTTGGGCCAAGCACCCACTGGTAGTGCAGGAAGGGTATATGGATCTCATCAGAGAAGAGTATTTTACCAAACTAATAAAGGTCCTAAGTGAAACTGAAGAAAAAAGTTGCTTATAAGTCTCCTTCTCTTCCACAGGAACCCACCCACCCATTTCAGGCGGGAGACTTCGTACTGGTAAAGACTCTGAGGAGAGGAAAAGCTCCAGGGGACTTCACCTACAGACCACCGACCACAGTGGTAGCAGTGACCCGCACAGCTGTCCTTACAGAAGACACACCCACCTGGATACACCCCACCAGAGTAAAGTTGGTCACAAAGACATCCCAAAAGGAGGTACTAACGGGGGTAGACAGCCCTGACCTTGAAGGGGAGCCGAACGAGGTACTAACGGGAGCAGATAGCTCTGACCTCCAACAGGATGCCCTTCCCCAATTCTGGGAGATGGTCCAAGACCATTATAATACTCCTGTCAGCGATCTCATTGACTTTTCTGGGTGGTAACAAAGGAGAAGTGGCCATAATTCAGAAGGATGGCATTACCACCTTTTGGTACAATTCCTCTAACACACATGTAGCTACATTTTCTTTTGATTTTTGTAATATACGGTAGTAAGTTGCCCTCCTCAGGTTCCATGGCAGTGTAACATGTACCGAGACACCCCCGATTCCAAGTGTATACATATCTGTGTAACTGATAATAACTGGGGACAAGAATGCAAATATTGGGGATCTGTGGGGATGGAAAGATAAGATTTAGATTAGAAGGTTCCTGTAAAAGGTGAATGTGCTCTTGCTAAAGCCATAATGAACATACACATATTTAGTGAACAAGAGATCCCTAGTGTAGGGAGAGTGACAAGGACCAAAAGATCACTCCCCATGGGTAGTTTGGACCCTCATGTGTATATAGACGCAATAGGTGTCCCAAGAGACGTCCCGAATGAATTCAAGGCAAGAGATCAAGTTGCTGCTGGCTTTGAATCGATCTTTCCAATTACAGCTAACAAAAATGTAGATTGGATCAATTATATTTACTATAATCAACAGAGATTTACAAATTATACTAGAGACGCCATGCAAGGAGTGGCAGAGCAGCTACAGGCAGATTCCATCATGACATTTCAGAATCGCATGGTATTAGACAGGATACTGGCAGAGAAAGGAGGTGTTTGTAAGGTATTGACAGACCCTGCATCGTGCTGCACCTTCATACCCAACATCACCGGCCCTAATGGTAAGGTCACACTGGCGATACAGAAACTCGAGGACTTATCCATCCAGTTCAAGAAGAACTCTGGTATTAATAACCCCTGGGATCAATATTTTGGCTGGTTCTTCAATTGGAAATAGGCACTTGTACAGTTAGGTATCATTATTTTAGTAATCATCGTTATAATAACCGTCGTCACAATATGCATTATACCATGCGTCAGGAAATTGATAACGAAGGGTGTTTCCAACATGTCATTCTACGAGACCCTGATACTAAAGATCATTCCCCTGAAGGTTATAAAAAATATTTAGCTGTTTACAGAAAAAAGGGAAAGAATAAAAACCATATTATATGAGAAATTTGGTTCTAAGAGGGGATTGAAGAGAAATGTTACTCCATTTCATCTGTACTAACAAAATGTATTGTGATAGCATCTTGTTCATGCACTGTTTCAAGTTCCCCCACTGGAATTTAGGTTTCTTTCCCTGTCCTTGGACAGTTTCTTGAAATTCCTAAATTTTAGTGAAGACAGTCACGCTTTACAAGGTTATTCCGGCTTAATGTTTACCGGCCTATATGTGTCTACATATGATTGGTTAATGCTGTTACTATGTAAATTATATTCTCTGCCTAATAAAACGCTGAACTGTAGGACAATAAAATTAGAGTGTTTCTCAGTGATACCCGTGTGCGTGTCAGTCCTTTGCTGCTGAGGAATACTCTCCTGACGTAAGTAGGGTTAAATAAAGGTAGTCCTAGAGGTCCAGAAAGATCCGAATCCTTTCAGTCCTTAAGGTGACCCCTCCCCTATCGGCGATCGCCGCAAACCGCAGGTCAATTCAGACCTGGGGTTTGCTGCGCTTTCTGCAGTTTATGATCCCTGCGGTCCCTGACCGCGGGGATCAGAAACTTTAGTGTCCCTAAAATAAAGATTTTGCACCCCCCCTACACCCCTGCATGATTTTTTGCCGGCGCATTGCTGACACCCTGGTATAAACGGCTGACATCTGTGCAGATGTCAGCCGTTTAACCCTTTCCATACCGCGGTCCGTACGGACCGCTGTATGGAAAAAGTTAACAGTAAGAGGGAGCTCCCTCCCTCTCCCATCGGGAGGCTGCTGTGCCTTTGCAGCCCCCCGATGCAGAGGGAGAGAGCCCCCAGACAGCCCCCAGAGAGCCCCGTCCTTACCCTTCCCCGTCTGCGAAGTTCTGACCACTACTGAGCAGACGGGGAAGGTTCCCATGGCAACAGGACGCCGTCCCATGGTGCTGAACAGATCTGTGCTAAAGGCATAGATCTGTTCAGACAAAGTGTAAGTAAAATACTGTACTGTATTATACAGACATCAGACCCACTGGATCTTCAAGAACCAAGTGGGTCTGGGTAAAAAAAAAGTAAAAATCAAAAAACACATTTATCACTGATTAAAAATGAAAAAAATAAAAAAAATTCCCTACACGTTTGGTATCGCCGCGTCCGTAACTTACTTCCCAAAAAAGGTAATAAAAGTGATCAAAAAAGTCGCATGTACGCCAAAATAGTACCAATCAAACCGTCATCAAATCCCGCAAAAATCATACACTTCCCAAGATAATCGCCCAAAAACTGAAAAAACTATGGCTCTTAGACTATGGAAACACTAAAACATGATTTTTTTTGTTTCAAAAATGAAATCATTGTGTAAAACTTAAATAAATAAAAAAAAATTGTATACATATTAGGTATCGCCACGTCCGTATCGACCGGCTCTATAAAAATATCACATGACCTAACCCCTCAGGTGACCACTGTAAAAAAAAAACAAAAAAAAAAAAAACGGTGTAAAAAAAAAAAAATTTTTGTCATCTTACGTCACAAAAAGTGTAATAGCAAGCGATCAAAAAGTCATATGCACCCCAAAATAGTGCCAAACAGTCATCTCATCCCGCAAAAAATGAGACCCTACTTGAGATAATCGCCCAAAAACTGAAAAAACTATGGCTCTTAGACTATGGAGACACTAAAACATTTTTTTTGTTTTAAAAATTAAATCATTGTGTAAAACTTACATAAATAAAAAAAATTGTATACATATTAGGTATCGCCGCGTCCGTGACAACCTGCTCTATAACATTACCACATGATCTAACCTGTCAGATGAATGTTGTAAATAACAAAAAAATATAAACGTGCCAAAAAAGCTATTTCTTGTTACCTTGCCGCACAAAAAAGTGTAATATAGAGCAACCAAAAATCATATGTACCCTAAACTAGTACCAACAAAACTGCAACCCTATCCCGTAGTTTCTAAAATGGGGTCACTTTTTTGGAGTTTCTACTCTAGGGGTGCATCAGGGGGGCGTCAAATGGGACATGGTGTAAAAAAAAACTGTCCAGAAAAATCTGCCTTCCAAAAACCGTATGGCATTCCTTTCCTTCTGCGCCCTGCCGTGTGCCCGTACAGCAGTTTACGACCACATATGGGGTGTTTCTGTAAACTACAGAATCAGGACCATAAATAATGAGTTTTGTTTGGCTGTTAAACCCTTGCTTTGTAACTGGAAAAAAAATATTAAAATGGAAAATATGCCAAAAAAGTGAAATTTTGAAATTGTATCTCTATTTTCCATTAAATCTTGTGCAACACCTAAAGGGTTAACAAAGTTTGTAAAATCAGTTTTGAATACCTTGAGGGGTGTAGTTTCTTAGATGGGGTCACTTTTATGGAGTTTCTACTCTAGGGGTGCATCAGGGGGGCTTCAAATGGGACATGTCAAAAAAACTGTCCAGCAAAATCTGCCTTCCAAAAACCATACGGCGCACCTTTCCTTCTACGCCCTACTGTGTGCCCGTACAGTAGTTTACGGCCACATATGGGGTGTTTCTGTAAACGGCAGAGTCAGGGCAATAAAGATAGTCTTGTTTGGCTGTTAACCCTGGCTTTGTTAGTGGAAAAAAATGGGTTAAAATGGAAAATTAGGCAAAAAAATGAAATTCTCAAATTTCATCCCCATTTGCCAATAACTCTTGTGCAACACCTAAAGGGTTAACGAAGTTTGTAAAATCAGTTTTGAATATCTTGAGGGGTGTACTTTATAGAATGGGGTCATTTTTGGGCAGTTTCTATTATGTAAGCCTCGCAAAGTGACTTCAGTGCTGTAGTGGTCCCTAAAAATTGGTTTTTTGTAAATTTCTGAACAATTTCAAGATTTGCTTCTAAACTTCTAAGCTATGTAACATCCCCAAAAAATAAAATATCATTCCCAAAATGCTACAAACATGAAGTAGACATATGGGGAATGTAAAGTCATCACAATTTTTGGGGATATTACTATGTATTACAGAAGTAGAGAAACTGAAACTTTGAAATTTGCAAATTTTTCAAAATTTTGGGTAAATATGGTATTTTTTTATGCAAAAAAATTAACTTTTTTGACCCAATTTTAGCAGTGTCATGAAGTACAATATGTGACGAAAAAACAATCTCAGAACGGCCTGGATAAGTCAAAGCGTTTTAAAGTTATCAGCACTTAAAGTGACACTGGTCAGATTTGCAAAAAATGGCCAAGTCCTTAAGGTGAAATAGGGCTGAGTCCTTAAGGGGTTAAGGACTCAGCCCTATTTCACCTTAAAGGGCTTCTGTCAGCCCACTAAACCGTTTTTTTTTTTTTTGTTTACTAATAATCCCTACACTGCGATTTATGCATACATAAGTTAAATAATCATTTCTGTTCAGTAGAATTTGCTAAAAAGCGATTTTTAAAATATGCAAGTTACCTTGGGCGGCTACTTGCTGGTAGCAGCCGCATCCTCCGACCCTAATGACACCCCATCCGCATTGTGATTGACAGGGCCAGAGAACAGAATCGTTCTCTGCTGGCCCTGCCTGTTAGCATTCAAAATCTGGCGCCTGCGCCGCGGCCGTACCTATCTTCAATCTGCGCAGGCGCACTGAGAGACGGCCACTCGCTCGGCCGCTCCATCCTCAATGCGCCTGCGCCGATGACGTCACATCTACACCCGGCGCAGGCGCATTGAGGAGAGAGCGGCCGCCTCTCAGTGCGCCTGCGCAGATTGAAGATACGTACGGCCGCAGCGCAGGCGCCAGATTTTGAATGCTAACAGGCAGGGCCAGCAGAGAACGATTCCATTCCCTGGCTCTGTCAATCACAATGCGGAGGGGGCGTCATTAGGGTCGGAGGATGCGGCTGCTACCAGCAAGTAGCCGCCCTACTTGCTGGTAGCAAGGTAATTTGCATATTTTAAAAATCGCTTTTTAGCAAATTCTACTGAACAGAATCGATTATTTAACTTATGTATGCATAAATCGCAGTGTAGGGATTATTAGTAAACAAAAAAAACAAAAACAACGGTTTAGTGGGCTGACAGAAGCCCTTTAAGGGCAAAAAATGGCCATGTGTCACTTTATGTGGTGAGAACTTTAAAACGCTTTTACTTATCCAGGCCATTCTGAGCATGTTTTCTCGTCACATATTGTACTTCATGACAGTGGTAAAATTCAGTCCAAAAAATTATTTTTTTATTTAAAAAAAATCCAAAATTTACCAAAAATTTTGAAAAATTTCCAAATTTCAATTTCTCTACTTATATAATAAATAGTAATACCTCCAAAAATAGTTATTACTTTACATTCCCCATATGTCTACTTCATGTTTGGATCATTTTGTGAATGTCATTTTATATTTTGGGGACATTACAAGGCTTAGGCTACTTTCACACCTGCGTTTAGGTGCGGATCCGTCTGATATCTGCACAGACGGATCCGCACCTATAATGCAAACGCTTGTATCCGTTCAGAACGCATTTTTTTTGTTCATGATAATGCAAATGAATCCGTTTTGACTTACATTGAAAGTCAATTCGTCTTGTATCTGCACACATGGATTCTGCACCGATAATGCAAACGCTTGTATCTGTTCAGAACGGATCAGTTTGCATTACCATGAATAATGATGATAATGCGAACGGATCCGTTTTGACTTACACTGAAAGTCAATGGGAGGCGGATCAGTTTTCAATTGCACCATATTGTGTCTGTGAAAGCGGATCCGTCCCCATTGACTTACATTGTAAGTCAGGACGGATCCGTTTGGCTCCGCATCGTCAGGCAGACATCAAAAAGCTGCAAGCAGCGTTTTGGTGTCCGCCTCCAGAGCGGAATGGAGGCTGAACGGAGGCAAACTGATGCATTCTGAACGGATGCTTATCCATTCAGAATGCATTGGGGCTGAACTGCTCCGTTTTGGGCCACTTGTGAGAGGCTTGAAACGTGAAAGGTAGCCTTAGAAGTTTAGAAGCAAATCTTGAAATTATTCAGAAAATTTCTAAAACACACTTTTTCAGGACCAGTTCAGGTCTGAAGTCACTTTGTGAGGCTTACATAATAGAAACCACCCGAAAATGACCACATTTTACAAACTACACCCCTCAAGGTATTCAAAACTGATTTAACGAACTTTCTTAACCCTTTAGGTGTTCCACAAGAATTAATGGAAAATAGAGATAAAATTTAAAAATTTCACTTTTTGGGCAGATTTTCCATTTTAATCCATTTTTTCCAGTTACAAAGCAAGGGTTAACAGCCAAACAAAACTCAATATTTATGGCCCTGATTCTGTAGTTTACAGAAACACCCCATATGTGGTTGAAAACTGCTGTACGGGCAGTAAGGGACACCATGTCCCATTTGAAGCCCCCCTGATGCACCCCTAGAGTAGAAACTCCAAACAAGTGACCCCATTTTGGAAACTACAGGATAAGGTGGCAGTTTTGTTGGTACTATTTTAGGGTACATATGATTTTTGGTTGCTCTATACTACACTTTTTTGGGCGGCAAGGTAACAAGAAATAGCTGTTTTGGCACCGTTTTTATTTTTTATTATTAACAACATTTATCTGACAGGTTAGATTATGTGGTATTTTTATAGAGCAGGTTGTCATGGACACAATACCAAATATGACAAAAAAAAAATAAAAAATTTTGTGCTAATATTTTTCGGGATGAGTTGACGGTTTGAGTGGTACTATTTTGTGGTGCGTATGACTTTTTGATCGCTTGCTATTACACTATTTGTGATGTAAGGTGACAAAAAAAATTGCTTTTTTTACACTTTTTATTTTAAAAAAATTACGGTATTCAACTTAGGGGTTAGGTAATGTGATATTTTTATGGAGCAGGTTATCACGGACGCGGCGATACCCAATATGTCTACTTTTTTATTTATTTATGTAAGTTGTACACAATGATTTTATTTTTGAAACAAAAAAAAAAAAACATGTTTTAGTGTCTCCATAGTCTGAGAGCCAAAGTTTTTTCAGTTTTTGGCCGATTATCTTAGGTAGGGTATGATTTTTGCGGGATGAGATGACTGTTTGATTGGCACTATTTTGGGGTGCGTATGACTTTTTGATCTATTGCTATTATACTTTTTGCAATGTAAGGTGAAAAAAAATTGCTTTTTTACACCATTTAAATTTTTTGTGGTATTCACCTGAGTGGTTAGGTCATGTGATATTTTTATAGAGCAGGTTCTTACGGATGCGTCGATACCTAATATGTATACTTTTTTTATTTACTTAAGTTCTACACAATACCAGCATTTAAAAAAAATAAAAAAAAAAAGATGTTTTAGGGTGTCCATATTCTGAGCCATAATTTTTGGGGAGATTGTCTTAGGTAGGGGCTCATTTTTTGCACGATGAGGTGACTGTTAGATTGGTACTATCTTGGGGGGAATACGCCTTTCTGATCACTTGGTGTTGCACTTTTTGTGATGTAAGGTGACAATAATGTTATTTTTTTTACACTTTTTTTTTTAATGGTATTTATCGTACAGGGTGGATAATGTGATATATTTATAGAGCCGGTCATTACGGACACGGCGATACCTAATGTGTGTGTTTTTTCCTGTTTTTTATTATAAAACAAGGAGAAAGGGGTGTTTTTTTTCCCCGTTTCTTTTTACTTTATTAATTTTATTACTTAAAGGGAGTCTGTCACCTCCATATGGCCATATACAGTGCTTACATGGCTCTGTAGAACACATATACAGGATTGTAATGGTACCTTTGTTCTTTTCTTTAGACTTGCACCAGCAGGAAAAACGAAGTTTAATTCATATGCAAATGAGCACTCGCAAGTGCCCAGGGGCGGCATTCAGTGTGTAGGTGCCGAGGCTGCTCTGCCTTCTTTTCACTTTACTCCTCCACAGCCTCTTCCTTTGCCCGCCCTCCAAGTCCGGACCTATCGATTAGGCAAGAGACTTGGAGGGCAGGCAAAGGAAGAGGCTGGGGAGGAGTAAAGTGAAAAGAAGGCAGAGCAGCCTGGGCACCTACACCCTGAACACCGCCCCTGGGCACTTGCGAGTGCTCATTTGCATATGAATTAAACTTAGTTTTTCCTGCTGGTGCAAGTCTAAAGAAAAGAACAAAGGTACCGTTACAATCCTGTATAGGTATGCTACAGAGCCATGTAAGCACTGTATATGGCCATAGGGAGGTGACAGACTCCCTTTAATGTTATTAAAAACACAAACTTTTTCTTTCTTTACTTTATTTCTGATGTTTACTTTTGGGGGTCTGATCCCCTCTGCAATGCATTACAATACATCTGTATTGTAAAGCAATGCCTATAAGTGTAGGACACTGAGTCATACACTAACAGGTTGCCTAGGAGACCCAGCCTGATGCTGGATCTCCTCGGCTGCCGTAGAAGGCAGGTCCCGATGACGTGCAATGCATTCGGCAGCCTCTGCACGGCATCGGGCTGCCTTCTTAAACATAGAGTCCCCGCCACAGCAGCGCGGGGACTCGATGGGCTCACTCAAACACAAACCCCTTTTATGCTGAGGTCAGAGGCATAGAAAGCGTTAATCCTCAGCGTTCGCCGATACGGGGGGGGGGGGGGGGGGGTGGTAACAGGACCCCCCTCAGCATTGTCCCAGGGTGCCTGCTGATTGATTTAAACAGGCACCCAGTACCGATCACCGCCTGCCGCGGTGTCCTTAAGAGGTTAAGGGTGCCATCACACGTGGCAGATTTGTACGACCTGTCTCATTAAAGGGAACCGGTCACCTGGATTTTGGGCATAGAGCTAAGGACATGGGTTGCTAGATGGCCACTAGCACATCCGCAATAACCAATCCCCATAGCTCTGTGTGCTTTTATTGTGTAAAAAAAATTATACGATACATATGCAAATTAACCTGAGATGAGTCAGAGCTTGAAAATATGACTCTTCTCTGGTCACACAAGTAAGATATGACTTATGTTAATTTGCATAAAAGGTAGTTAGTATAAAAATGCATAATACTTATTAAATTTGTCTGCAAATGAAATTAAAAGTGTAATTTATATGTTTAGGGTAACAATGAACATTTAGAAAGGCTCAGTGAGGGTAGCATAGTAGTGGTTACAGGTTCCCTTTAAGTACCGGGACATCAGGGCGTATCTGTACGCCCTATGTCCCCAAGAGATTAAAGGGGTTCTCCGGGCTTAACCTTTTTTTTTCCTTAAAAAATCTAACCTGTGGAGGAAAGATTAATGATCACATATTTACCTTCCACAATGCAGCCGTTCCTGAGATCTGCTCCCGATCACGTGGTCCCTCCAGATGGCTTTTCTTTGCTTCCGGCCGAAGTCAGTCTTCTTATCTTCCTGTCTTCGCTTACTTTCTCCAACAGGAGACGGATCGTCACGAGTGAAGGCCAGCATTCTTCACAGCGAACTAGGCTGAATGCTAGTGCGCATGTTCAGGACCACCGGCCGCTCTCTGCAGTGTACAGGCTTATATGTGTAGCCTGTACTGACTCCTGCACAGAGCGATGTAAGCGCTGTGCAGGAGTGAGAGCATAATGATCAGCCACAGAGGCCGATTGCTAAGCTTGGGATGGGGGGGGGGTGTGGCACTGTGGAATTGTGGTTGGCACATGGGGGCACTGGATTTCACTGGGGCACAGTGGATGACACATGGGGCAATGGATGGCACAATGGGAGAACTGCATAGATTAGTGGGGGTACTGGATGGTACTAGGGGGCACTGTGGACGTCACTTATGGGGGGGCACTGTGGACATCACTGTTATGGGGGGGCACTGTGGACGGCACTGTTATGGGGGGGCACTGTGGACGGCACTGTTATGGGGCGGCACTGTGGACGTCACTGTTATGGGGGGCACTGTGGACGTCACTGTTATGGGGGGGAACTGTGGACATCACTGTTATGGGGGCACTGTGGACATCACTGTTATGGAGGGGCACTGTGGACATCACTGTTATGGAGGGGCACTGTGGACATCACTGTTATGGAGGGGCACTGTGGACATCACTGTTATGGAGGGGCACTGTGGACATCACTGTTATGGAGGGGCACTGTGGACATCACTGTTATGGGGGCACTGTGGATGTCTTTGTTATGGGCGTTGAGTATAAGTGATAGGGCTCGTGCACATAACCGTATCTGTTTTGCAGTCTGCAAGTCGCGGATCCACTAAATAAGGTTACTGTCCGTGTGCGATTCACATTTTTTTGCAGTTCCATTGAGTTCTATGGGTTTTAGATCTGCATTATGATGACCAGAATAGGACATGTTCTATCTTTCGCAGAACTGACATACAGATGTGGAAAGCACATGGAAGTCCTATTCTAGTCTTCAAAATGAGGACCTCAAATCCATGGAACTCAATGGGAATGCAAAAAAATGTGGATCGAAAAATGGCTACGGTCGTGTGCACACTCTTGAGATAGTGAGAGAAGATCCTGTGGACTGTCAGTGATAGGATTAGATACACCACTCAGCAGGCTGTATCACACAGGATAGGATTAGATACAGATGTGTTTAGATATGCTTGCTGATTCAAGCTGTTTTTCACACTCTGGAGATGGTGAGGGAAGAGCCTGCAGACCGTCAGTGATGGGATTAGATACACAGCTCAGCAGGCTTGTATCACACAGGATAGGATTAGATACACATGTGAGGGCAGAGCCTGTGGACGGTCAGTAATGTGATTTAGACACTGGGTGAGAAGTAGATTCATGTCTGGGTGTAGAAAGATAGACACAAGAGTTATAGATGGAGTAGCTGCTGCAGGCAAAGAGTGTGTGTGTGTGGGGGGGGGGGGGGGGGGGGGGGTCCAGCCTGTGAATAATCACTGTGCAGTGCAGCCAGGCTTGTGTATCAATAAAGTTATGTATTCAACAAAACAAGAAGGGGAGAAAGTAAACAGATCTGCCATGATAATGTGATATCTTCCAAGGAGGAAGGAAAGCTCGGACATAAAAAACAGGTATTTGTGGCATATGTATACATGGTGAGGGGTGTTGGGAGCACAAATTTTTTATTTTTTTTTGGGACCTCTAACATTCTTCATATGTCTACTTTATGTTGACATTTTGTAAATGTTTTTTTTAGGACATTAGAATGCTTAATATTTCCAAAACCCAATTTTTAAGAGCCAGTTCAGTTCTGAAGTCAATTTGTGGGGCTTACATAGTAGAAACCACCCATAAATGACACCATTTTAGAAACTACTCAAGTTATTCAAAACTGATTTTACAAACTTTGTTAACCCTTTAGGTGTTCCACAAGAATTAATGGAAAATAGAGATACAATTTCAAAATTTAAATTTGGGACCACATTTCTAAATTTCACTTTTTTTGGCAGATTTTCCATTTTAATCCATTTTTTAATCCCCCCTGATGCACTCCTACAGTAGAAACGCTTAAAAAGTGACCCTATTTTGGAAACTATGGGATAAGGCGACAGTTTAATTGGTATTATTTTGGTGTACATATGATTTTTTCACGCTATATTGTTTTGAGGCAAGGCAACCAAAAATGGCAGTACTGGCACAGTTTTTATTTTTTGTAATGTTTATCTGACAGGTTAGATCATGTGCAATTTTTATAGAGCAGGTTGTTATGGACGCGAGGATATTAAATAGGTCTACTTTGTTTCAGTTTTACATAATAAAGCATTTTTGAAAAAAAATTATTTTTGAGTCTCCATTTTCTGAACGCCTTTTTTTATATTTCTGATGCTCATCTTGTGCAGGAGCTCTTTTTTTGCAGGAAGAGTTGACATTTTTTACTGGTACCATTTTTTGGGTACATATGATTTTTTGATCATTCATTATACTTTATTGGCACAGTTTTTATTTATTTTTAGGACCCTTTCACACAAGCGAGTTTTCCCACGCGGGAGCAATGCGTGACGTGAACGCATTGCACCCGCACTGAATCCTGACCCACTCATTACAATGGGTATGTGTACATGAGTTATTTTTCACTTATCACTTCTGCATTGTGTGAAAATCACATAATGTTCTATATTCAGCGTTTTTCACGCAACGCAGGCCCCATAGAAGTGAATGGGGCTCCGTGAAAAACACATTGCATCCGGATGCACTGCGATACGTTTTAAACGCAAGTAACTTAGCAACAGTGAAGGGATTTAAGACAGGAAGTTCTGTTTCACAGTGTGGGGTTCCAGTCAGTGCAGTGAGAAAGTTGTATTTGGTGAGACTCCTGCCCTTGCAGAGCCATTTGAGCAATTGAAACATATTCAAAGCTACACACTCATCAATGGATGTGGAGAGGCTGATAGTCCTCGTGCAGGAGAGGTCCTGCATTTGGGACAGGTCGGGGGACTATCCCGACCGCTCTAAAAAGGTTGCCGCATTCGTGGAAGTAGCAGAGGAGATATTTTCGGCTGTATGAGAGCAAAGCAAAGGCCACAGACGCCAGAGGTTGGGTAAGTGGCCAATTTACACATGTGTGATCGTAGCTGTCCTCCCTAGCATAGCAAATGTCATACGTTGTCCTCTGTATTGTTTGGTAAATGTTACTTTCTTGGATTTTTATTACAAAGTTGATGAAGTTAAGACCCGGGGGCGGAGCTGCAGGGACCAATTCAGGAAGGAGATGATTCATCAAGGCCGCAGTGGGTAGGGCCTTTCCAGGAAAAGGCCCTTTATGTTTAGGGATCAGCTTATGTTCCTGAGCCCCATCATCGACCTGCGTCCATAATTTATTACTAAACAATGACGACTACATGTTTATCTATACACACTGTATGTTGACTATGTGGGTAATGTAACGTTTAACAATGTTTAAATTAGAAATGTTATAGTTTGCGAAAGCAACCAAGCAAAATTCTCCTTTATTTTGCAAAAGTAGGTGAACACCCTTCCAAGGGGAATCCAATAATTTGCTATAGCCAGCTATGCCACTTCTAATTTATGTAAATGTTGCTACATGACCACATATGTAATATGTTTGTTAGTTTAAAGAGGACCTGTCACCACTCCCGACATGCCTGTTTGAATAGCTTCATGCATTCCCCATTTAAAAACCCTTCAGGAGCATCTATTCTTATGAATTAATGTAGTGGCGTTCCTTTATTATTCCTGCTAGAAGTTATAAGTGAATTGCTATTAGCCTTCAATAAGGGTACAAAGGGGTACTAAGAAGTTGGGGGTGTCTACCTGCACACACAAACATGGCAGCAGTGATTGTATCTAATGAGTCTGTGCAGGTACACACCCCTAACCTGTTACCACCCCTCTGCACACTTATTGACTATTGTTTTTACTACATTGTGGTCATATATTAATGTTTTTATTTTTTTTAACAAATGGAGGACAACATTGAAGAGGAAGCTGATGAATCTCCACCACAGCACTCGACCACATGTGAGGAGGAGACTGAGAGAGCTACCACATCAGCAGATGCACGTCCCGCTGCCTCGAGATAGGATTCCCACTATAAACATGATTTATAATTTATTTACACACATACATATTAATTTCGTTAAAAACAATAACCAATTGAATGACTTGTCAAAATTTGGGATTTTTTAATACACATCAAAAGTAACTTAAAAACATTTTAATGTACATTATGCACACGACAGTCTAGACAATACAGATGGATTTTAGTGAAATGACATGTAATGATAGTTCTTAGTAATTGATAACGAGCCCAACTACAACGTTATTCATTATGATGGTGATACTGGCATACATTTAAAATAGTGCTTACATTTAAGGCTACTTTCACACTCGAGTTTTGGGCGTATCCGTCATGGATCAGCAAAAACGGATCAGTTACAATACAACCGCATGCATCCGTCATGAACAGATCAGTTTTCATTATCTTTAACATAGCCAAGACGGATCCGTCATGAACTCCATTGAAAGTCAATGGAAGACGGATCCATTTTCTATTGTGCCAGAGAAAACGGATCACCCCCTTGATTTTTTTCATATTTTGGCGCCTCACAACCTGGAATTAACATGGATTGTTTGAGGATTTGCATAATTTAATTTACAGAACATGCCCACAACTTTGAAGATTTTTTTATTTATTTTTTTCATTGTGAAGCAAACAAATAGGACAAAATAACAAAGTCAATTGGCATAACTATTCACCCCCCTAAAGTCAATACTTTGTAGGAGCCACCTTTTGCCGCAATCACAGCTCCAGGTCGCTTTGGATAAGTCTCTATGAGCTTGCCACATCTTACAACTGGGATTTTTGTCCATTCCTCCTTGCAAAACTGCTCCAGCTTCTTAAAGTTGGATGTTTTGCGCTTGTGAACAGCAATCTTTAAGGGATGACCACAACCACAGATTTTCTATTGGCTTGAGATCTGGGCTTTGACTAGGCCATTCCAACACATTTAAATGTTTCTCCTTAAACCACTCAAGTATTGCTTTAGCAGTGTGAACCTCCATCCTAGCCTCGAATCACGCAGAATGGTACAGGTTTTGCTCAAGAATATCCCTGTATTTAGCAGCATCCATCTTTCCCTTAACTCTGACCAATTTCCCAGTCCCGGCTACTGAACAACATCCCCACAGCATAATGCTGCCACTACCATGTTTCACTGTGGGGATCGTGTTCTTTGGGTGATGTGATGTGTTGGGTTTGCGCCGGACATAGAGTTTTCTTTGATGGCTAAAAAGTTTTAGTCGCATCAGACCAGAGCACCTTCCTCCATACATTTGGGAGTCTCCAGCATGCCTTTTCGTAAACTCACAACATGCTTTTTTGTTTTTATCAAGATTTTTTTAAGTAATGGCTTTCTTTTGGCCACTCTGCCATAAAGCCCAACTCTATGCAGCGTACAACTTATTGTCGTCCTATGTACAGATACTCCAGTCTCAGCTGTGAAACTCTGCAGCTCCTCCAGGGTTACCTTAGGTCTCTGTGCTGCCTCTCTGATTAATTCCCTCCTTGCCCGGTCCGTGAGATTTGGTGGGCGGCTGTCTCTTGGAAGGTTTGCTGTTGTGCCATGATCTTTCCATTTGGATATGATAGATTTGATGGTGCTCCAAGGGATCATTAAAAATTTGGATATTTTTTTATAACCTAACCCTGACTTGTACTTCTCAACAACATTGTCTCTCACTTGTGTGGAGAGTTCCTTGGTCTTCATGGCAGTGTTTTCTTAGTGATGCCTCTTGCTTAGGTGTTGCAGCCTCTGGGGCCTTTTAAAAAAAAAGGTGTATATATGTAATGACCAGATCATGTGACACTTAGATTGCACACAGGTGGACATCATTTCACTAATTATGTGACTTCTGAAGGTAATTGGTTGCACCAGAGTTTATGGCCTTTCTAACAAAGGGGGTGAATACATACGCACATGCCAATTTTCTGTTTTCTATTTCTAAACAATAGTTTTATTTATATATTTTTCTCATTTCACCAACTTAGACTATTGTGTTCTGATCCATCACATAAAATTCTGATTAACAAAACATTGAACTTAAGGCTGTAATGTAACAAAATATGAAAAAAGTCAAGGGGGGTGAATACTTTTGCAAGGCACTGTACATTGTGTGCCAGGACGGATCAGTTTGGCTCAGTTTCGTCAAGCAGACAGAAAAAAAACGCTGCAGGCAGCATTTTGGTGTAAGCCTCCAGAGCGGACTAGAGACTGATCGGAGGCAAACTGATGCATTCTGAGTGGATGCTTTTCCATTCAGAATGCATTAGGGCAAAACTGAACAGTTATGGAACGCTTGAGAGAGCCCATGATGGATCTCACAAACGGAAAGCCAAAACGCAAGTGTGAAAGTAGCCTAATCTTTACAGTAATGAGGTATTAGTACATATTTCACATACTGTGTTAAAATAATGTATTCTTATAAAATAAATACCAATCACCCAACACACAAACCAGCCACACAATAAAAGCTCCCACAAAAAATGGAGCTTTCCACATATATAATGTACGCTAGAGAAATATGTTGGCAGTAAAGGTAAATCTAGAGAATGGTTCTGTTTTTTTTTTTCATGCGCGTTAAAAACGCATGCAATTTCACACGTGCGAAAAAAATGCAAATCGCATACAAAACAGAGAGCACTCGCAGTTTCAGACAGATGTTGGAGGGGATGCGGAAGTAGGGGTACTCTGTACCACATTCTGTGGCAATGCCCTAAGATACAAACATACTGGTCGCAGTGTAATGATTTAATGGCCGAAATTGTACCCTGCGGAGTAGCTTGGTCACCACAAACGGTCCCTATTCCTAACCAGGAGTTTTTCAAATATCTCCAGCTCCGTCATTTACTGCAAGGCCTGCAGCCATCCGGAGTAAAAATGGACAGATTAGCAAAATTATACATCACAAGCAATCTGAAAGGCCTGAAGTCCCTTTATAACTCCATCCTCCACCCGGAGTCCTTTAGACGTTCATATTTGATGGTAGCGTGGGAGAAAGACATGAATCTGTCTATTTCTGAAAAGGAATGGCTGCAGGCCCTCAAAATGATACACAAACATCTGAAATGCGTATCTCATGTAGAATCTGCGATTAAAACAGTTTTAAGATGGTACTATACGCCAGATAAACTAGCAATCATGTAATACCTCCTGTACCATCAAGTCACCCATATTTTTTATACCTGCCAACTCCCAGTTGGATAGATCTGTTTGGGGAAGCAATGTACAAATTGTTGAGAAGGGGAGAGAAGCGATTGTAAGAGGGTTGTCTGCGTCTGCTAAAACATGATATTTGGACCACGCTTTCAAGGATGCTGACACCGTCGGGCCTAAATGTGTGGGGGTGGGTATTTTCCAAAAGGGCAGGCTTAACAGACCCTCTAGGGAATATGGGGCGGCTTGGGAAGCTTCTAGCTGACTCCAAGGTAGCTTTTGGGAGGAGTTTGTCCAACCTTTAGGCATGGATACTAATGACGTGATATAGTACAATTTTAAATCTGGCAACCCTAAACCTCCCATGTTGCGTTCCCGTGTCATAATTTCTCTAGCTATCCTAGGATGTTTTTTGTCCCATACGTATTTAGATAAAATTGAGTGTGCTCTAGAGAAAAATCTGTCTGGAACGGGGATTGGCAGGGTGCGGTACAAATATAAGAACTTGGGCAGGACGAACATTTTAAAAGTGGCAATCTTCCCCATCCATGAAGTGTCATGTTTGGCAAAATCTGAGAGTTCCTTTTCTGTGGATTGCAATAGAGCGTCATAATTTTGAGCATAAAGCAGGTTTTGGGAAGAAGATACATTTACTCCTAGATATTTTATGCTATCCCTTCTCCAGTCAAACTTCCACATGTCGTGAAGAGACGCCACTTGGTGGGCCGGCATGTTAAAAGGTAGGGCCTGTGTTTTGGAAGCATTAAGATGATAGTATGAAAGGTCCCCATATTTGGAGATTTGGGCCATTACCACCTTCAAAGACTCTAAAGGGTTGGTTAGGGTTAAACAAACGTCATCCGCATATAGAGATATGACATGGGAACACCCACCTATATTAACCCCTGCTATGTTGCTGTCACGTCTAATCGCTTGGGCTAGTGGCTCCATGGCTATTATGAATATAAGGGGTGAGAGGGGACACCCTTGTCGGGTCCCATTTGTAAGCTCAAAAACCTCTGATAGAGCTCCATTCACAAATGTCCTGGCCGTAGGGTTGCTATAGAGTGCCTTAATGGCTGTGAGCATGTGACCCGTTATCCCTACTGCTTCCAGTACCGAAAAAGCAAAGGCCCATCGTAGCCTATCAAAGGCCTTTTCCGCATCTAGAGCGAGGGCCAATGTAGGGATCTTATTCTTCTGAACATGGTGTAAGATACCTAGAAGGCGTCTTGTGTTGTAGTATGTCTGCCGGGTGGGGACGAAACCTGCTTGGTCTACATGTATGATTGAAGGGAGAATTTTAGCTAAACGGGTGGCCAATATTTTCGCATATATTTTTACATCCTGGTTTAGCAGGGATATCGGTCTAAAATTCTGGGGCCTGTCTGGTTCTTTGCCTGGTTTAGGTAAAGTTATTATTAGAGCTTGCAAATTTTCCATTGGCAGGGAACCTTGGGTCATAGATATCTGGCAGAAGTCTTTTAAAAAAGGGCTAATGATCTGTTTAAATTCCTTAAAATAGTGGCTTGCAAAGCCATCTGGGCCAGGCGCCTTGTCTCTTGGAAGAGACATAATTACCTTTTCTACCTCCTCAATTTCTATCGCAGAATTAAGACCTATAAGCTGGGAGCTATCCAGTGTGGGCAGTTGCAGGGATTGGAGATATTGGTTAACTTGGACACTGAGCTCCTCTGGGGAAGGTTGGGCATTTTTTAAGTTATACAGATCCGCATAGTATGCCTTAAATCCATTTGCTATGTCCACTGGGGAGTAGACCTTCTCCTGCATGTGTGTGTGTAAAACAAGCATGTCAAACTCAAAGGCTAACATGGGCCAAAAAAACAAAATTTAAGTTTATGTGGGCCGCATCAAAAAAAAAAAAAAAATCGTACATTTTCATAGAACAACATTGTTGTTTCATGACTGCTGACCCCCAACATCCCGTTGCCCAATAACACAAGTGAGACCTATATATATATATACAAATATTAAACTTCACTATAAGACGCACCTAGGTTTTTGAGGAGGAAAATAAGAAAAAAATATTTTTAACCAAAAGTTGTGCTTTTGGTGGGCTTTGAATTAATGGTGGTCTGTGCATGACACTATTATGGGGGATCTGTGGATGACGCACTGTCATGTGGGGGATCTGTGGATGGCACTGTTATGGGGGACCTGTGGATGGCACTGTTATGGGGGATCTGTGGATGGCACTGTTATGGGGGATCTGTGGATGGCACTGTTATGGGGGATCTGTGGATGGCGCTGTTATGGGGGATCTGTGGATGGCACTGTTATGGGGGATCTGTGGATGGCACTGTTATGGGGGATCTGTGGATGGCACTGTTATGGGGGATCTGTGGATGGCACTGTTATGGGGGATCTGTGGATGGCACTGTTATGGGGGATCTGTGGATGGCACTGTTATGGGGATCTGTGGATGGTACTGCTATGGGGTGGGATATCTGTGGATGGCATTGTTATGGGGTGGGGGGATCTGTGGATGGCATTGTTATGGGGTGGGGGATCTGTGGATGGTGCTGTTATGGGGGATCTGTGGATGGCATTGTTATGAGGTGGGGGATCTGTGGATGGAACTGTTATGGGGTGGGATATCTGTGGATGGTACTGCTATGGGGTGGGATATCTGTGGATGGTACTGCTATGGGGTGGGATATCTGTGGATGGCATTGTTATGAGGTGGGGGATCTGTGGATGGAACTGTTATGGGGGGGATCTGTGGATGACACTGCTATATGTCATCCACAGATCCCCCTCATAACAGTGTCCCCCAATACACCGGCCCTCTGCTCACTGAAGTATTTATAAACGTGAATCCTTATCCTGTTATTAAGTTGAACTAACGCTGCGCTCTCCCATGTTCCCATGTTCCCCTGTATCCCCACAGCACTTACGAACACGCTTCCATAGCAGGCAGAGCGGACGGCACCAGTAACGTCACTCACTGACGTTGCGCGTCTGCTCCGCCTGCTTCATTTATAAAGTGGGCGGAGCAGGCGCTCGACGTCAGTGAGTGACGTTACTGTTGCCGTCCGCTCTGCCTGCTATTGAAGCTTAAGTAAGTGCTATGGGGATACAGGGGAACATGGGAACATGGGAGAGGGCAGCGTTAGTTCAACTTAATAACAGGATAAGGATTCACGTTTATAAATACTTTGGTGAGCGGCGGGGCCCGGTGTAAGAGTACAGTGACTGCACCGGGCCCCCCCTAGTTACGGACTCCAGCCCCACCTCTCTCCCGGCTCATACATAGCAGTCTGCGATGCTGCAGCGTCGCAAACTGCGCTGTAAAATGGAAGCATTCGCCCCATAAGACGCAGGGGCATTTCCCCCCCACTTTTGGGGGGAAAAAGTGCGTCTTATGGGGCGAAAAATACGGTACTTTTCTTACCTTGTGAATCTGGTACCCTGCGTCTATAGCTGCAATGGCGCCGTCCGCAGCATGTGAGAACTCCAGGCGGAGCCTGATGACGTCACATCAGGACGTGACGTTTACCTCTGCGCACCTCCATCCTCTCCTGGACCGCCTCCGCCAGCCTCCATCCTCTCCTGGACCGCCTCCAACTGCTCCGCCATCCTTCAACCGCTCCTGGACCGCCTCTGACTTTTTTATTTCATCTCCGCCCGCCTCCAGGTAACCAGACCAATGAATATCTTTGCCGGGCCGCAAAGATATTCATTGCGGGCCGCATGCGGCCCGCGGGCCACATGTTTGACACCCATGGTGTAAAATGTGAGGTATTCTATTTTTTGTGCAGCGGGCTTTAAATCGTGAGGCTAGCAGTTTACCTGCCTTATTATCCTGCGAATAGTAAGACGCCTTTGACTTTCTATGCATTTTTTCAAATGCGGAAAGCATATACCCTCTCAACTCCTGTCTGAGGCATCTGATTTCCTCAGCCAAAAGCGGAGACGGATCCGCCTTGTTGGTTGTTTCTGCAAGTCTTAAACGAGCTAAGATGTCAGACATTTTGGCTTCTATATGTTTTTTTCTGATTGCCCCCTGTTGTATAAAGGATCCCCTAACGACTGCCTTGTGGGCATTCCACAGGGTTACAGGATTTGTGTGTGGGGATTCATTTAGTTGGAAGAACTCCTTCACATCAGTCTCTATTTTTGACCTATATTGGGGATCAGATAATAAGAATGGGCTACTTCTCCACATATATTTTTGGTGGGAGCTAACCTTTTCTGAAATTGATAAAGTAATAGCAGCGTGATCCGACCATTTAATAGTTTCTACGGAAGAGGCTTGAGCGTGTGGAAGAAGTGCTCTATCTATCAGAAACATGTCCAATCTGGAGTACACATTGTGAACTCCTGAATGAAATGTGTAATCTCTAGCGGATGCGTGGTGTATACGCCAAACATCATATAGTTCCTCTTTCCAGAAAGTATTTGCAAGGGAAGGGACAGTTCTTGTCGTGGACGGGGAGGTATCAACCGCAGGATCTGAGGTCAAGTTAAAATCTCCACAAACTACTAGTTTACCCTGTTGTTGTTTCTTGACCAACTTTAACACTTTATGGAAGAAATGCAATTGACCCTTATTAGGTGCATATAAGGATACTATTGTGAATAGCACATTGTTCAGTGTACATATCAATATGACAAATCTCCCCATAGGGTCTGCATAATCGGCAATATGTTTAAACGCTACTGTGTTTTTAACTGCTAACATGACCCCCCTGGATTTAGAATTAAAGTGTGATTGAAATATGTGGGGAAACAGTGGATGCTTCAATCTGAACGCATCCTGTTGGAGCAGATGTGTTTCCTGAATTCCCAAGATATCGCATTTCAACAATTTGGCTTCTTTCCACACATGGGACCTACGCATAGGACTGTTTAAGCCATTGGCATTCAAACTAGCAAAGGTTATTACCATTATATATCAGAATAAACAACAATTGCATAATAGTAGGTAATAAAAGAGATATCAGACACGGAACGACTCCCAGCGAGGACGACCATGTCTTCCTAGCAAAGGTAGCACTATTAGTTACAGGCATATCATTAACACCGAATATCTGAAGCCCCCAAAAACATAGGAGGTGAGGTATCAATAACATATCAACATACAACATGGAGAGCCTGATAAGACTCCGTATCAAATTAGGGCAAATGTCCTGTCTGCAACCTAGGACAACAAAAAATATGTTAGGGCGACAAAACCTGTACTGACGTACAGCACCTGCATGGCGAGATACACTCGCCCTGAATGAAGCTGTGATCAGCGAACTCTCGACCAGTCTTTCCGGACTTTAACAGGAGCCTGGCGGGTAGTTTCCACGACCGTGCTGGCATTTATATTCCAACTTTGCAAAAGCGCCAGCCCTTCTTCTACAGCTTTGACGGCATGTATTTCTCCCCCATGGTGGATCAACAAGCGTACCGGGAAACCCCACCGATAAGGTATGTCCGCATTTCTGAGGGCTGCGGTGATCGGCAAAAAGGCTCTTCTCATACGCAGGAGAGCTGCAGACAGATCAGCAAACAGGAGCACCTTGTGGAATGGCGCAGGAAGGCCTCTGTTTTTTCTCGCAGACGCTAGCAGCTGTTCCTTGATTTTGAAGAAATGCACCCTGGCTAGTACATCCCGAGGTACCGATTCTTCCAGGTGGCGCGGGCGCGGTACACGATGCGCTCTGTCTATTTCTAGATCTCTTTCGTGGCAATCCGGCAACACCGCTTTCAGGAGGGACCTCACGTACTCAGGAATATCTTTGGGGGACACCGACTCTGGAATCCCTCGCAGTTTTATATTATTGCGCCTGCTTCTGTCTTCAAGGTCGGCCATTTTGGCCTTAATGCTCTCCACCTCCGCCTCCAGATCTGCATGTGCGTCAATTAACGCATTATGTGAAGTAGCAAAGTCACCAAATTTGTTTTCTAGGTGGTCCGTCCGGGCCCCCAGATCTTCTATATCTGAGCGTAGGGGAGCTATAATGGACTTTATGTCCAGCAACATAGAGCGCCTTTGTAGGATCAGCATATAGCAGTGTCTGTAAGGGCGGTATTAGATACCGGTAACGCTTGCAGCGCCTCTTCACCCTCATTTTCGAGGGTTGTTTGGGCAAGCTTGGTGGCCTCCTGTAGAGGTATAGGAGTCGCCCCCCAGCTGGTCTTTGACCCGGGATTGTCCTGGTGGCCTGAGGCGGGATCCCGCCAAGTGCTGCTGGGTGTATGAACACGGCTCACCTGACCATGTAAGTCGTTCCCGTTCCGGCTTGCAGCTTTATCGGGTCCCCTGTTTGCGTCTATGACCCTTTCTTCCAGCTCTAGCTGGGAGTGAAGCGCCGAGTCGGATAGTGATCTCCGCAAGTTTGTAGTGGGGGAGGTCAGCGGCACCTCTGCAGTCACCGCGCGCTTACCCGGAGGGGCTATGTCGCTTCCGGCGCCATCTTGGATTTCCCCGGCGTCTCTTGAGAAGTAAAACTTCGTAAGTTTAGGCTGTTTGGCCGCTTTTTTTCTTCGGCCCGTCATGGCTAGAGAGGGTTCTCCCTTATGCAGGTGCAGTGGGATACCTGTGCTGAACGCTGAATTCGCTCAATGTCGCTTTATCCGGCGCTGGTACGGGAGCTCAGGTTCTATGCACCCATCCGCCTAGGCAGCCAGACCACGCCCGAGAAAAAGTCTTCTTATTTATGTTTTAAACAACAAAAGCATTTTTGAAAAGAAGAAAAAAAAATACGTTTTAGTGTCTCTACAGTCTGAGAGCCATATATTTTTTTTTTGTCGATTGTTTTTCACTTATTTTTTGCGAGATGAGGTGACGGTTTGATTGGTACTATTTTGGAGGGCATACGTCTTTTTGATCGCTTGGTTTTGCACTTTTTGTGATGTAAGGTGACAAAAAAATGGCTTATAATGGCTTAATAATACCAGTTTGTCATAAAGTTAAATGAAGGTGGACATGGTTGTTAACAGTCTCAAGTGTGGGGATTCGCTCTGGTAGACAGGGTGTGCGGACGCAGTACAGAGGCAAATTACCAGTTCTTAAATCAATCTTCCGTGTTTATTCACACATAAGGCTACATGCACACAAACGTTAGGGCTCCATGCGGTCCGCAATGCACGGGCACAGACCATGGGGCAACCGCATGTGGATCGGGGACCCATTCACTTGAATGGGTTCCGCGTTCTGCATCAGAAGGTCCGCACCACAAAAAAAGTGGTGCATGCGCTACTTTTTTGCGGTGCGGAGGCACAGCCAGAAACACCACGGTAGCACACCATAGTGCTTCCGTGTGGTTCCAATATGTGCCTCCATTCCGCATCTCCGTGATTTTGGACCCATTCAAGTGAATGGGTCTGGGATTCATGATGCAGAATGCACACGGCCGGTGCCAGTGTATTGCGAACCCGCTGTAGGCGGGCCCAAATACGGCCACGGAGGGTGTGCATGTAGCATAAAGCAAAAACAAAACGTCACTTTACAGTCTTGGTGTTAGTTCACACACAATGGAAAGTCCACATAACAAAAATCACCTTGTTGGCAGTTCTGCCTCTAGCAATCCATAGCAGGCTTTTAGGGGGCCAGTTTCCCTTACAGACAGGTCTCAGCCCTCCTGCACGGTACAAGCCTCAGATCCCAGCACACACACCTCCTAAGTTCCACTGTCAGACTGAGGTAATCCTCCTCACCTGGCAGTGCTGGCTGGTTTTTAGGCCTGGCAAAACCCAGCCTGGAACATGGGGAGTAGTCACCCACCCAGCACTTTGACTACTCCCAGTAAGAGTCGTCCTGGATCAGCTATACAGCCATACTAAGTATTAAGGTGTCAAACAGCAACTGATGCTGACACAAAAACCGTCTCTTACGCCACTGAGCCCAGGAACCTCGGTGACATGTACCCATCATCCACAATGATTCCTTGTACCTTCTTACACAAGGCAAATGCAATTAACAGGTTGTCTCTCCAATTCTGTTTAATCTATGAAGATATATGTGCATGTAAATTTAGCATGTGTGTGTTATGTATGAACAATGCCCATAATAAAATTTTATTTCTGGGATGTGTGGTATAAATAATTGTCTGCTTGGGTTACCCTTTTACCCACTAATACCAACTTTTTTGCAATTTTTATGAAAAATAAGTTGCACGAAGGTGTGTGTGCATATAAAAAGTGTATGCAGAGTTTCCGCTTTAAAAAGTTCTGTATATTCAAAATACAACATGAAAGTATGAAGGGGAGGGTCTAGCATGATTTTTTTTTAAATGATTTTCTAGTTTGTAATTTAGGTTTTATTTGTACATGTCAAAAGTAAAAACCATCCTGGCTACCAGAGTTGCAAAATATCCAAATAACCCAGGCAGCAAAAAGGTTAATTGATCACCTCTTATAAATGGGGTCGGAGGCTAAGACTTGAAATGTTCAAGGTGGGAGGATTCAAGCACGAGTGGCTCCTTCTCCTTGACGAGGCTCAGAATATTATCCCTGACCTGGAAGCAAAGAAGGAAGTATATATGCTGTCCCTGAAGGGTTCTGTGGGTTTGGCATGCAGTGCTTGATTACCGTAGCTCTCAACTGCAATGTCCTTCAAGTAGCGGTCCGGAAAAAAAATAAAAATATGGAGCTATGCTCATTCCCAGTTAGCAAACATAGATGTGCACTTGCCTGCCAGCATTATGAGAGCAGGGCCCGGGTTCACTTACTGCACAGAGGAGCCTCAGGTTTCCTCTGTTGGATTCCACAAGTGTGTCAGTCCTGTAGGGACACAAGGTCCAGGTCAGCAAATGTTCAGTCATGTGCAGGAGGGGATTAAGACAACCGTTGACTTACAGGTGAAACTCGAAAAATTTGTGCAAAGTTCATTTATTTCAGTAATGCAACTTAAAAGGTGAAACTAACATATGAGATAGACTCATTACATGCAAAGCGAGATATTTCAAGCCTTTGTTATAATTTTGAGGATTATGGCTTACAGCTTATGAAAACCCCAAAATCACAATCTCAGGTACCCTTTGCTCAAGGGGTATGGATTAATTAGCTGACTAGAGTGACACTGAGCCTAGAATATTGAACCTTTTCACAATATTATAATTTCAAGTTGCATTAATGCAACTCCTTTTAAGTTGTATTACTGAAATAAATGAACTTTTGCACGATATTCAAATTTTTAGAGTTTCACCTGTACCTCCTGGTTTCTCAAAATAGTGCCTACATAGCAGCAGACACTCTGCAGGACCCAAACCTGCAGGCAAAGGGGGAGGGGTTTATGTTCTCTGATGGTTAGTAGGCAGTGAGGGCAAGGCAGCAAAGGTCTGCCAATTAGTAGCAAGTATTCAGGTAGCAAAGACCAGTTCTCCAAAGCTTTACCAGAGGCAGACAGCTAGGAAATGTGGGCTTGGCATCAGAAGATGGGCCAGAAGATGGACCTTCCGCAATGTTTCAGGTGACTGCTGGTCCCAGTAATTAAGTCCTACTGCTCCAAGGAGTCCACAAGTTTGTAATATGTGGGGACTTGCAAAAAAATACCCATTGATAGAGGCCTAAGGCAAAGGGTAGAAAGCAATTTGAATTTTAGGGTGTTTAAGTGCCTAAGGGTACTTTCACACTAGCGTTTTTCTGTTCCGGCGCTGAGTTCCATCCTAGGGGCTCAAATCCGGAAAAGAACTGATCAGTTTTATCCTAATGCATTCTGAATGGAGAGTAATCCGTTCAGGATGCATCAGGATGTCTTCAGTTCAGTCTTTTTGACTGATCAGGCTTTTCAGAAAACCGTAGCATGTTGTATTTTTACCTCCGGCCAAAAATCCTGAACACTTTGACTGAACGCCGGATCCGGCCTTTTTCCCATTGACTTGCATTAATGCCGGATCTGACGCCGTGTGTTCCATCAAACCGGATCCGGCTTTTGCATGTTAAACCCGAAAAATGTGAAAAAAAAGTTAAAGTCCATAAATGGCGGATCCGTTTTTTCCAATGCATTTTTTCATTGTGATCAAAATCCTGATCAGGATTCAAATTTAATCCATTTTCACACGTTTTTCCGGATCCGGCGGGCAGTTCCAGTGTCGGAATTGAACGCCGGATTCAAACAGCGCTAGTGTGAAAGTAGCCTAAAAGTAGGCAGAAGGCACTTGAATGTGTGTACAGAAGATGACGCAAGACATCTCAGAAAACCACCCGCCCCTTTGATCTTTGATATTGATTACCTATTGTTACATAAACAATGTTTCAGCAGGTGACGTGTGTGCGACTCCGTTAATCTACACTCACTCTATATTACACTCAACTTTGATTTTAGGTTGTCAATTGAGCATAAATCACTCCCCAATATACTCTGCCACCACTAGCTCTGGATTATTTAAAGCAACAAGGACTGAACACTAAAATTTACAGTGCTTAAACACAAAAGACACAAAATGGCATACAAGAGGCAAAATAGCTATAAAATAAAAAAGGGAAAAAGAAAATAACAGGAGACCTAAAACCTAAGTGTTCTGCAACTCAAACGTAAGGGCAGCAAACAGATTCAAACCTCATTCTGGACTGGAGTATTAAAGCCAATTGTCCTTTAACCACCTAACTGTTTTGCCCGAGCTCAGCTCAGGCTGTGGGAAAAGCATTTAACTGGGCTTGGGCAAAGTGGAAGGAGGGGTGTGTGCCGCATTAGCTGCTGATATCTCCTGATTGGTAACAGCTTAAAGCATCACTGTTAGAAATTGAGTCGGGAATAATCGCAGGTAAAACTTTCACTTTCAGCTGCATTCACTACATCCTGATTCCTAACAGTGATAGCTTCCCATGTAGTGAGGATAATGCTGCTATTCTTGTATTGTTTGAAAGTTTGTTGGAATGGCAGCTTTCAAACAATACAAAGTCCATATCTCTAGCTGCAACCAAACCAGAGATATGACCAGCTAAAGCTGCCCCCCCCCCCCCCCCCTCAGTCTGAAGAGCCTGCAGGAGGAAAGGAAAAGTAATATATAATATAATCTATATATATATATATATATCTCTATCTCTCTCTCTATATCTATCTCTCTCTCTATATCTATCTCTCTCTCTATATCTATCTCTCTCTCTATATCTATCTCTCTCTCTATATCGATCTCTCTCTCTATATCGATCTCTCTCTCTATATCTATCTCTCTCTCTATATCTATCTCTCTCTCTATATCTATCTCTCTCTCTATATCTATCTCTCTCTCTATATCTATATATATATATATATATATATATATATATATATATATATATATATACACACACACATACATACACACACACACTGAGGAACAGAAGTATTTGAACACCCTGCGATTTTGCTCAAAATCTCACAATAAATAACCCCATTGATCCTCTCCTTAATACAGTGCAGTCGTCCTGTCCCTTCGCAGAAAAGCACCCCTAAAGCATGATGTTACCACCCTCATGCTTCAAAATCTCTCATGCTGTTACCACCCTCATGCTTCACAGTAGTGACACGAGTGAAGTTTAGACCAAAACGTTCTACATTGGTCTCATCTGACCACATAACTTTCTCCCCTGCCTCCTCTGGATCATCCAGATGTTCATTGGCAAACTTCAGACGGGCCTGGACATGTGATGACTTGAGCAGGGGAACCTTTCGTGCAATGCATCATTTGAAACCATGACGGCGTAGTGTTCTACTGACAGTGACCTTTGAAACTGTGGTCCCAGCTCTCTTCACGTCATTGACCAGCTCCTCCCTTGTAGTTCTGGGCTGATTCCTCACCTTTCTGATCTTTAGTGATACCCCACGAGGTGAGATTTTACATGGACCTCCAGTCCGAGGGAGACTGACAGTCGTCTTTAGCGTCTTCCATTTTCTAACAATTGCTCCAACAGTAGATCTATTTTCACCAAGCTGCTTGGCAATTGCCCCGTAGCCCTTTCCAGCCTTGTGGAGGTCCACAATTTTGTCTCTGGTGTCTTTTGACAGCTCTTTATTCTTGCCCATGGTAGTAGTTGGCGTCTGACTGACTGTGGGGTGGACAGGTGTCTTTAAAGAGCTCAGAGAGGTGCTACTAAGTTAGATTAATGAGTGGAGTAGAGGTGAACTTTTTAAAAGGCACAGTAACAGGTCTTCGAGAACCAGAATTCTTGCTGTTTGTCAGGTGTTCAAATACTTATGTTCAGCAGTGCAAGACAAATAAATTATTTTAAAAAAATGATATATACATATATACAGTACAGACCAAAAGTTTGGACACACTTTCTCATTCAAAGAGTTTTCTTTATTTTCATGACTATGAAAATTGTAGATTCACACTGAAGGCATCAAAACTATTAATTAACACATGTGGAATTTTATACATAACAAACGAGTGTGAAACAACTGAAAATATGTCATATTCTAGGTTCTTCAAAGTAGCCACCTTTTGCTTTGATTACTGCTTTGCACACTCTTGGCATTCTCTTGAGGAGCTTCAAGAGGTAGTCACCTGAAATTGTTTTCACTTCACAGGTGTGCCCTGTCAGGTTTAATAAGTGGGATTTCTTGCCTTATAAATGGGGTTGGGACCATCAGTTGCGTTGAGGAGAAGTCAGGTGGATACACAGCTGATAGTCCTACTGAATAGACTGTTAGAATTTGTATTATGGCAAGAAAAAAGCAGCTAAGTAAAGAAAAACGAGTGGCCATCATTACTTTAAGAAATGAAGGTCAGTCAGTCAGCCGAAAAATTGGGAAAACTTTGAAAGTAAGGGCTATTTGACCATGAAGGAGAGTGATGGGGTGCTGCGTCAGATGACCTGGCCTCCACAGTCACCGGACCGGAACCCAATTGAGATGGTTTGGGGTGAGCTGTACCGCAGAGTGAAGGCAAAAGGGCCAACAAGTGCTAAGCATCTCTGGGAACTCCTTCAACACTGTTGGAAGACCATTTCAGGGGACTACCTCTTGAAGCTCATCAAGAGAATGCCAAGAGTGTGCAAACAAGTAATCAAAGCAAAAGGTGGCTACTTTGAAGAACCTAGAATATGACATATTTTCAGTTGTTTCACACTTGTTTGTTATGTATATAATTCCACATGTGTTAATTCATAGTTTTGATGCCTTCATAGTCATGAAAATAAAGAAAACTCTTTGAATGAGAAGGTGTGTCCAAACTTTTGGTCTGTACTGTATATATAGAGTGAGGGGTAGCTTTCTTTCAGGGGATCATCCATACAGATATGGCTTCAGGAGACCAGGTTTAAGGTCTAAACAGTGCACTTATTGTGGCACACCAGCAAAAGCAAAACAAGAAAATAAACACTCGCCAGTCCAGGCTCTAACTAAACACAGTATTCTTGACTCACCTAAGTCACCGTTCACACCCTGTGAACCAATACGGCTTTCCCAGCCAATGTCCCACAGCCTCCTGGCTGTACGGAGCACAGTACACCCACTGTCTCTAGTCCAGTGTCTCTTGTGGGGGATTGGGGCTCAGTAGTCCACCTGACTATGGCCCTGCGACCCTCCCAGGCGTTGCTTCGTCCCCCAAATCCAGGCCATCTCCCAGCCTCATGGTCCCTCAGCCTTGCCCAGCTGAGACCACACTCAGAGCCTCCGGGCCTGGGAGGTGCTTAATGCCAGCCTGAGTACCTCCAGCTGGTCTCGCCTGTGGTGAAATAGGGGTGTGAACCACACTATTCACCCCTTCTTTGCCTCTAACCTGTGTGAGACCTGTCACTGTCTCACAATATAGATATCATTATCATCATTGCAATGACTAGAAATGAGCAAATTTTTCAAAAATTCTGGCGCTTAAAATTTTTGTTATTAGCTTCATTCCAAATTAATGTCACAAAGCATGTTAAATCAGCCATATCCCGGCCTGACGGGAGAGTGTATCTCGGTGTACATCACTGTGCATTACGGCAATATGCATAGCTAGTCCTTTCTGGTAGTGAAACTATTACTGTGTGTCAGTATGACAAGCAGGTCTCATACAGTATATGGACGTGTGCATCGTCGTGCAGGCCACAAACAATCCTAGCTAATCCCTAGCCAAACCGAAATAAAAGCATACATACCAGTAAAGATAAAAATATGACAATATTACGATAGTAAACAGAATTTAGTTACATGCCATCACTACCACTATGTTATTAGATAGCACCTCCCTTGCATTCTTTTTTAGCACAATAGTTTTAATAGTGCATGTTAGTGGAAGACTAAAATAATTGGCTATTTAGCTCCTAGTTTTGTTGACACACATGCATTTCCTCTCCCTGGCCCGAGGTAAGGCCTTTGGCTGCCATGGCAATAACCTGCATCTTGCAAAAGCATTGTGCCTGGCTGATCACTGCACCATACATGAATTGTGGAATCAAAGAATGCCTTATTCGCTGTGCTGTACATACACAGATCATTAAGGGGAATGTGTCATCAAAAAAATTACCCATTTTTTAAAAATAAGGTTAAACATATTTTTAGAGAATGTATGGTGATGTTACTTTCAATTTTCCATGTTATAGACAGTATATTACATTTTTTTAAATCGTTTTTATACTGGCCACTAAGGCTAATAGGCACTACTTCTTAATCTGTGCAGATGATTTTACTGCAGTTACCTGCTTACTACAGACAGGTTTACAATGATATAGCACCTATATATACATAACATAGGGTCCACCATTCACAAAAGGTAATTGTCAAAGCTTATCTATTCACTCCTGACCTCTGCACAGGTCACAGAGCATGCCTACAAAACTCTTCCACAGAAGTCAATGAAGTCCCTCCTGTCCATTCTGTCTATGGCCCATAGTATCTTTTGTAAAGCATCTCTCTCCTATTAAGAACAGTTCAGACAACATGGCAGTCCCTACAATTATGTTCAGTAAATAAAATTAAAAAAAATGCAAATCAGAAAATAAAAACTGATTACAAAAAAAAGAATGTGTCACTATCAGTTGTAACTGGCAGAAAACATTATTAGTGAAACATTCCCTGTAAGGGGTTAACAGGAACTTAATAATGGCAAGTGGATGGCTTCCAAAATCTCATCATTCGAATCCCACGAAAGGACTACTCAGTACAACAGTTGAAAGACCACAGCCTCAGAGCGACTAATAGTCTTTGTTCGGAACTGGCTCTTGCACGGCTGAAATGGAAGAAGATCTAGTAACCAGTGAATTATTCACTTTTTTTTTTTTTTTTAACGAAAAGCAGATATATGGGCAGCTATATCAAATCTTCAAAATAAACATGTTTCTTACAAATTTTAGTACATTTACTGCAAGAGCATTTGTTCAAAAACTTTGTTCTTTGTAGATTGTTTAATTTAAAGGAAGACCTACCTTCCTTCACGGATCTCAATGGTCATAGATCGGGAAACAACATCACGAGAGGCAAGGTCCTTAGCTACAGGAGCATATCTTTCCATGAATCTTTCACCCTTACTGTTAATAAGAATTCCTCCCTCACCACGGCATCCTTCAGTAATCAAACATCCGGCTCCATAAATACCTGCAAGTTGGTAAAGTAAGAAAAAAAAAATAGACAACTGTTTTATTAGTATAACATCTACACTATGACCAGCATTATGTAATAGTTAGAGATTCTATATTTTTATACTACATATCACTGAGCACTACCCCAAGAGGTAGCAATGGCAGATACTATGTCAGCATTTAACCCCATAACAATCTCTGACATACGGCAGAAGTCATCACTTTAAACAAAGTGCCCACTTGCAAGGCTGATCACAGATCTTTAACTGCTCAGATGCTGCGGTCAACTGGGCATGCATGTGGCAATCTAATGATTCCTTGTTATAGTCACCTAGGGGTGACGTAAAAAGTAAACAAAAGTAAAGAAAAAAATATATATAAAAAAAAGTTAGAAAGTACAACTTGCCCCGAAAAAAACAAGCCTTCATGTGGCTATGCGAATAGAAAAATCAAGTTACGGTCCTGGGAACGCAGAGAGAAAAAACAAAATTGCAAAAAACAGAAAATAGCCTGGTCCTCTAAAGGGACAAAATAGGGGCTATTCGCTTATTTAATAGCAATTGGAATCTGAAATATGCTTAAAGGGGTTGCCCACTCTCTGGCTACTGTTGACTACCGTGTTTGTAAGATCATTATACACTACTTACTAATATACCCTTTGTGGATATTCTGTGCAGTTTCTGTATTTCAAAAGGTATACCCCCTTGTTGGACAAATGTTCTGTGCTGTCCACATAGAGGTCCTGTTCATAAGTTGGCCACTGATGAAGGATCATGTGACCAGGCAAATCAGCTCCATGTGATGTCTCCTTCAAACACACTGCACTTGCACAAAATTCCCAACAGAACAAGTACAGATGGCAGGTACGAAGTATCTGAATCAGGGCTCCAGATGGCGACCAAAATGGTCGCCAATGCGACTTAGAATTGCTAAATGGCGACAAGACTTTGTAGTCTTGTCGCCATTTGCGCCTAGACCCTCCGCTACTCTGCCTCTCACACACACGAGGAACTGACATGGGACGCGCTGCTGTCAGCGCGTGCCATGTTCTTCTCAACAGCACAGGGGAGAAGGAGGCAGTCCCTCCCCCCTGTGCCACTGCCACCAATGGGCTGATAGCAGGGAGGAGGTGAGGGGCTGTGGCCAATGCACCACCAATGAATATAGTTTATGCTTAATACTAGGGGTGGGCGATATGGCCTAAAATCTATATTGCAATATAATTTTAAGCATGTGCGATATGCGATATATATTGCAATATATTGTTTTCTATATTTGGGGGGGCGTGTTTAAACTTTTTTTTACTTTTTATTTAATAACGATTAGTCTCCTTAAGGGCTAGAACGTAGAACCCTTGTCATATTCACCCTAACAGAGCTCTATTAGGGTGAATAGGACTTTACACTCTCCCTGCTGCCCTGTGCTTTGTGCACACAGCAGCAGGGAGCTGATCCCCCTCCCCTAAACGGTGCCATCCCCAGATCCACCCCCCCTCCCCTAAACGGTGCCATCCCCAGATCCACCCCCCCTCCCCTAAACGGTGCCATCCCCAGATCCACCCCCCCTCCCCTAAACGGTGCCATCCCCAGATCCACCCCCCCTCCCCTAAACGGTGCCATCCACAGATCCACCCCCCCTCCCCTAAACGGTGCCATCCACAGATCCACCCCCCCTCCCCTAAACGGTGCCATCCACAGATCCACCCCCCCTCCCCTAAACGGTGCCATCCACAGATCCACCCCCCCTCCCCTAAACGGTGCCATCCACAGATCCACCCCCCCTCCCCTAAACGGTGCCATCCACAGATCCACCCCCCCTCCCCTAAACGGTGCCATCCACAGATCCCCCCCCCCTCCCCTAAACGGTGCCATCCACAGATCCCCCCCCCTCCCCTAAACGGTGCCATCCACAGATCCCCCCCCCTCCCCTAAACTGTGCCATCCACAGATCCCCCCCCCCTCCCCTAAACTGTGCCATCCACAGATCCCCCCCCCCCCCCCCTCCCCTAAACGGTGCCATCCACAGATCCCCCCCTCCCCTAAACGGTGCCATCCACAGATCCCACAAATCAAATTGGCTTCTCAGGAGATATATATGTTAAAGGCATCTCATTCAGTAGTACTGCCTATATATGCCTTTAACATATATATCTCCTGAGAAGCCAATTTGATTCTAAAGGGTTAATTTAATTCATCCTGTAATCTAAACTCTGTGTCATCTGTCCCTTCTCTTATCTCTCTGCTCCTTATCACTGCTGCAACAAGAGCCGACAGCCTCAGTGTAACCTGTTCTACAGTCTGACTCTCGGCTCTTTTAACTCAATGAATCGAATGAGTCACTGACTGAGTCGGATCTTTAGATTCTTGTGACTCGTTCGATTCATTTAGACTCCCTGACCCTGCACTACTCCGAGGACTCGAGTCAGAGCTGCTAGTGTGCTGTGCTGGCCTCGCCCCCTCAGCTCTGGTCGGTGATTGGTTGGTGGGCGGGGAGGGGTGGGGCTGGCAGAAGCAGCTCTTCCACTCTAAGATCATATTACTGACTCCTCCCCAGTCCCTCCCTCAGGCTCCTGCTGCCAGCGTGAGGTGGTGAGCTGAGCGTCTCTGTCTGCAGTGTCTGTGTGCTGGGACTGAGAGCCGTTTCAAACAGATCGGATCATTCAAGTGAATCGACTCCTCCGGTTCACTGAACTGAATCGATTCAAATGAACGATTCGTTCATGAACCGGACATCACTAGTTACCGGAGCTAAGACCTAGTAAGGTATACAGTAAAGAGATCACCAATTAAGGCCTCTTTCACACTTGCGTTGTTGGGATCCGGCATGCACTTCCGTTGCCGGAGGTGCCTGCCGGATCCGTAACAACGCAAGTGTACTGAAAGCATTTGAAGACGGAACCGTCTTCCAAATGCTTTCAGTGTTACTATGGCACCCAGGACGCTATTAAAGTCCTGGTTGCCATAGTAGGAGCGGGGAGCGGGGGAGCAGTATACTTACAGTCCGTGCGGCTCCCCGGGCGCTCCAGAATGACGTCAGAGCGCCCCATGCGCATGGATGACGTGATCCATGTGATCACGTGATCCATGCGCTTGGGGCGCCCTGACGTCACTCTGGAGCGCCCGGGGAGCCGCACGGACGGTAAGTATGCTGCTCCCCTGCTCCCCGCTACACTTACCATGGCTGTCAGGACTTTAGCGTCCCGGTAGCCATGGTAACTATTCAGAAAAAGCTAAACGTCGGGTCCGGCAATGCGCCGAAACGACGTTTAGCTTAAGGCCGGATCCGGATCAATGCCTTTCAATGGGCATTGATCCCGGATCCGGCCTTGCGGCAAGTCTTCAGGATTTTTGGCCGGAGCAAAAAGCGCAGCATGCTGCGGTATTTTCTCCGGCCAAAAAACGTTCCGTACCGGAACTGAAGACATCCTGATGCATCCTGAACGGATTACTCTCCATTCAGAATGCATTAGGATAATCCTGATCAGTATTCTTCCGGCATAGAGTCCCGACGACGGAACTCTATGCCGGAAGACAATAACGCAAGTGTGAAAGAGCCCTAAGGGCTCTTTCACACTTGCGTTATTGTCTTCCGGCATAGAGTTCCGTCGTCGGGACTCTATGCCGGAAGAATACTGATCAGGATTATCCTAATGCATTCTGAATGGAGAGTAATCCGTTCAGGATGCATCAGGATGTCTTCAGTTCCGGTACGGAACGTTTTTTGGCCGGAGAAAATACCGCAGCATGCTGCGCTTTTTGCTCCGGCCAAAAATCCTGAAGACTTGCCGCAAGGCCGGATCCGGGATCAATGCCCATTGAAAGGGGGGGTTCCGTCTTCAAATGCTTTCAGTACACTTGCGTTGTTACGGATCCGGCAGGCACCTCCGGCAACGGAAGTGCATGCCGGATCCCAACAACGCAAGTGTGAAAGAGGCCTAATAAAGTTAAAGTTACTGATTAGTTTTTAAATGTTCTACTGTCAGCGGCGTGGCCCTGTATGTTCTAACCCCCAGGCAAGCGTCTCTGTCACCATGGGAACGCCTGGGGGTTAGAATATACCATCGGATTTGAGTTTTCACGCGCTCACTGAGATCGTGAAAACTCAATTATTTACAGTCAGTCCCTCCCCTCCTCCTCTGTTCTCATTGGTGGTCAGCGGCAGCCGCGCACAGTGGGGAGGGAGGGACTCTCCTTCTCCACTGTGCTGGCTCAGGATCATATCGCGGTCTGGCGATATAGGCGATATGCTCAAAATCCATATCGTGGCACAAATTTATATCGCATATCGCCTATATCGTCTATATCGCCCACCCCTACTTAATACAAACGCAGGCTGCGCTGCGGGTGCCGGTGTAACGTTACATTAACCTACTTCGTGAGATTTCCCTACCTCGTCACTTCCGATCACACCGGAAATGACGTGAGGTGGTGTGCCGGAGTTGTGCTGATCTGCACAGGTGCAAAACAACGGTTTAGGGAAATCTCACAGCGGAGTTCAGCTGGACAACGGGACACTGCGCATGTGCCGGAGAGCCTCACCAGCCTTAGGGAAGGGAAAAATTACGGGCCAGTGTGCAAGCGCAGAGGGCAGTATAACTGGCCATTGCGCAAGCGCTGCTAACCCTTTGCTGGAGCTATTCTCATATGAGCTGGTTCTTGATTGTTCTCTTATAGTGCTTACTGCAAGTTGAAAAATCTATTTACTATGTTCTGTAGTTAGCCGTGCTTGCGCACTGGCCCGTAATTTTTCCCTACCCTAAGGCCGGTGAGGCTCTCCGGCGTATGCGCAGTGTCCCGGTGTCCAGCTGAACTCCGCTGTGAGATTTCCCTAAACCGATGTTTTGCACCTGCGCAGATCGGCAGAACTCCAGCACACCTCCTCACGTTATTTCCGGTGCGACCGGAAGTGACGAGGTAGGGAAATCTCACGAAGTAGGGTAATGTAACGTTACAACAGCCATATCCCATACCCGGCACCCAGCCTCTTATCAGTCATGTTAATGCTTCGTGCTTCTGCTGTCCACATCGGGTCTTGGCTGTCATTCACGCAGCGGATGTCACTCACGGCATCCGCTCGTGTGAAACAGCCCTTAGGGTGAATAGGACAAGTGATGAAAGATCCCAGGTTCTAGCCCTTAAGGGGGGAAATAAAAAGTAAAAGAAGAAGAAAAAAAACACACCAAAATATTAAGTTAAAGGGGTTATCCCACTTCCCCTTTTCATACTTACCAGCTGCCACCAGCAGCTGTTCACTTCCTGGATTCTGGCTGGGGGCGGGCTTCATCTTGATTGAAGTCTTCTCCTGGCCGGGACGCGCGCTGGACTGAACGTGCACGCTGCCGCGCATGCGCCATGTGACCAGTATAGTACAGAGACGGCGTGCGCGTTTGCAGCTCTGTACTATTCTGACCGGGAAGAAGTCACCGTCGTGCATGCGCGGCAGCGTGCGGGTTCAGGACAGCGAGCAGCCCAGCCGGGAGAAAAGAAGAAGTCTTCTGAGCAAGCGCGACCATCGGGATTCTGGAGAAGAGCGGTGGCCGTAACCATTGGAGACTGAGTCACAACAATAAGGTAAGTGGGGATGAATTTTCTCCTAAACGGTGGGAATTTGTTAATCAAGTATATTTACAAAAATGATCACTGTCAAATCATTAACTGATTTAACAGTGATCATTATGATGGGATAACCCCTTTAAATCACCCCCTTGCTCAATTTTACATATAAAATATATAAACAATAAAAAAAAATTACATATCGCCACGCCCGAAAAAGTGCGAACTATTAAAATATCTTTTATGCGGTGAACGCTGTAACAGGGAAAAAAAACAAAGACCTTGCAATTTGCCATTTTTTTTGTCACCTAGTCCCGACAAAAATTAGGTTAGGACTGTTCTATTATGGTCCAGACGTTCCATAAAATCTGGAATGTACGTGGCTTTTTTGGGGTTTTATTTTTTCCACATGGTATCGAGTATCGCAATACTTTTTTATGGTATCGAAATAGAGTCAAGATTTTCGTATCGTGACAACCCTAGGTAAGACGTGTTTTTTTTATTATTATTATACCGTAATTATATGTATTTTAAGTTTGGCGACTAAAAATGTTAAATTTGGCTCCTAAATTTTTCAGGTTGGGAGCCAATGGCTACTTGATATTTTTTTTTTAGTCTGGAGCCCTGTGAATGGATGAGACATCACATGGAGGTGATTTACCTGGTCACATGACCCTCCATCAGCAGTCATCTTATGGACAGAACCTCTGTGTGGACAGCACAAAAGACTTGGCAAACAAGTGGGCATACCTCATGAAATATAGGAAATGGTGCAGAATTACAACAATATACCGTATTAATAAGTGAAATATAATCATCTAACAAACACATCAGTCAAAGGTAACCAGAAAGTGGCCAACAAACTACATCTTTATAGGAATACAGAGCTCCAAATCTTTTGCAACAAAAAGGAGCTTACTGCATATAGTTTATATATTTCTGAAGCAAAGATATAATTTTAGCATTTATAGCTAGTAAGAGATTAAATGCAAACAAATTGCCACCTAAACTTGGATGCAAAAACAACAGTGTTAAAAAGGCGTTCTAGTAAGGCCTCATGCACACGACCGTTGTTGTGTTCCGTGTCCGTAGTTCCGTTTTCCGTGATTTTCTGCGGACCCATTGACTTTTAATGGGTCCGTTGAAAACTCGGAAAATGCACCATTTGTCATCCGCGTCCGTGATCCGTGTTTCCAGTCCGTCCCAAAAATAAGACCTGTCCTTTTTTTTTCATGGACAATAGTTCGTGGACCCATTAAAGTCAATTAGTCTGTGAAAAAACACAGAGGCACACAAGATTGTCATCCGCGTCTGTGATCCGTGTCCGTTATTTTCCTATCATTTTCAAGGCAAACTTGACTTAGATTATTTTTTTCACTTTTCATGTCTGGTGATCCTCCAAAAATCAAGGAAGACACACGGAAACAAAAAACGGAAACAGTTCACGGAACAACGGAACCCCGTTTTGCGGACCGTGAAAAAATACTGTCGTGTGCATGAGGCCTAATCCTAAAAAACTATTTTTTCACAAGTAGTACCGTATTTTTCGCCCCATAAGACGCACTACCCCCCCCCCCCCCCCCCCCCCCCCCCCCACCGCTCAGTATGTACTGTATTATACGTAGAGTTAATCATCAGATCTAAACTGAATAATGATGCGCTCCCCCTGCTCCTTATGTGTACTGTACTTATCGGTACATGTCACGCTCCTGTAGTAAGCACTAGCAGCTAGCACTGAGATCACATGCCTGCTCCGCCTACTTTATGAATGAAGAAGGCGGAACAGGCACGTGACCTCAGTGAGTTACGGCCGCCCGGCCTGCCTGCTAGCGCTTACTACAGGAGCGTGACATGTACCAGTAAGTACGGTACACATGGGGAGCGCATTATTATTCAGTTTAGATCTGATGATTAAATCTACGTATAATACAGTACATACTGAGTGGCGGGGCCAGAGTACAGTGCCTGACGCTCTCCCCGCCTACTACAGTCCCTCCCTAGGAATCTGTGAATGGGATAATGATGGGGGGGGGATCTGTGGATGGCATTATGATTGTGGGGGAGGGGATCTGTGGATGGCATTATGATGGTGGGGTGGATCTGTGGATGGCATTATGATGGTGGGGTGGATCTGTGGATGGCATTATGATGGTGGGGGGGGATCTGTGGATGGCATTATGATGGTGGGGGGATCTGTGGATGGCATTATGATGGGGGGACTGTTATGGGGGGGATCTGTGGATGACACATATAGCAGTGTCATCCACAGATCCACCACCTCATAACAGTGCCATCCACAGATCCCCCCCCCCCCATCATAATGCCATTCACAGATCCCCCCCACCATCATAATGCCATCCACAGATCCCCCCACCATCATAATGCCATCCACCATCATAATGCCATCCACAGATCCCCCACCATCATATTGCCATCCACAGATCCCCCCCACCATCATAATGTCATCCACAGATCCCCCCCACCATCATAATGTCATCCACAGATCCCCCCATCATAAATGCCATCCACAGCTCCCCCACAACAGTGCCATCCACAGATCCTCCCCATAACAGTGCCATCCACAAATCCCCCACCCCATAACAGTGCATCATCCACAGATCCCCCATAATAGTGTCAAGCAAAGACCGCCATTAGTAGAAACCCACCAAAAGCACACCTTTTGGTTAAACATTTTTTTTCTCTTATTTTCCCCCTCAAAAACCTAGGTGCGTCTTATGGGCCGATGCGTCTTATAGGGCGAAAAATAGGGTATGTACAATATTAGAGGTATAAACAGATACCATACCTGTCGGATGAAACTGTACAAACTCCATGTCTTGGCAGGGTAGTCCAGCTCGTGTCACCATGGCGCTGCCATCACCAGTACATGTGTGAGCAGAGGTGCAGCTAAAATAAGTTCTTCCATATCCCCTAGGAGTTAAAATGTATGTACTAAGAATTATTTATTTAAATAAAGTGTACAATTGTACTTTTCCCTAAACCACATTTCAATAAATACAAAAAGCCCTACATTACCAGAATTTGGTTTCAAGAGGTTTTTCTCATCATTGCGTCTCTGCTAGTGTTGAGCGAACTTGTGTTATAAGTTCAGCGTCTAAAGTTCGGGTTCTCGAAGAATCACGTTATGGATTCCGCTACCATGGACCATAACGGAATTTAGAATCCCTAACTTGATTCTTTCGATAACCCGAACTTTAGACGCCGAACTTAAAACACAAGTTCGCTCAACACTAGTCTCTGCCTCCTGCTGTTAGTCCTCAAACTAAAAGATATATATTTTTTCATTTTCCAGGAACTATGAATCAAAGCTAAAGGTAATAACTAGCCTGCAAGTAGTGGATTGTGTGGTAAATCAGGAGCGGCTAAGACCTTCTATACAGTCTACACATCTACTGTGAAATCTCATAACACAAATTCTGATTTTAAACCAGCCATGCTCCACAGCTTACCTTGAATCGGCTGTGCTGTTCTATATTGTAATCCGTCCAGTAGTTTTGCAGAAAAACGACTTTTATTATTATGCAAATTAACCCTGAAGGTGCCCAGAGGGGCGTTATGTTCCCCTTTGTGTGCCCAGTAACGCCCCTCTTACAGTGCCCAAAATGCCTTCCTCCAGAATCCCTAACCGCCCACAGCGTCTCATCCCTCTCCTCCCCCTCCCTGACGGCCGAGCGAAGTCTCGCGCAGACGCAGTACCCACTGAGGGCTGCGCCAGTGCGATTTGCTGGAGACTGAGGGCAGGAGCTTCATCGTTGTCACTGGGCATGCGCTGAGCCCAGTGACGTCCGATGCTCGCGCTAGTTGTTATATAACAAACAAAGAAGGCAGCACTCCAAAGTAAATCCGAGTTTTTATTCTTTCTGTTCGTTTGGTGAGGATATGGATTCCATCTACCTGGAGGCGTGCACCTTCTTCCTTTTTTTCCTTTGCATAATTTTTTTTCGCTGTGTCACTTCAATTATATTTTTGTTATGCAATATATTCATTTTTGGGAACCGGGACCTTAACTACTGCTTGATTGCAGGTTGCTATGGCTACTTTCACATCTGTGAATCTGGCCAGCTGTTCTGTAGTTCCATGCAGTACCCAAGTACTGATGGCTAGAACTGTGGAAAATTAATTTGAAAAACTAGTCATCCACAAATGGGGAGGAAGACTCCTGCATGTGTTGTGGTTACAGTGTTGAGGGGCACATACTGGGTACTAGAGATTTACAGAAAAAAACTAAGATAAAACATCCTGCACAATATGATAGATACATGTGCGGATGTCCCTGGCCACATTTCTGAAAAAAAAAAAAAGAAAAAAGATAATAATGCACTTAATAATATAGATGCAAGCATTATATATGGACCAAGCAGTCACTCTGATGTAATAAAATATTAGACACTTAGCCAAAATATTTTGATCAAAACACATCTGTGCCCACCTACCAAGCGCCAAGGTGGTCTCAGGTCAAGTGTGAATGCGCTCCTATTTTATCTTGGGAGTAGCATTCCCTTGCACTTTTGCCCTTCCTATCTAATAGACCGCCTTGATTAGGTGGTACATATAGGTGTGCTTGCTCCTCCTCCCAGCGGTTGCTTGATGCACATGGAGGTGACTAGGAGCAGCACACCATATGTGCGGTGTCTGCGCAAATGAACATAGAAGCCCAATGGCTTAGGTAGGTTTAGTGTAGGACCCGCCTGACCTGAGACCACCTTGGCGCTTGGTAGGCAGGCACAGATGTGTTTTGAACAAAATATTTTGACTAAGTATCTAAGATTTTATTACATCAGAGTGAGGGCTTGGTCCATATATAATGCTTGCATTATTATCTTTTTTCTGTACTAGAGATTTACTTTCTACTTGCTACCCACTCTTATGCAGTTAAAGGACCTGATGGTCCGTGGATGCAAAAAACATAATTCCCCTGAAGTACCTGACCTTCAATACATTGGCAGGAGGTGGCAGGCAGCAACTATTATTTTATTTTCTGCCACTACATCCCACTGAAGAAAGAATAACTGAACTGCGCATAAACATATGGGTAGGGGATAAAGTATTGAATGTGACAAAGAGGTGGCTGAGGACTTGGAATTCAGCAATCCAGTGTCCGCCACCATCATTGTGCAGGAACCTGTTGCCTCCTCAGCCAGACCAAGTGCAAAAGTGACACTGCAATTAACAGAGGGAGGATGCTGTGATGTGGTGGTAGTTCCTGCTACAGGACCTTACTGGACATAAAACCTTTGTTGTAGAAACAAGCCGCCTTAAGATCAGACTGGCAGAAACTATGGAACTAGTGGGAAAATTCTATGTATCCGAAAACTGGCCTTTAAAGTTATTGGGAAGTGTACTTTGTGCTCTCCAAGCAGTTACTCAATATACAGATGTAGCAGGGTTAACACACAAACTCTTAACTCAAATTTCTTACCTCATTGCGTTATCTTGAAACAAAAGCCATTGAAAAGCAATTGAAAGTGTTTGCTTAACGCATTTAGTTTACATAACACGTCTCAAAGCATGTGTGTTAACTTTCAGACTCCATATGTCACCATCCACTGCAGCTTCGAACGTGAGACTACCATCATTTTATAGACAATCATCTTGGCTCTCTCATACATACAGTCAGGTCCATAAATATTGGGACATCGACACAATTCTAACATTTTTGGCTCTATACACCACCACAATGGATTTGAAATTAAATGATCAAGGTGTGCTTTAACTGCAGACTGTCCGCTTTAATTTGAGGGTATTTACATCCAAATCAGGTGAACGGTGTAGGAATTACAACAGTTTGCATATATGCCTTCCACTTGTTTTACGGAACCAAAAGTAATGGGACAATTGGCTTCTCAGCTGTTCCATTGCCAGGTGTGTGTTATTCCCTCATTATCCCAATTACAATGAGCAAATAAAAGGTCCAGAGTTCATTTCAAGTGTGCTATTTGCATTTGGAATCTGTTGCTGTCAACTCTCAAGATGAGATCCAAAGAGCTGTCACTATCAGTGAAGCAAGCTATCATTAGGCTGAAAAAAACTAAACAAACCCATCAGAGATAGCAAAAACATTAGGTGAACTGTTTGGAACAGTCTTAAAAAGAAGGAACGCACCGGTGAGCTCAGCAACACCAGAAGACTCAGAAAACCACAGAAAACAACTGTGGTGGATGACCGAAGAATTCTTTCCCTGGTGAAGAAAACACCCTTCACAACAGTTGGCCAGATCAAGAACTCTCCAGGAGGTAGGTGTATGTCCGTAATGTGTACAATAACAGGACATCATTTTTTTGCGGAACAGAAATATAGACCAACCGAAAGAACATGGAGTACCTTCCGTTTTGTTTTTTTTGCGGACCCATTGAAATGAATGGTTCCGCATACGGTCCGCAAAAAAAACTGAACGGACACTGAAAGAAAATACATTTGTGTGCATGAGGCCCAAGTCTCTTTTTCAGTTTGTGAGGAAAGAGAATCCCATTGTATCTGTCAAAGTCAACAATCAAGAGAAGACTTCACCAGAGTGAATACAGAGGGTTCACCACAAGATGTAAACCATTGGTGAGCCTCAAAAACAGGAAGGCCAGATTAGAGTTTGCCAAACGACATCTAAAATCTAAAAAAGCCTTCACAGTTCTGGAACAACATCCTATGGACAGATGAGACCAAGATCAACTTGTACCAGAGTGATGGGAAGAGAAGAGTATGGACAAGGAAAGGAACTGCTCATGATCCTAAGCATACCACCTCATCAGTGAAGCATGGTGGTGGTTGTGTCATGGCGTGGGCATGGCTGCCAATGGAACTGGTTCTCTTGTATTTATTGATGTGGTGACTGCTGACTAAAGCAGCAGGATGAATTCTGAAGTGTTTCAGGCAATATTATCTGCTCATATTCAGCCAAATGCTTCAGAACTCATTGGACGGCGCTTGACAATGCAGATTGACAATGACCCAAACCATACTGCAAAAGCAACCAAAGAGTTTTTTTTTTTAGGGAAATTAGTGGAATGTTATGCAATGGCCAAGTCAATCACCTGACCCGAATCTGATTGTGCATTCATTTCACTTGCTGAAGAAAAAAAACTGAAGGGAAAATGCCCCAAGAACAAGCAGGAACTAAAGACAGTTGCAGTAGAGTCCTGGCAGAGCATCACCAGGGATGAAACCCAGCGTCTGGTGATGTCTATGCATTCCAGACTTCAGGCTGTAATTGACTGCAAAGTATTTGCAACCAAGTATTAAAAAGTGAAAGTTTGATTTATTATTATTATGTCCCATTACTTTTGGTCACTTAACAAGTGGGGGGCACATATGCAAACTGTTGTAATTCCTACACCGTTCACCTGATTTGGATATAAATGCCCTCAAATTAAAGCTGAGTGTCTGCACTTAAAGCACATCTTGTTCGTTTAATTTCAAATCCATTGTGGTGGTGTATAGAGACAAAAATTTTAGAATTGTGCCAATGTCCCAATATTTATTGACCTCACTGTAAATTGGACTTGCAACTATTTAGCATATGATTAGTTATGCAGATTCTTGTCATGTTTTGCTCCTGGTGGTGGAACAATCTTTCTCTTCTTGTATACTACAAAATATAACCTAATAGCTCAGTGTGTTTTTAGGTTGATTCCCAAGCGAACAGTCACTGGTTCAAATCCAGGAGCAGCCGTAAAGAGGATTACCCAAGAGAAGAGAAACAGCATTATTCAGCTCATAGATAATGGTATCTCTGCCAAGAAAATTGCCAAACTGCATTATGCGAGCGTCAAGGCAGTTGGAAGAATATAAAAAATGAAGTCCACCCATTTCAGAGCAAAGAGGTGGATGTCCAGGCAAAATATCAGTCAACAAGTTGGCCCATCACAAAGGTCTATTTGCTCCTGGTGGTGGAACAATCTTTCTCTATCAGTTTTGGTGGCACAAAAACAGCAGCAGAGGTGGCTCGGATTCTTCGTAATAGTGAGATCACAGACGTCCATAAAGCCTCGACTTCAATATTGTCATAAGAAGCATCGGCTTGAGTTTACAAAAGAGTACTAACAGTGGACAGTAAAATATTGGAAGCGGTTGATTTGGAGCGGTGAGACTAAAGTCAATAGACTGGGCTCTGATGGGTGCAAATGGGTCTGGAAGAAACAAGGGAAAAGGGGGTTAACGGATCAAGAAATTGATGGAACTGTCAAGTTCGGTGGAGGAAGCCTGTTTCACAGCTAAAGGCATTGGATACTTGACCAGAATAGATAGTGGTCTCAATGCTGAGCTATATGCGAGTATCCCACAAGAAGAGTTACTTCGAACACTCAATACTACAGGTAAGAAAAAGGATGACAGTGTTCCAGCAGGACAACACCCTGAAGCACATGTTGAGTTTGGCGAAGAAATGGCTCAATGACAAAGAAGTAGAGGGCCCCAGCAGTCCCCAGACCTCAACCCAACAGAACACTTGTGGGTAGAGTTTAGGAAAAAGCTGTATTCATACCCAAGTGAGTCGGTCAGTATGCACAAATATTGGGAATGTGTATAAGAGACCTGGGAACAGATTTCGGTCGAGACATACTTCAATCTGATCAAGAGCATGCCCAGAAGCATTCAGGCAGTGTTGAAAGCCAAAGGTGGATTAACAAAATAAATTAAAATTTTGAATTTTATGAGCAAAATAATAACAATGCATTACATGACAAGAATCTGCAAAACTAATCATATGCTACACAGTTGCTAGTCAAATTTATGTAGGAAATAGCCAAGATGATTGTCTATAAAATGATGGTAGTCTCACTTTCCAAGCTATAGTGGATGGTGAGATATGGAGCCTGAAAGTCAAAAGTTCAAGATATTGTTACCCTTTTGCTCGTCAGTGTATTCTTCTGTGACCTTCACCCATTTGATGATGCATCAGTGACTTTGGAGAACTCTGGAGTACTAAATATGTTGCCTCCCTAGCTATTGGTGTAACATGTCGGGGATCTCGCAGGGAACTCCCGAGACGTCAGGCAAGGAACGTCGTGGTGAACTGCACCGTGACATTACCTTCCCCCTCCGGAGGACGACATGAACGCCAAACGGACAGGCAGAACATGCTGACACCCTCTTACGGAAGGTAAAAATCCTGGAACAAGGCTAGGTACACCCCACCATAGAATAGAGATCCAGGGAAAACAAAACTAGAAATACATGGCAAGGAAAAGCAAGAACATAGCAGAACCCCCGAGATGTCAGGCAAGGCAGGACACAGGCAAAACAGAATACAGGTAACATATGTCACGGTGAACCACACCGTGACAATGGGCAACTAGAAAAAGACTGATGTGGGTGGACTTAAGTTGCTCCAGTCAAAATTAAGCTTAAAGGGGTTCTGCAGTCGGCTTAAACTAATGATCTAACCTCTGGATAGATCATCAGCATCTGATCGGCGGGACCCCTGCCGATCAGCTGTTTGAGAAGGCAGCGGCGCTGGCAGTAGTGCCGCGGCCTTCTCTTTATTTACCATAGACCCAGTGACATCACGACTAGTATCCATGGCCTGGGCGGGCTAAGCTCTGTTCCCTTGAATGGAGCTTTGCCCCCCCCCCCAGGCAATTGATACTAGTAATGATGTCACTCGGCCTATGGTAAACAGTGAGAAGGCCGCTGCGCTCCTGGAGCGCCGCTGCCTTTTCAAACTGTTGATCATCAGTTTAAACAAACTGCAGAACCCCTTTAAAGCAGGATTTGTTCCAATAAAGGTAAAACAGTACGATCAAATGGCTGCTATAGATGCTCAAATTCATTGAATACAATGGAGATTTTGCATAAACATAGATCCCTATAAAACAACCAAATGTTACCTGTAAATAAGACCTCTTCTGGCCAAACACCAGTATTATTATTATTTATTATTAAAGCGCCATTCATTCCATAGCGCTGTACATATGATAAGCGATGCACATACATAATACAGACAATTGCACTAATCATAAACAAGACAAGTTACAAACTGGTACAGAAGGAGAGAGGGCCCTGCCCGTGAGGGCTTACAATCTACATGGTATGGGAGAAGGACACATTAGGTGCGAGTTAAGTTGGTCATGGCGGTATAGAGGCAGCAGGGTGTCAGTTGTGCGAGCAGCTCTGTCCTGCATGAGTGGTTGCAGCAGTTGCTCTCCTCAGGAATAAAGTTGCTAGCATAGTCCTCAACCCTACTCTAAATGTATCCCCATAAAGGTCCAGGTGATCCTGTCTGAGACTAGCACTAAACACCTTTCCGAAGAATGAGAAGAAATTATGAGGTTGACTTACTCACTCCAACAAATCTTACCACCAAATGTTGTAGAGTTCTGAACTCAGCTACACTACATTGCTTCCACTGGGTACAGAAGAGGCAACTGGGACATAGAGAGATATAAAGGAGGATAGATAACATGGGCAACGCTAGAGAAAAAGTGGAAATGAAGGCAGACAGTAAATTGGGATGGGAGTGGAGACACAGTTGGAGGGTACCATGGAAGAGTTTGACTGTCCTGAAGAAATGCAGAACTGCTTTGAAAGAATGATAAAGGAAGCTAAGGAATTAGAAAGTGTGATAGATAGCCCAATAACTAATGCAAATGTTGAGTCTTTTTGTAGATGGATCCAGATACTACCACGAGGGAACACCATGGACGGTATTTGCCATCACCATCTTGTATGTATTACTGCTCTAGGAACCATTCCTCATGGAAGGTCATCCCAGGAAGCTGAATTGAAGATGCTTAATGAGGTATATATGATGACGGAAGGACAGATGGCCAACATTAACAACAAAGCCATGTACGCATTTGGCATATCGCATGTTTATGGCGCAGATTTATAAAGAGCAGAGATTTTCCTGGATCCTCAGGTAAACTAATAAAGAATACTGAGCTGATTGCCCAATTGGTTAGAGCTCTGCAATTGCTGGCCATATTGTTAAGGTACTTAGGCATATGGAAATCGTAAAGCCAATAAGGCAGCTAAAGTGCTTTATACGCAATGGTAGTGTGCCACCATAAAGCAGTGATGGGAAGCTGGACATGGCACTGTTGACTGTGTTCCAGCAGGACAACACCCTGAAGCACATGTTGAGTTTGGCGAAGAAATGGCTCAATGACAAAGAAGTAGAGGGCCCCAGCAGTCCCCAGACCTCAACCCAACATAACACTTGTGGGTAGAGTTTAGGAAAAAGCTGTATTCATACCCAAGTGAGTCGGTCAGTATGCACAAATATTGGGAATGTGTATAAGAGACCTGGGAACAGATTTCGGTCGAGACATACTTCAATCTGATCAAGAGCATGCCCAGAAGCATTCAGGCAGTGTTGAAAGCCAAAGGTGGATTAACAAAATAAATTAAAATTTTGAATTTTATGAGCAAAATAATAACAATGCATTACATGACAAGAATCTGCAAAACTAATCATATGCTACACAGTTGCTAGTCAAATTTATGTAGGAAATAGCCAAGATGATTGTCTATAAAATGATGGTAGTCTCACTTTCCAAGCTATAGTGGATGGTGAGATATGGAGCCTGAAAGTCAAAAGTTCAAGATATTGTTACCCTTTTGCTCGTCAGTGTATTCTTCTGTGACCTTCACCCATTTGATGATGCATCAGTGACTTTGGAGAACTCTGGAGTACTAAATATGTTGCCTCCCTAGCTATTGGTGTAACATGTCGGGGATCTCGCAGGGAACTCCCGAGACGTCAGGCAAGGAACGTCGTGGTGAACTGCACCGTGACATTACCTTCCCCCTCCGGAGGACGACATGAACGCCAAACGGACAGGCAGAACATGCTGACACCCTCTTACGGAAGGTAAAAATCCTGGAACAAGGCTAGGTACACCCCACCATAGAATAGAGATCCAGGGAAAACAAAACTAGAAATACATGGCAAGGAAAAGCAAGAACATAGCAGAACCCCCGAGATGTCAGGCAAGGCAGGACACAGGCAAAACAGAATACAGGTAACATATGTCACGGTGAACCACACCGTGACAATGGGCAACTAGAAAAAGACTGATGTGGGTGGACTTAAGTTGCTCCAGTCAAAATTAAGCTTAAAGGGGTTCTGCAGTCGGCTTAAACTAATGATCTAACCTCTGGATAGATCATCAGCATCTGATCGGCGGGACCCCTGCCGATTAGCTGTTTGAGAAGGCAGCGGCGCTGGCAGTAGTGCCGCGGCCTTCTCTTTATTTACCATAGACCCAGTGACATCACGACTAGTATCCATGGCCTGGGCGGGCTAAGCTCTGTTCCCTTGAATGGAGCTTTGCCCCCCCCCCCCCCCCAGGCAATTGATACTAGTAATGATGTCACTCGGCCTATGGTAAACAGTGAGAAGGCCGCTGCGCTCCTGGAGCGCCGCTGCCTTTTCAAACTGTTGATCATCAGTTTAAACAAACTGCAGAACCCCTTTAAAGCAGGATTTGTTCCAATAAAGGTAAAACAGTACGATCAAATGGCTGCTATAGATGCTCAAATTCATTGAATACAATGGAGATTTTGCATAAACATAGATCCCTATAAAACAACCAAATGTTACCTGTAAATAAGACCTCTTCTGGCCAAACACCAGTATTATTATTATTTATTATTAAAGCGCCATTCATTCCATAGCGCTGTACATATGATAAGCGATGCACATACATAATACAGACAATTGCACTAATCATAAACAAGACAAGTTACAAACTGGTACAGAAGGAGAGAGGGCCCTGCCCGTGAGGGCTTACAATCTACATGGTATGGGAGAAGGACACATTAGGTGCGAGTTAAGTTGGTCATGGCGGTATAGAGGCAGCAGGGTGTCAGTTGTGCGAGCAGCTCTGTCCTGCATGAGTGGTTGCAGCAGTTGCTCTCCTCAGGAATAAAGTTGCTAGCATAGTCCTCAACCCTACTCTAAATGTATCCCCATAAAGGTCCAGGTGATCCTGTCTGAGACTAGCACTAAACACCTTTCCGAAGAATGAGAAGAAATTATGAGGTTGACTTACTCACTCCAACAAATCTTACCACCAAATGTTGTAGAGTTCTGAACTCAGCTACACTACATTGCTTCCACTGGGTACAGAAGAGGCAACTGGGACATAGAGAGATATAAAGGAGGATAGATAACATGGGCAACGCTAGAGAAAAAGTGGAAATGAAGGCAGACAGTAAATTGGGATGGGAGTGGAGACACAGTTGGAGGGTACCATGGAAGAGTTTGACTGTCCTGAAGAAATGCAGAACTGCTTTGAAAGAATGATAAAGGAAGCTAAGGAATTAGAAAGTGTGATAGATAGCCGAATAACTAATGCAAATGTTGAGTCTTTTTGTAGATGGATCCAGATACTACCACGAGGGAACACCATGGACGGTATTTGCCATCACCATCTTGTATGTATTACTGCTCTAGGAACCATTCCTCATGGAAGGTCATCCCAGGAAGCTGAATTGAAGATGCTTAATGAGGTATATATGATGACGGAAGGACAGATGGCCAACATTAACAACAAAGCCATGTACGCATTTGGCATATCGCATGTTTATGGCGCAGATTTATAAAGAGCAGAGATTTTCCTGGATCCTCAGGTAAACTAATAAAGAATACTGAGCTGATTGCCCAATTGGTTAGAGCTCTGCAATTGCTGGCCATATTGTTAAGGTACTTAGGCATATGGAAATCGTAAAGCCAATAAGGCAGCTAAAGTGCTTTATACGCAATGGTAGTGTGCCACCATAAAGCAGTGATGGGAAGCTGGACATGGCACTGTTGACTCATATGCAGAACTAAGTCTCGAAGGAGACGAGGAGCTAGACAGCCAATGCAGCACCACAACAATAAGGGTCCATTCACATGTTCGTAATTTGGTTCCGCATTCGTCCCGCAATTTGCGGACCCATTCACTTTCAATGGGGCTGGAACGGATGCAAATTCACGATTCCTGGATCCGGATCCGCATCCGTTTTTTCGGGATCCGCAATTTCGTTCCTGGAAAAAATAGAACATGTCCTATTCTTGTCCGCAATTGCGGACCAGAAAAAGCATTTTCTATTATAGTGTCAGTGATGTGCGGATCCGCAAAACACCTACAGACGTGTGAATGGACCCTAAGATTGAGTATGGAGAGCAGGAAACAAACTCTGCTTGCCCAGATACTTATACTCAATGACAGCCAACTAGAGACATGAATCCATGCATGCTTCAAAGGAAGCTATGATAAACTTAGTGAGTAACTTCTGGGTTGTCCCAGGGTTCAAACATGCTGCCACATGTTTTGTCCAAACCTGACTTATCTGCTGTTGCCCTAATGCTAGAAGGGTAGATAAGGTTCCTCCCAAGCACATCATATCTGTTCTAGGGACAACAAATGGACTAGTGTCTTACTAATGAATAACGTCTTTCTGTTGACAGTTTTAAAGGTGGACAGAGATCTGGCTGAAAGCCAAGGCAAATGAAAAACAGTAAGAAGTAACTATTAGAGGTACTGTAGTGTTTAGGTATGGAATTCCTGAAACTATAGAGGGACTGAAAAAAGATAGTTTATTAAAATCAATGATTGTTATCAACAGCAATATCTGACCTTACTGGTGTAAAAAGGATGGAATATTACCAATTATAAGATAATAACTGTCAATATTCCCCTTTTTCCCCCTAGCTCGTGGGATTGTTCTCAGTTGCCTTAGTATCACCAGGAATAACACACAACTCTTGCAGATATACCGTATTTTGTCGGCCTATAAGACGCACCGGCCCATACGACGCACCTAGGTTTTTGAGGAGGAAAATATGAAATGTGCTTTTGAACTAATGGTGGTCTGTGCATGACACTACTATGGGGGAATCTGTGGGTGGCACTGTTATTGGGGAGGGATCTGTGGATGGCACTGTTCTAGGGGGGTGATCTGTGGATGGCACTGTTATGGGGGAGGGATCTGCGGATGGCACTGTTCTGGGGGGGTGATCTGCGGATGGCACTGTTCTGGGGGGGTGATCTGCGGATGGCACTGTTCTGGGGGAGGTGATCTGTGGATAGCACTGTTATGGGGGGGTGATCTGTGGATGGCACTGTTATGGGGGGGTGATCTGTGGATGGCACTGTTATGGGGGGTGATCTGTGGATGGCACTGTTATGGAGGGGGGAGATCTGTGGATGGCACTGTTATGGAGGGGGGAGATCTGTGGATGGCACTGTTATGGAGGGGGAGATCTGTGGATGGTACTGTTATGGGGGGGTGGATCTATGGATGGCACTGCTATATATGTGTCACCCACAGATCCCCCCCCATAACAGTGCCATCCACAGATCATCCCCCGCCCCATAACAGTGTCATCCACATATTCCCCACCCCATAATAGTGTCATCCCCAGATGCCCTAATATACCTGTGGGAGGGGCCTGTGGCATGCAAATGCAGCGGGGCTGGTGCGGTCACTGTACTCCGGCCCCGTCGCTCACTCACTTCCTTATTGCCTAAACCTTTTATAATAATAACTTTAATTGAAGTTCCGATCCCCAGCCCCATCTGTACTACTTACTAAATTTCCTGCAGCAGGCAGGGTGGCCGGGCGGCCGTAATTCACTGATGTCACTTGCCTGCGCCGCCTACTTTATGAATTAAGTAGGCGGTGCAGGCACGTGACATCAGCGAGTTATGGCCGGCCGCCCGCCCTGCTCTGCCTGCTACAGGACATTTAATAAGTAGAACAGAAGGGGCTGGGAATCGGAACTTCAATTAAAGTTATTATAAACGGTTTAGGCAATAAGGAAGCGAGTGAGCGGCGGGGCCAGAGTACAGTGAGACTGCCATGTAAAATGGCAGCATTCGCCCCCATAAGACGCAGGGGCATTTTTCTCCCACTTTTTTTTTTGGGGGGAGTGGGAGTGCATCTTATGGGGCAACTAATACGGTAACATAAAAGACTTAACCCCTTCAGGACCCTGCCATTTTCACGAGGCCATTTTCTGCAAATCTGACATGTCACTTTATATGGTTATAACTTTAAAACTCTTTTACTTATCCAAGCCATTCCGAGACATAGGGCAGACAACTCAGCCAGTAGATCGGGCAGTAGGATTGTTGCAATACCAAAATTTAGATTCGATTTCAATACCATAAAAAAGTATTGCGATACTCGATACCACGCAAAAATAAAAAATAAAACACCAAAAAAGCAGCGTGCATTCTGCATTTTATGGAACATCCGGCCCATAATCTAACAGTCTAATCCTATTTTTTGGAGGGACAAGGTGGCTAAAAAATGTCTGTTACGGCATTCACCGTAGGAGATTTTTAAAATATTTTAATAGTTTGCACTTTTTGGGGCATAGCGATATGTAATATGTTTATTTATTCACATAGCCGGCACCCGACCTCTATCACAGGGCGCAGCGATCCGTGGCAGTGACCTGTGAGAATGAGATGAAGAATGAGATAAGTTGGGATAGCAGGTGGCCTAGGGAGCATAATCAGTCAGCTAGCTAAACTGTATGGACATCAGTAGGGATGGGGGGCAGCACTTAAGTTCCTAGGGCAACATAAACGCTAAATATGCTGGAGGTGTTACACCGTATACTGCATGGGGCTGGGGGTATTATACTATATACTGTATGGGGCTGGGAGTGGTATACCATCTACAGATTGAGGCTTATACTGGGTTTATACTATATACTCTTTGTTTAATGTAGTTTAAGCTATTTTAGGGGATGTTTCATCCGAAGTCGATTTGCTCATCCCTAGTCATCAGTATATGATTGGTGAGGTCCAACACACAGGACTCCCACCGATCAGCTGTTTGAGAAGGCAGCGGTGCTCCTGTGAGCACCACGCCCTTCTCGCAGCTTACTAAACACAGTACCGTACATTGTATAGCAGCTGTGCTTTTTATCGTGCTCTGCCGATGCCTTCTCCAACAGATGATCGACTGGGAACCCAGGTGTCGGAACCCCACTGATCAGATACTGATGACCTATCCTGAGCATAGATCATCAGTATCAAAATCCCAGAAAACCCCTTTAATGAAATTGGGTATGGAGAATCCACCAATCCGTTTATGTAAAACATAATGGATAAATCCTAGGATGCTATTCCACAAAAATAAAGGAGAGATTCTCGTGTAGTTTACTGTTAATGGGATTGACAAGGATCAAAATAAATACAACATGCAAGGCAAGATCAGCATTTTAATGGTACGGATCCTGCTGAGCCAGGACAGTAAGGGTGAGTCCAATTTCTTGTTTTGATTATGCGGAACACGGGGAGATATTCAAAGTGATAAAAGGTCAGAAAGGTGGGGGGATAAGAAAATCAACTCCCGTTCAAAGTCTAATTGTTGAGGGAGAGGTATTATAATATATTGCTTCTGATTTGGAGGTATTGATGTAAGCCTGAGGCCTTTAGAAAATTAGTTCAATAGTGCATTTAGATTGGGGAAAGTAATCATGGGATTGGTTACAATTAAAAGATCCTCAACAAAGAGGTTCACCTTCATGTCCCAAGATCCAATTTTAACACCTGTAATGTTGGGATTACTTTGAATTAAGTTAACTAAGGACTCGATTGCTATGGCTGGGTTCACACTTGAGCGTTTTACAGCGCGTTCAAACGCGCTGTAAAACGCTCAACACATGAAAACCAATGCTTCCCTATGGCCCTGGTTCTCACTTGAGCGTTTTACAGCGCTGAAAAACGCGCTGTAAAACGCCCTACGCTCAAACAAGTACTTGAGCTTCTTTGGGGCGTTTTGACGCGCGTTTGTGTCCATAGGACATTGCAGTCAATGACACAAACGCGCGTCAAACGCGCGTTTACTATTGCAAAAAACGCTCGTCAAAAACGCGCGTCAAACGCGCATATCAAAGACGCTCAGGTCTGAACCCAGCCTAAAGCGAACAGTGTTGGAGATAAAGGCCAGGCCTTCCAAGTACCTTGCCCTATAGCAATTGGAGATGGTGAGGAGGTGAGCAATTTAAGAAGATCCATGAGAAGGGAGTAAACTGTATGCAGAGCCACAAAAAATGGATCGTGAAACTTCAATTTTCCAAACACTGTGAATAAATAGTCCCAAGAGAGGCAATCAAAAGCTCTCTAGGTCTTAAAGGGATTCTCACACTTCGGCAAATGACATTTATCATGTAGAGAAAGTTAATACAAGGCACTTACTAATGTATTGTGATTGTCCATGTTGCCTACTTTGCTGGCTGGATTTATTTTTCCCATCACAAACTGCTTGTTTCCATGGTTAAAACCACCCTACAATCCAGTAGCGGCAGCTGTGCTTGCACATTATAGGAAGAAGCTCCTGCCTATTTGGTGGCCTGGACCATGTGAGCTCACATAGGCTAGTGCTTTTCCTATAGTGTGCAAGCATAACCACCACTGATGGATTGCAGGGTGGTCGTAAAAAAGGAAACAAGCAGTGTATAATGTGATGAAAAAGTGAATCCAGCCAGCAAAGGAGGCAATACGGATAACAACAATATATTAGTAACTGGCTTGTATTAACTTCCTCTACATAATTGTCACGGTCTCTCACATGACAGAGGTAAGGAGATCTGAGAGACTGGAAGCACGTGAGGGTATCTGACATTCTCTGTTTTCTCCTTGTCGTGTTGTTGTTTGGTAATGACATCTCTTATCAGGTGCAGCTTGGGGGGGGGGGGGGGGGGGGGGGGGGCAGTTTATAGCATTGGATAACCCCTTTAATGTAAACTGCAGACATGCCATCTGGCCCAGGGGTTATGCCCAGCTTAAGATGTTTAATCACTACGTCAACTTCAATATCGGACACCTCACTACTGCATTGCTATAGAGCTTCTAGGGTCAGAAAGAGTAAATTAGCTTTGGAAAGGAAAGTATTGTGGGCTGGTGATTGGGGAGGACAGTATCTACACTGCTCAAAAAAATAAAGGGAACACAAAAAGAACACATCCTAGATCTGAATTAAATATTCTTCTGAAATACTTTGTTTTTTACATAGTTGAATGTGCTGAAAACAAAATCACACAAAAATAAAAAAATGGAAATCAAATTTTTCAACCCATGGAGGTCTGGATTTGGAGTCACACTCAAAATTAAAGTGGAAAAACACACTACAGGCTGATCCAACTTTGATGTAATGTCCTTAAAACAAGTCAAAATGAGGCTCACTAGCGTGTGTGGCCTCCACGTGCCTGTATGACCTCCCTACAATGCCTGTGCATGCTCCTGATGAGGTGGCGGACGGTCTCCTGAGGGATCTCCTCCCAGACCTGGACTAAAGCATCTGCCAACTCCTGGACAGTCTGTGGTGCAACGTGACGTTGGTGGATAGAGCGAGACATTATGTCCCAGATGTGCTCAATTGGATTCAGGTCTGGGGAAGGGGCGGGCCAGTCCATAGCATCAATGCCTTCGTCTTGCAGGAACTGCTGACACACTCCAGCCACATGAGGTCTAGCATTGTCTTGCATTAGGAGGAACCCAGGGCCAATCGCACCAGCATATGGTCTCACAAGGGGTCTGAGGATCTCATCTCGGTACCTAATGGCAGTCAGGCTACCTCTGGCGAGCACATGGAGGGCTGTGCGGCCCTCCAAAGAAATGCCACCCCACACCATTACTGACCCAATGCCAAACCGGTCATGCTGGAGGATGTTGCAGGCAGCAGAACGTTCTCCACGGCGTCTCCAGACTCTGTCACGTCTGTCACATGTGCTCAGTGTGAACATGCTTTCATCTGTGAAGAGCACAGGGCACCAGTGGCGAATTTGCCAATCTTGGTGTTCTCTGGCAAATGCCAAACGTCCTGCACGGTGTTGGGCTGTAAGCACAACCCCCACCTGTGGACGTCGGGCCCTCATATCACCCTCATGGAGTCTGTTTCTGACCGTTTGAGCAGACACATGCACATTTGTGGCCTGCTGGAGGTCATTTTGCAGGGCTCTGGCAGTGCTCCTCCTGTTCCTCCTTGCACAAAGGCAGAGGTAGCGGTCCTGCTGCTGGGTTGTTGCCCTCCTACGGCCTCCTCCACGTCTCCTGATGTATTGGTCTGTCTCCTGGTAGCGCCTCCATGCTCTGGACACTACGCTGACAGACACAGCAAACCTTCTTGCCACAGCTCGCATTGATGTGCCATCCTGGATAAGCTGCACTACCTTGTGTGGGTTGTAGACTCCGTCTCATGCTACCACTAGAGTGAAAGCACCGCCAGCATTCAAAAGTGACCAAAACATCAGCCAGGAAGCATAGGAACTGAGAAGTGGTCTGTGGTCACCACCTGCAGAACCACTCCTTTATTGGGGGGGTCTTGCTAATTGCCTATAATTTCCACCTGTTGTCTATCCCATTTGCCCAACAGCATGTGAAATTGATTGTCACTCAGTGTTGCTTCCTAAGGGCTGTTTCACACGAGCGGATGCCGTGCGTGGCATCCGCTCCGTGAAAGAGTGCCAAGACCCGATGCAGACTGCAGAGGCACGGAGCATTATCAGTCATGTTAATGCTCCGTGCCTCTGCAGTCTGCATCGGGTCTTGGCACTCTTTAACGGAGCGGATGCCACGCACGGCATCCGCTCGTGTGAAACAGCCCTAAGTGGACAGTTTGATTTCACAGAAGTGTGATTGACTTGGAGTTACATTGTGTTGTTTAAGTGTTCCCTTTATTTTTTTGAGCAGTGTATAAAGGGTTTGAAAAACAAAAAACCTGTATAATGTACCATAAATACCCAAAAGAAATAAAGGGGTTGTGCAACCCCTACATATTCTGACAGACCTCCAAAGGGAATGTGACTTATCTGATTCCCAGTGCCGGCTCCCCGATACTTCCCATGCTGGCCTGCGATGCTCTACTGGGCTCCAGCAATGTCAACATTCAGTTTGAAATCGCCGCAGCCAATGACTGGCCATGGTGGTGTCTGGCTCCACTTGGCTCCATCATTATGAATGGTCACAGGACGCAAGGGGAGCCGGACACTATCGCGGCCAGTGATTGACTGTGGCAATGTCAAATCGGATGTTGACATCGCTGGAGCCCAGTGGAGCATTGCAAGTTTCCAGAAGCAGGGAGTTGCCACTGGGAAGCAGGTAACATGGACAATCACAATATATTAGTAAGTGACTTGTATTATTTTGCTGTACATAATGAATACCATTTGCTGCAGTAAGACAACCGCCTTTAAGGACACCGCCTATCCCTCAACATCACCCCTGCTGTGCTACAGAACACCAGTGACTATCTGTTCGCCATCTCTAACATGTCCTCTGTTTCTGAAACTGAATCTTTCAGAAACAGAACTACTTGCATTTTCCCCATCTACTTACTTACCTAAACCTGATACAGTCCTGATCAAAAGTTTAAGACCACTTGAAAAATGGCAAAAAATCATATTTTACATTGTTGGATCTTAACAAGGTTCCAAGTAGAGCTTCAACATGCAACAAGAAGAAATGAGAGTGAGAAAAAAATTTTTTGAGCATTCAATTAATTGAAAATAACGATTAAACTGAAACAGGCTGTTTTTCAGCTGATCCAAATTTAGGACCACATGCCTTTAAAAGGCCAAATCTATGCAAAGATGTGGATTCATTGTCATTTTCTGTCAGGTAGTCACACGTTGTGATGGCAAAGGCAAAAAAAACTCTCCCTTTTTGAATGTGGTCGGGTTGTTGAACCGCCATCGCTGCTGAGGTGGGACGCAGTAAGACAGTCATTTGGAATTTCTTAAATGATCCTGAGGGTTATGGAACAAAAAAAGTCAAGTGGAAGACCCAAAAAAATTTCATCAGCACTGAGCCGGAGGATCCAATTGGTTGTCCGTCAAGACACTGGACGATCCTCGTCCCAAATTAAGGCCCTTACTGGTGCTGACTGCAGCCCCATAACCATCAGACGGCATCTGAGACTGAAGGGCTTCAAAAACAAAAAAACGTCTTCAAAGACCTTGTCTCCTTGAATGCCACAGAACTGCTCGTTTGGACTTTGCAAGAGAGCAGCAAACATGGGACATTCAAAGGTGGAAGAAAGTTTTATTCTCTGATGAGAAAAAATTTAACCTTGATGGTCCTAATGGTTTCCAACATTACTGGCATGACAAGCAGATCCCACCTGAGATGTTTTCTACCATAATGGTCTGGGGTGCTTTTTCCTTCAGTGGAACAATGGAGCTTCAGGAAGTGCAGGGGCGTCAAATGGCAGCTGGCTATGTCCAGATGTTGCAGAGAGCATTCCTCATGACTGAGGGCCCTCGTCTGTGTGGTAACGACTGGGTTTTTCAACAGGGCAACGCTACAGTACACAATGACTGCAGGACAAGGGACTTCTTCCAGGAGAATAACATCACTCTTTTGGCCCATCCTGCGTGTTCCCCTGATCTAAATCCAATTGAGAACCTTTGGGGATGGATGGCAAGGGAAGTTTACAAAAATGGACAACAGTTCCAGACAGTAGATGGCCTTCGTGCGGCAGTCTTCACCACTTGGAGAAATGTTCCCACTCACCTCATGGAAACGCTTGCATCAAGCACGCCGAAACAAATTTTTGAAGTGATAAACAGAAACGGCGGAGCTACTCATTACTGAGTTCATGTTTGGAAGTTGGATTTCAGGGTTTTTTTTGGGGGGGGGAAGGGGTTTAGTTTTTTTTTTTTGGAGGTGTGGTCCTAAACTTTTGATCAGCTGAAAAACGGTCTGTTTCAGTTTATTCGTTGTTTTCATTAAATTGAATGCTCAAAAAATGTTTTGTCTCACTCACAATTCTTCTTGTTGCATGTTGAAGCTCAACTTGGAACCTTGTTAAAATCCAGCCATGCTAAATATGATTTTTTGCCATTTTTCAAGTGGTCTTAAACTTTTGAGGACTGTATCTCCACCTCAGTGTGCACTACCATCACGCCTAGACAGCACACCCACTGTCTCAGTATTATATTTGACACTGACAGGAGTCTACCGTGTTAACACCGATCTATATTTAGACCCCTATATTTAATCGCTTGCCTGTACCTCAAAAACTCCTATTATGACCCTGATCCATTCCCATTTTGATTACTTTAACTCCTTACTAAGGGGTCTCCACTTCACCAGACATTCCTCTCTACAATCTATTCTTAATACAGCAGCCAGGCTGATTTTCTGTCTAACCACTACTCCGATCTATCTGTCTAGCCATTACTGCTGCCTCTGACCTGTGCTAGACATTGCACGGGTTGCCCATACAGTACACGATTCATATTAAACAGCTCAGTCTCACCCACAAAGCTCTCCACAGTGTTGCACCACCCCAACATCTCCTCATTCATCTACCATCATACCCATGCTCTCTGTTCAGCTAATGACTTGCAACTACCATCAACCATAATCTGAACCTCACTCCCATCTCCAAAACGTTACACGATCTGCACTAGTAGTCTCAAATGGCATATCCCAAGCAATTAGGTTAATTTCCAACATCCACAGTTTAGGCTTTCCCTAAAAACACCAACATTTTTTAGGTTGTCTACTCTAAGGCTACATTCACACGTCCGTGGTGTGTTGCGGACCCGCAAATTGCGGGTCCGCAACACACCAGCCCGTCTCCCCCATAGAAATGCCTATTCTTGTCCGCAAGCTGCAGACAAGAATAGGACATGCTCTATCTTTGCGGAGCTGCGGACCCAAAATCGGGGCCGCGCTCCGCAATTGCGGCTGCAGACAGCACACGGTGTGCTGTCCGCATCCATTCCGTCCCCATAGAGAATGAATGGGTCCGCACCCGTTCTGCAAAATTGCGGAACGGATGTGGACACATTTTGCGGACGTGTGAATGGAGCCTAACTCTTCTTCTTTCACCTTCCCTTTATTTATCATTGTTCTGAACATGATCTATCGCCAAATATCCACACCCCATGCACTCAAATGCACTCCAGATATCGGCTGGTGAATGGCTCATGCAGCTTTATATCTACTCCCATACCATGTTAAGATGGCTGGATCATTGTACATTTAAAATCCTTTTTTTTACCTTCTGTGTCACCACTATTTCCTCAGATTGTATGCTGTTACGAACAGGGCCCTCACTCCTTATTTTAATTATTAACTTATTTGTACATGTAAAGCGTTAAATATTATGTGGGCGATCTTTAAAGTGTAACTACCATTCTATTTTTATTTGTGTAATGTGTAGGGGCAGTGACACTGGCCATTTTTGTAGTATACTTTAATTACTGAAATCAAACATTTCTATTAGAAAATAGCTCTAAAGTGGCCCATTTTGAGCCTTAGCAACACCCCTCTATCTTTTATTTACATAACACAGTCAATGCTGAGCAGGTCTACGCTGTTATGTAAACAGAACACAGGGGAATGTTGCCAAGGCTCAAAATGGGCCACTTTAGAGCTATTTCTCTAATAGAAATGTATGATTTCAGTAACTAAAGTACATTATACTAATGGTACATGAGTGCTACACTGTAGTCTTTAACTACTTCACAAGTAGGGATGTGTCAGCTAGTAGGGGTAGCTTGTTTTCATTTGAAACATTTAACCCCTTGGGCAGAGAAATGGAATATGAGGTTTAAAACTGACAAATGTAAGGTTATGCACATGGGAAGGAATAATGCAAGTAACCGGTACATACTAAATGGTAAAACACTGGGTAACACTGACATGGAAAAGGACCTAGGAATTTTGGTGAACAGCAAACTAAGCTGTAGAAACCAATGTCAGGCAGCTGCTGCCAAGGCCAATAAAATAATGAATTGCATCAAAAGGGGCATAGATGCCCGTGATGAGAAAATAGTGTTACGACTCTACAAATCATTAGTCAGACCACACATGGAGTATTGTATACAGTTCTGGGCTCCTGTGAACAAGGCAGACATAGCAGAGCTGGAGAGGGTTCAGAGGGGGGCAACTAAAGTAATAACTGGAAAGGATGGACTACAGTACCCTAAAAGATTATCAAAATTGGGGTTATTCACTTTAGAAAAAAAGACGACTGAGGGAGATCTAATAACTATGTATAAATACATTGGGGGGAGTACAGAGATCTCTCCCATCATCTATTTATCCCCAGGACTGTGATAAAGGGACATCCTCTGCGTCTGGAGGAAAGAATGTTTGTACACAAACATAGAAGAGGATTCATAACAGTAAGAGCAGTGAGACTATGGAACTCTCTGCCTGGGGAGGTGGTGATGGTGAGTTCACTAAAAGAGTTCAAAAGGGGCCTGGATGTATTTCTGAAGTGTAATAATATTACAGGCTATAGCTACTAGAGATGCGTCGTTGATCCAGGGAGTTATCTGATTGCCTGAATGGAGTCGGGAAGAAATTTTTTCCCCTTAAGTGAGGAAAATTGGCTTCTACCTCAGTTTTGTTTTTTTGCCTTCCTCTAAATCAACTTGCAGGATAACAGGCTGAACTGGATGGACAGATGTCTTTTTTCGGCCTTATAAACTATTTTACTATGTAGGACCCTGCCATTTTTCACCTTAAAGGGAACTTGTCATGTGGATATTTGATTATAATCTAATTATATACAATCATTAACTACTAAAAAGTACCTTAGATGTATTCACTTACTGGTGTGACAGATGGTTACCTCATAATATACACACAAAGATAGCGCATGCCACATGCTAATGAGCTGATTTGAGTCCAGCGTGACATCACTGAGTCCAGCGTATATTTAATTCAGAGCTATAGCCACTCCCCTGCCCACCTGCTGCTGATTCATATGGAAAAAAAAACTGTCATTCAGCAGCAGGTAGGCGGGGAGTGTCAGGAGCTCATGAATATTCAGGACTCATCATTATCAGCTGGAGCTTTTCAATACAAGATGTTTGCAGATGGACTGGGTTAATTAAAGAAAGTGACCCAGCATTTTACTAAGAGAATCAGTCACAGGTGAAAGGTTCCCTTTAAGGACCAGGCCATTTTTAGTAAATCTGACACGTGTCACTTTATGTCAGGCATCCTCAAACTGCGGCCCTCCAGCTGCTGCAAAACTACAACTCCCAGCATGCCCGAACAGCCTACAGGTATCAGCCTACAACAGGGCATTGTGGGAGTTGTAGTTTTACAACAGCTGGAGGGCCGCAGTTTGATGATGCCTGCTTTATGTGGTGATAACTTTAAAAAGCTTTTACTTAGGGCTCTTTCACACCTGCGTTATTGTCTTCCGGCATAGAGTTCCGTCGTCGGGGCTCTATGCCGGAAGAATCCTGATCAGGATTATCCTAATGCATTCTGAATGGAGAGAAATCCGTTCAGGATGCATCACGATGTCTTCAGTTCCGGAACGGAACGTTTTTTGGCCGGAGAAAATACTGCAGCATGCTGCGCTTTTTGCTCCGGCCAAAAATCCGGAACACTTGCCGCAAGGCCGGATCCGGAATTAATGCCCATTGGAAGGCATTGATCCGGATCCGGCCTTAAGCTAAACGTCGTTTCGGCGCATTGCCGGAGCCGACATTTAGCTTTTTCTGAATGGTTACCATAGCTGCCGGGACGCTAAAGTCCTGGCAGCCATGGTAAAGTGCAGTGGGGAGCGGGGGAGCAGTATACTTACCGTCCGTGCGGCTCCCCAGGCGCTCCAGAGTGACGTCAGGGCGCCCCAAGCGCATGGATCACATGATCGCATAGATCACGTCATCCATGCGCATGGGGCGCTCTGACGTCATTCTGGAGCGCCCCGGGAGCTGCACGAACTGTAAGTATACCGCTCCCCGGCTCCCCGCTCCTACTATGGCAACCAGGACTTTAATAGCGTCCTGGGTGCCATAGTAACACTGAAAGCATTTGGAAGACGGTTCCGTCTTCAAATGCTTTCAGTACACTTGCGTTTTTCCGGATCCGGCGGGCACCTCCGGCAACGGAAGTGCATGCCGGATCCCAACAACGCAAGTGTGAAAGAGGCCTTATCCAGACGATTCTGAGACAGTTTTCTCGTCATATATTGTACTTCATGATACTCACTCATTTGAGTCAATATATTTCACCTTTATTTATGAAAAAATCCCAAATTTAACAAATTTTTATTTCTCTACTTTTATAATAGATAGCAATACCTCCAAAATGAGTTATTACTTTACATTCCCCATGTGTCTACTTCATGTTTGGATCATTTTGAAAATGACATTTTACATTTTTGGGACGTTAGAAGGCTTAGAAGTTTAGAAGCAAATCTTACAAAACCCAATTTTTCAGACCAGTTCAGTTAAGTCAATTTCTGGGGCGTACATATTAGAAACCACCCATAAATCACCCCATCTTAGAAACTACACCCCTCAAGCTATTTAAAACTAATTTTACAAACTTTGTTAACCCTTTAACAATTAAAGGAAAATGGGAATGAAATTTCAAAATGTCACTTTTTTTTTTAGCAGATTTTAATTATAATTTTTTTTTAAATCAGATCTTTTTTTAATTGAGTGTTTACAGTGTAAATACATTGTTGTACAGATCTTACATAAAAAATGATATACAGACATAACTTATATAATGCTGACAACAATCAGGCTACCAAACAATCAGCATTACACTAATTTTACCCCTACCCCCCACCCTACCCCTCCCGCCCCACTATAGCACAAAAGTACAAAAATACAATATTAGACATTGTTGTTCAGACGTCGAAACGACAGCCAGGGCTCCCATAACTTCTCAAATTTTGATGGGCATCCACGCTTCTGGTATACCACCCGTTCATAACTTAACATCGTGTCTACTGCCCCTAAGAATTCACCTAGGGTGGGCGGCGCTGTCTGTATCCAATGCAAGGCAATTAATTTCCTAGCTACATAAAGCACTCTGCCTATCGCTATTTTATGTACCTGACTAGTGGCCAGTTCAGAGACATAACCTAGCACACACACTCTAGGATCAAGCGGTATCCGTACCTTGTATACGTCATGTATAGTCTGAGTTACCATTTTCCAGTATCTCCCTAGCCTCTCACACTTCCATAGCATATGCATCATGTCCGCAGCTTCCACAGAGCACCTTGGACAGTCAGCTGTAGGTCTATAACCTATGCGGAACAAAAAAAACGGTGTCTTGTAGACCCTGTGGACTATAAACAGCTGCGAGAGTTTACGACCCTCGCTTAAGGAAGAGAGAGGTATTGCCTCTAGTATGTCAGACCATTGCTCATCCGTTATTTCGCCCACATCCTTTTCCCACTTGCCCCTAGCCACCAGCGGGTGTAATAGCAAAAACTTGTCTAGTAGCAACTTGTATACACTGGAGATCATCCCTCTTTTCTCCCCTTTGGAGAGAATTTTATGTAGTGCGATATCTCTCCCAGCCATCACAGTCGGACCCTTAAATGTGGAATTGTATGCGTGCCTCACTTGAAGGTACTTATAGAAGCGAGTCCTGGGTAGCTCATACATCTCTTGCAGCCTGGAGAAGGACATGAAATTTTTATCTTCCAGCAAGTGGCCTAATCTCAGGATTCCTTTCCTTTTCCATGCTCCAAAATCAGACAGAGAAAGGAACTCCGGCAGCACAGGATTGCCCCACAGTGGAGTGTATTCTGTATTGCCAACAATTCCCCTTAGCTGCTTAACCCTGTTCCATGTAGACTGCATCAAATACCCCAGATCCCCCATCGTACCACCTTTCCCGGCACCTTTAGTCTCCCGGAGCAACATTAGGTCACTAGTTGACAAGCAATGAGTAAACAACTGACATGTCACCTCACTCGGGTCCGGGTCCATCCACCCTTTGAAGTGCTGGCATTGTGCAGCTAGGAAATATACCCAAGGGTTAGGTATTGCAAGACCCCTTCCGTTTTAGGATATTGCAGTGTTTCAATTTTAATTCTCAGTTGCCCCTTGCGCCAGATGAGCTCCCTGAAAATAGTATTAATCTGATCAAATTTAGACTTTGACAGCAAGACCGGGGAATTATGCAAAATATAAAGTAACTGGGGCATCAACACCATTTTAAAAAGATTTGCTCTTCCCGCCACCGATAAATATAGTTTACACCACGCCCTAACTTTATTGCTAAACTTAATAACTAGCGGATCAAAGTTAAGGCGTTTAAAGTCCCGAAGTCTGGGAGATACATGTATACCCAGGTACTTAAAGGATACCACGCACGGAATATTTCTTTCATGCACAATCTGCGACTGCGCTTGCCCGTCAAGCAGCATAATTGCCGACTTACTCCAATTTATAGTCAGACCCAACAGGGCACCGAAGCGGTCAATAATTGTCATAGCCGCTGCCAGGGATGGGCCAGTGTCCCCTAAAAAGAGCAAGGTGTCATCTGCATACATCGCCACTTTATTGTTAACTGCCCCATATTGGAACCCCCGAATGTCTAAAGACCTGCGAATCGCTGCAGCTAGAGGCTCAATCGCAACTGCAAATAGCAGAGGTGACAACGGGCACCCCTGTCTAGTGCCCCGGCCCAAACAGAACTTGGGGGACACCACACCATTCGCCCTAATACATGCTTTTGGACAAGAATATAGCACCCTGACCCAGGATATGTACTCTTCTCCAAATCCCATATTCACCAAAACTCTCCACAGTAATCGCCATTCAATTCTGTCAAAGGCCTTGGCCGCGTCTAAAGAAAGGATTGCTCCATCTCCAACATTTTCAGCTGGGAGTTGAATACTGGCAAACACTCTTCTTATATTAATTGACGTGGATTTCTGAGGCATAAAGCCAGTTTGGTCAGAGTGTATGATAGAGAAAATAACTTTAGATAGACGCTTGGCCAATACCTTCGCAAGCACCTTAACATCTGTGGAGAGCAAGGAGATCGGTCTATATGAGTCAGGGAGAGAGTGATCCTTGTCCGGCTTAGGAATGACGACTATAAGCGCCTCCTGCATAGACGGAGGTAACACCCCCCTTTCCTTGGAGTAATTAAGTACCTTCAAAAGTTCCGGGAGCAGTACTTCCGCAAAGGTTTTATAAACTTCCGCTGGAAGCCCATCTAAACCTGGCGCTTTGTCGTTAGCTATAGCACCCAGTGCCGCCCTCATTTCCTCCAACTCAACCGGCTCCTCTAATCGCATGCTATCCTCCCTTGACAACTTAGGCAGATCCAATGTATTCAAAAAGGCGTCAATCTCCTCATCTGAACATGACACCTTGGAAGTATACAGAGAGGAATAAAAATGGTTTAGTATATTTAAGATGTTCTCAGTATCACGCCTCAAGATGCCATTGGAATCTATCAGGCCAGTAATAAATTGCGCACCTTGCTGAGCTTTCGCTATAATCGAGAGCATATGACCGACACTCTCCCCTTCTGTAAAAAATTGTTGCTTGTAAAAGAGCCGTTTCCTCTCCGCTACCTCCAAGAGGTGACACCTCAGCTCCTCCTGCCTAGCCTTCAAAGCATTACTGGTTAGGATAGATGGGGTCAGCACAAAGGTTTCCTCCGCAAGCTTCATATTCACATGTTTTTGTACATCAAGCTCTCTAGATTTAGATTTAATCCGACTGACTGATTTAATTAGGGATCCCCTGAGGAAGGCCTTCATCGCCTCCCAAACAACTATCGGAGATGCAGTTCCCTCATTTAGGCGGAAGTATTCCCTAAGGGATTGAAGCGTATCAGACATATCACCCATCAGTGTTAACCAGAAAGCGTACAAACGCCCCCGGTCTGGCTGTCTCAGAAATCTGAAGGGCGACACTAAATATGGAGTGGTCCGATAAGGTCCTGGCAAGATACTCTGAGTTCCGTACAAGTGGAAACATGGGAGCATTCACCAAACCCATATCTATACGCGACAGGGAGCCATAGGTCGAGGAGCAACACGAGTACTTCCTGTCCAGGGGGTGGGTCTCCCTCCATACGTCCGTCAGACCTACTTCTCTCAGTAGTCTCGCAAATGGAGTTTCACCAGAATTACCATCACTATGTGTGACCTGGCATCTATCAAGCGAGCTATCAAGCAAGTTATTAAAGTCTCCCACTATTAGCATTCGAAGCTCAGAAAACTCTGCCATAAAACCCAGAAGCTTTCTCAAAGGTACCGAGGAAAATGGTGGAGGTATATAGATCGTCGCCAAGACTATTCTCAACCCTTGGACCACACAATGCACCCCTATAAACCTTCCCTCCTCATCCACACACTCCCTAAGGCATTCAAATTTAATGTTTTTATGGACCAGGATACTAACCCCCCTGGAATGTGAGGAGAAGACGGAATGCACCGAATAACCGGACCACGGCTTTTGCAGAACATGTATAGATTGTTTGGTCATATGCGTTTCTTGCAAGCATATTATTGCTGGCTGATATCTAGCTAAGTAACAAAATAAGCCGTGTCTCTTCGTAGCATCCGCCATTCCCCTCACATTCCAGCTAAGTATTCTTGTAACCGATCCCATAAGAGAGTGTACCAAAATAATAGTAGGTTAGGGTCACATACATTTCCAAATCCCACAAGCTGCAAGAAAAAGTAATGTTAATCAACATAGTATAGTCTCTAGGGATGTCCCGATACCATTTTTTTAAGACTGAGTACGAGTACCGATACTTTTATTTAAGTACTCACCGATACCAATTACCGATAGTAATTTTAACAATAAAATATACACACACACACACACACACACACAATGTATTTTCTGACCACTGACCAACCAAAAGGCCCAAAAACAGAACTATAACATTCCAAGGAGACATTATACTGTATGGGGGCCACAAAGAGACATTATACTGCATGGGGGCAGCCACAAGGAGACGTTATACTGTATGGGGGCAGCCACAAGGAGACGTTATTCTGTATGGGGGCAGCCACAAGGAGACATTATACTGTATGAGGGCAGCCACAAGGAGACGTTATACTGTATGGGGGCAGCCACAAGGAGACATTATACTGTATGGGGCAGCCAAAAGGAGACGTTATACTGTATGGGGGCAGCCACAAGGAGACGTTATACTGTATGGGGGCAGCCACAAGGAGACGTTATACTGTATGGGGGCAGCCACAAGGAGACGTTATACTGTATGGGGGCAGCCACAGGAAGACGTTATACTGTATGGGGGCAGCCACAAGGAGATGCTACTGTAAGGAGTCAGGACAACAATTTTTGAAGCCCCTCCTCAGTATAATAGTCTTGTGGCCATCATACAGTAATGTATATTTCTTCTTGCCCTAATGCCTGCTTTTAGAGATCAATGTGCAGCTAGCAGGCAGGAAGGGAAGGACCAGGGCCATAGAAGACAGACACTATCACCTTTAGAGGGACTCGCTCCTGGCAAACACCGCTCTGCTGCAGTGAATGCAGTGGAGCAGACTGTGATGTAATTACAATGTATAGTTATTGCAGGGACTCAGAGAATCGTCGGAGAGTTTATTAGTTAAAAGAATCAAATGAGTCAGAGACTGTGTCACCGAGTCCCTGCCAGACTTCCTGCTCTGCTACATGCACCCTGTACACACACAGCTCCACTACATGCTATACTAATAATGCCCCCCCTTCCCCCGGATGGACTTACAGGGAGCCGCAGAGCAGGAAGCCTGGCACGGACTCGGTGACATAGTCTCTGACTCATTCGATTCTTTTAACTACTAAACTCTCAGACGATTTTCTGAGTCCCTGCGACTCCCCCTGTGCTGTGAGTCAGTGCTGGTTGCCTCTGATTGGTTGCAGGGCGGGGAGGGGCGGAGCTAGCTTCCACTGTAGGCTCCTATTACACTGCCTGCTGCTGCCTCTGAAGCTGTATCAGCTGTGCGAGATGCAGGGGCAGGCCGTGGACGGACACAGACACATTTAGAAGCGGCGCACAGGTATCGGCAGTGGTAACAGGGACATTTGCACGAGTACATGTACTCGTGAAAATGTCCGGTATCGGTATCGGGACATCCCTAATAGTCTCCCATCTCTTCCTCATTTCCCCCTTCTAGGTGAACAAGGACTGTACGTCTCAACATCTTATAATTACTATCATTAGCACATTTGGCAGTAATAACCTTCAATAAACCCTCACCGCCGACCGCAAGTCAGGCCAGTCCTCTTCATCGGCGCCATCTTGGGAGCGGCTCTCCTTCTCCTGTCGGCTCGGTGTTTTGCCTCTTTTCGCCGGCATGATCTCTGAGCACTGAGCCGGATCGCTTGTAGAGTATGTCCCCTGCCTCTTTGAGAAGTTACAGCACGAATAGACACCGCTGAAGGTAAAAAATACAGGATGCTTGCCGGAGCTGATGCGATGTGCGCCTTACTCCATGCGCCGCTAGGCTCCGCCCCAGATTTTAAATTTTAATCTATCGTTTCTGAAACACATCAAGGGTTAACAGCTAAACAAAACTCTAAATCTATCACCCTGAATCTGGAGTTTACAGAAACACCCCATGTGTGCTCAAAAACGGATGTATGGGCGCACAACAGACTTCAGAGTGGAAGGAGCACCATAAGGCTTTTGGAGAGCGGATTTAGCTGGAATGGTAATTGGGAGCTATGTCACATATGAAGACACCCTGAGGTGGCCCTACAGTCGAAACCCCCAAAAGTGACTCCATTTAGGAAACTACACCCCTCAAGAAATATTTCAAGGACTGTAATGAGCACTTTGACCCATCAGGCATTTCACAGAAGAAACACTTGGCTGTGAAAAGGAAAAATTACAACCCAGAAAAAGTTGCTGTACAACCACATTTTTCACTTTCACAAGGGGTAACAGTACAAAATGCACCCCACATTTTTGTTTCCCTTTTCCCCCCAAATACGGTAACACCCCATATGTGCTAAAAAAAAAAAAAATGATGTATGGGCGAACAGCAGGGCTCTAGAGTCATATATGGATTTTGCTGACCTGAATTGGCAGACATTGATTTTAGGTGCCATGTCGCATTTAAAAGATTCCTGAGGTACCCAGAAATTGAAAACCCCAAAAAGTGACCCCATTTTGGGAATGGAACCACCGTATGAACAAATTAAGTGGTAGAAAGGGTACTTTTCAGCAAACAGGTGTCTCACAGAAGGCAGAAACACTTGTTAAAGGGGTTATCCCATCTTAGACAATAGGGGCATATCGCTATGATATGCCCCCATTGTCTGATAGGCGCAGTTCCCACCTCTGGGACCCGCACCTACAAGGAGAACGGAGCAGAGAAAGATGAGGAGGGAGCACTGCGCATGCGCAGCAATCCTCCATTCATTTCTATGGAGCCGCCGAAAATAGTAGAGCGCTGGCTTGGCTATGGCTATTTCCGTCGGCCCCATAGAAATGAATGGGAGCGGTGGCTGCGCATGCGCGGTGCGCTCCCATTCACTTCAATTGGAGAGGCGGGGAGCTGCGCCTGGTGGTGGACAGACACCGGGAAACCCGGGGACCTTCAGCCACAACTCTCCCCGGCTCCGTTCTCCTTGTAGGTGCGGGTCCCAGAGGTCATAGCGATAGGCCCCCATTGTCTAAGATATTATAACCCCTTTAACCCCTTATGGACCAGGCTCATTTTCACCTTAAGGACCAGGCCATTTTTTGCAAATGTGACCAGTGTCACTTTACGTGGTGATAACTTTAAAACGCTTTGACTTATCCAAGCCATTCTGAGATTGTTTTTTTCGTCACATATTGTACTTCATGACACTGGTAAAATGGAGTCAAAAAAATCATTTTTATTTATAAAGAAAATACAAAATTTACAAAAAATTTGGAAAAATTTGCTAATTTCTAAGATTCAATTTCTCTAATTCTATAACACATAGTAATACCTACAAAAATAGTTATTACTTTACATTCCCCATATGTCTACTTCATGTTTGGATCATTTTGGGAATGACATTTTATTTTCTTGGGACGTTAGCAGGCTTAGAAGTTTAGAAGCAAATCATGAAATTTTTCAGATATTTTCAAAAACCCACTTTTTAACCACCTCCGGACCGCTGTACGCACAGACGCGTCCTGGAGGTGGTTGTTTCATTCCGAGTGGACGCGCCAGCGCGTCCTCTCGCGAGACGCGAGATTTCGGTCACAGCCGGCCCGCGCATGCGCATCGCGGGCCGGCAAAAGTTCGAGGAGAATTGCATCAGCAACCTGCCAGCCAATGATAGTCGCTGGCAGGTTGCTGATTTTTAAAAAATCGAATCACAAGCCATATAACAGATCATATTAGTAAATATGATCTGTTATATGGCTTCTCTGCTCCTGTGCTGGTCCTTTTCGTCGGTTGGATCCAGCACAGGAGCAGACTGAACTGTGAGTAGCACCAACACTACACCTTAGCCCCAGATCACCCCCTGCACCCCAATTAACCCTTTGATCACCCCTGTCAATCACTAGTGAAAGACAAAAAGTGATCAGTGTAAACTGTCACTTTTTTTTTTCACTAGTATTGGCTGTTAGGTTTTAGGGAAAGTTTAGGCCCCTTGGTTAGGTAGTTAGTGTCAGTTAGCGCCCACCCCACCGCACCGCAGTCACTTTTATTCGCTGATTAGCGTATAGCTAATCAGCATTTGTACTTTTATAGTATCTGTAAGTGATCAAAACTGATCACAGTCAGATCTATAATAGTATTAGTGTCACCTTAGCTCGCCCTCCACCCAAAACGCAGTGTTTGCCCGATCAGGCCTGATCGGTCGCCCACACGTGCGTTCACCCACGCCCGCCCCACCGCAGTGACAAAAAATTATTATTTTTTTATCACTGCACATTCACTTTACACGCACTGCGGCGATAAAAAAAAATCAGTTTTGATATTTTTTATCAACCGCAGCGGCCTCCGGTACTTCGCTAGCCTCCCCTTTGTAAGACAGGTTTGCTTTTTTTCTTGGGTAGTCTCAGGGAATACCCCTAAATTTAGTAGTCCAAAATGTCAAACAGGGGGTATTCTTCTGAAGAGGCCTACAGGATTCTGACCCAGTCGGATGAGGAATGGGAACCCTCATCTGACGAATCTAGCGGGTCAGAATATGAACCTGTAGAAAGCAGTGGCTCTCTGACCCAAAGTTCGGACGAGGAGGTTGAGGTCCCTGGCAGCACCAGGCGTACCCGGCCCCGTGTCGCTAGACCACAGGTTACGCAGGATCCGCTTCAAGAGCAGCAGAGTGGGGCTGTCGCTGCCGGATCACGTGGTGAGGCATACACCAGCAGCGCAGCCCTTCCTGGACCTAGTACCAGCACTGCCGTACAACCTGGTGAAGTAGCGAGCACCAGAAGGGCAGTTGAAGCTGGCACGGTGGCACGTGCAGTAGTTACCCCGTCGCAGCCACCGCGCAGACAGGCCCGTAGAGCCCCTAGAATCCCTGAGGTGCTGGCAAACCCTGATTGGCAGTCACCAACTTCAGCCGCACCTGTAGTTCCCCCTTTCACCGCCCAGTCTGGAGTTCGGGTTGAGACTGCTCAAATCGATTCGGCCCTGGGATTTTTTGAGCTGTTCTTGACTGCGGAGCTCTTGGACTTAGTCGTGGCAGAGACAAACCGGTATGCCACACAATTTATAACCGCAAACCCGGAAAGCTATTATGCCCAGCCTTTCCGGTGGAAACCAGTCCAAGTTTCCGAACTTAAAATTTTTCTGGGCCTTCTCCTCAACATGGGCCTGACAAAAAAGCATGAATTGCGGTCATATTGGTCCACGAACCCGATTCATCACATGCCCATGTTCTCTGCTGCTATGTCCAGGACACGATTTGAGGCCATCCTGCGTTTTCTGCATTTTAGCGACAACACCACCTCCCGTCCCAGAGGCCACCCACCTTTTGACCGGCTCCACAAAATTCGGCCCCTCATAGACCATTTCAACCAGAAATTTGCAGATTTGTATACCCCTGAGCAAAACATCTGCGTAGACGAGTCCCTAATACATTTTACCGGGCGCCTTGGCTTCAAACAATACATCCCAAGCAAGCGTGCCCGGTATGGGGTCAAATTGTATAAGCTCTGTGAAAGGGCCACAGGCTATACCCACAAATTTCGGATCTATGAGGGAAAAGATCAGACCCTGGAGCCGGTCGGTTGCCCTGACTACCTGGGGAGCAGTGGGAAGACAGTCTGGGACTTGGTGTCACCCTTATTCGGCAAGGGGTACCATCTTTATGTGGACAATTTTTACACAAGTGTGGCCCTCTTTAGGCATTTGTTTCTAGAACGGATTTGCGCCTGTGGCACCGTGCGAACTAGTCGCGTGGGCTTCCCCCAACGGCTTGTAACCACCCCTCTTGCAAGGGGGGAGAGGGCTGCCTTGTGTAACGAAGAACTGCTCGCGGTGAAATGGAGAGACAAGCGTGACGTTTACATGCTCTCCTCCATTCACGCAGACACGACAATCCAAATTGAAAGGGCAACCCGTGTCATTGAAAAGCCCCTCTCAGTCCACGACTATAATGCGCTCATGGGAGGGGTGGACTTCAATGACCAGATGTTGGCTCCCTATTTAGTTTCCCGCAGAACCAGACGCTGGTATAAGAAGGTGTCTGTATATTTAATTCAATTGGCGCTGTTTAATAGTTTTGTTCTCTACAGTAAGGCTGGGAGAACAGGATCCTTCCTCAAATTCCAGGAAGAGATCATCGAGAACCTCCTTTACCCAGGAGGTTCCGTGGCCCCATCCACCAGTGTAGTTAGCCGTCTACACGAGCGACATTTCCCCAGTGTCGTTGCTGGTACCTCAACCCAACCACCACCCCGAAAAAAATGTCGTGTCTGTAGCAGGAGTGGAATAAGGCGTGACACCCGCTATTTCTGTCCTGACTGCCCTGACCACCCTGCCCTATGCTTAGGAGAGTGTTTCCGGAAGTACCACACACAGGTACACCTAGCATAGGGATTGCATCTCACAGGACAGGCACACAGGGCTATTAGGGCCCTTTTAGTCACAGCTGCTGCAAACCTCTCCTTTCACCTGGGATAAAGTGCATAACGTACTTTGCCACATCTTTGGGCGATTTGCGCTTTGCACATTGTCCCATGGGGAAGGAGAGGTTTGTTCTATAAAGGTAAAAAAAACTAAACAAAAAAAAAAAATTACCGGTAAGTAAAAAAGTAAAAAAAAAGTTAATATGTTCTGTTCTAAAGTTAATAAAGTTATTGCTTTGCGGCCTGGTTTTTTCTTTTTTGTTTTGTTTTTTTTACCTTCCAGGTGGACCAACCGATCGACTAGCTGCAGCACTGATGTGCATTCGGACAGAAGCATTGCGCTGCTGTCAGATTACACGCAAGTCGGTGTATGCGGCGCTGCAAGACGAGATTTCTCCTCTACAGTAAAAGATACGTTTGCCGAGGCATATGAGCTGAGGAGGTGGCGGTGTTCATATACTTTGGCAAACACTTTGTATATATAAAAAAAAAATCCCGGCAATGATTTGTTCATCCACATCGATTGATGTGAATGGAGAAATCAGGTTTGCCAGGGCATACGAGCTAAGTGGGTATATATGTTGGGCGGAGCTCCTATGTCCTGGCAGACGCCTTTCCCCTCCTTTTTCTTTTTTTGGCAGAGATTTTTTCATCCACATTGATCGATGCGAATGAAGAAATCTGTGCCGTTCATTTTTTTCTTTCAGCCCAGAGGCTGAACGGAAAAAAAAAATCTCATTACCTGTATGCTCAATATAAGGAGAATAGCAGAAACTCCTAATGCTGGGCATACATGTAATGATTGCGGAGACCCTCAAATGCCAGGGCAGTACAAACACCCCACAAATAACACCATTTTGGAAAGAAGACACCCCAAGGTATTCGCTGATGGGCATAGTGAGTTCATGGAAGTTTTTATTTTTTGTCACAAGTTAGTGGAATATGAGACTTTGTATGAAAAAAAAAAAAATAATAAATAAATCATCATTTTCCACTAACTTGTGACAAAAAATAAAAAAGTCTAGGAACTTGCCATGCCCCTCACCGAATACCTTGGGGTGTCTTCTTTCCAAAATGGGGTCACATGTGGGGTATTTATACTGCCCTGGCATTTTAGGGGCCCCAAAGCGTGAGAAGAAGTCTGGTATCCAAATGTCTAAAAATGCCCTCCTAAAAGGAATTTGGGCACCTTTGCCCACCTAGGCTGCAAAAAAGTGTCACACGTGGTATCTCCGTATTCAGGAGAAGTTGGGGAATGTGTTTTGGGGTGTCATTTTACATATACCTATGCTGGGTGAGAGAAATATCTTGGTCAAATGCCAACTTTGTATAAAAAAAATGGGAAAAGTTGTCTTTTGCCAAGATATTTATCTCACCCAGCATGGGTATATGTAAAATGACACCCCAAAACACATTCCCCAACTTCTCCTGAATACGGCGATACCACATGTGTGACACTTTTTTGCAGCCTAGGTGGGCAAAGGGGCCCACATTCCAAAGAGCACCTTTCGGATTTCACAGGTCATTTACCTACTTACCACACATTAGGGCCCCTGGAAAATGCCAGGGCAGTATAACTACCCCACAAGTGACCCCATTTTGACAAGAAGACACCCCAAGGTATTCCGTGAGGGGCATGGCAAGTTCCTAGAATTTTTTATTTTTTGTCACAAGTTAGTGGAAAATGATGATTTTTTATTTTTCTCATACAAAGTCTCATATTCCACTAACTTGTGACAAAAAATAAAAACTTCCATGAACTCACTATGCCCATCAGCGAATACCTTGGGGTCTCTTCTTTCCAAAATGGGGTCACTTGTGGGGTAGTTATACTGCCCTGGCATTCTAGGGGCCCAAATGTGTGGTAAGGAGTTTGAAATCAAATTCTGTAAAAAATGACCTGTGAAATCCGAAAGGTGCTCTTTGGAATATGGGCCCCTTTGCCCACCTAGGCTGCAAAAAAGTGTCACACATCTGGTATCTCCGTACTCAGGAGAAGTTGGGGAATGTGTTTTGGGGTGTCATTTTACATATACCCATCCTGGGTGAGAGAAATATCTTGTCAAAAGACAACTTTTTCCATTTTTTTATACAAAGTTGGCATTTGACCAAGATATTTATCTCACCCAGCATGGGTATATGTAAAAAGACACCCCAAAACACATTCCTCAACTTCTCCTGAATACAGAGATACCAGATGTGTGACACTTTTTTGCAGCCTAGGTGGGCAAAGGGGCCCATATTCCAAAGAGCACCTTTCGGATTTCACTGGTCATTTTTTACAGAATTTGATTTCAAACTCCTTACCACACATTTGGGCCCCTAGAATGCCAGGACAGTATAACTACCCCACAAGTGACCCCATTTTGGAAAGAAGAGACCCCAAGGTATTTCGTGATGGGCATAGTGAGTTCATAGAAGTTTTTATTTTTTGTCACAAGTTAGTGGAATATGAGACTTTGTAAGAAAAAAAAAAAAATCATCATTTTCCGCTAACTTGTGACAAAAAATAAAAAGTTCTATGAACTCACTATGCCCATCAGCGAATACCTTAGGGTGTGTACTTTCCGAAATTGGGTCATTTGTGGGGTGTTTGTACTGTCTGGGCATTGTAGAACCTCAGGAAACATGACAGGTGCTCAGAAAGTCAGAGCTGCTTCAAAAAGCGGAAATTCACATTTTTGTACCATAGTTTGTAAACGCTATAACTTTTACCCAAACCATTTTTTTTTTACCCAAACATTTTTTTATCAAAGACATGTAGAACAATAAATTTAGAGCAAAATTTATATATGGATCTCGTTTTTTTTGCAAAATTTTACAACTGAAAGTGAAAAATGTCATTTTTTTGCAAAAAAAAACGTTAAATTTCGATTAATAACAAAAAAAGTAAAAAATGTCAGCAGCAATGAAATACCACCAAATGAAAGCTCTATTAGTGAGAAGAAAAGGAGGTAAAATTCATTTGGGTGGTAAGTTGCATAACCGAGCAATAAACGGTGAATTAGTGTAGTGCAGAAGTGTAAAAAGTGGCCTGGTCTTTCAGGGTGTTTAAGCACTGGGGGCTGAGGTGGTTAAGGACCAGTTCAGATCTGAAGTCACTTTGTGAGGCTTACATAATAGAAACCACCCAAGAATTTCCCCAATTCTAGAAACTACACCCCTAAAAAGGTATTCAAAACAGATTTTACAAACGTCGTTAACCCTTTAGGTGTTCCACAAGAGTTAATGGCAAATGGAGATAAAATGTAAGAATTTAGATTTTTGGGCAAATTTTCCATTTTAATCCATTTTTTCCAGTAACAAAGCAAGGGTTAACAGCCGAACAAAACTCAATATTTATTGCCCTGATTCTGTAGTTTATAGAAACACCCCAGATGTGGCCGTAAACTGCTGTATGACCAAACGGCAGGGCATAGAAGGAAAGGAACGCCATAAGGTTTCTGGAAGGAAGAATTTGATGGCCTTTTTTTTTGACACAATGTCCCATTTGAAGAACCCCTGATGCACCCCTAGAGTAGAAATTCCATAAAAAAGTGACCACATATGAGAAACTACACCCCTTAAAGTATTCAAAACTGATTTTACAAGCTTTATTAAACCTTTAGGCGTTCCATAAGATTTAATGTAAAATGGAGATAACATTTCAGAATTTCACTTTTTTGGAAGATTTTCCATTTTAATATTTTTTCCAGTAACAAAGCAAGCGTTAATAGCCAAACAAAACTCAACATTCATTACTCTGATTCTGCAGTTTACAAAACACCCCATATGTGGGCACACAGCAGGGAGCAGAAGGAAAGGAACGCCATTTGGTTTTTGGAAGGCAGATTTTGCTGGATTGGTTTTTAGACACCATGTCCTATTTAAAGCCCCCTGATGCACCCCTAGAGTAGAAACTCCAAAAAAAGAGACCCCGTTTTGGAAACTACGGGATAAGGTGGCAGTTTTGTTGCTACTATTTTAGGTTACATATGATTTTTGGTTGCTCTATATTACACTTTTTGTAAGGCAAAGTAACAAAAAATTGAAATTCTGAAATGTCATCTCTATTTGCCATTAACTCTTGTGGAACACTTAAAGGGTTGACAAAGTTTATAAAATCAGTTTTGAATACCTTGAGGGGAGTAGTTTCTTAAATGGGGTCATTTTTGGAGTTTCTACTCTAGGGGTGCATCAGGAGGGCTTCAAATGGGACATGGTATCAAAAAACCAGTCCAACAAAAACTGCCTTCCAAAAACCATATGGCGTTCCTTTCCTTCTGCGCCCTGCCGTGTGGCCATACAGCAGTTTACAACCACATATGGGGCATTTTTGTAAACTACAGAATCAGGGCAATAAATATTGAGATTTGTTTGGCTGTTAACCCTTGATTTGTTACGGGAAAAAAGGATTAAAATGCAAAATTTGCCAAAAAATTGCTGCTTTGGCACAGTTATTATTTACAACGTTCATCTGACAGGTTATATCAAGTGCTATTTTTATAGAGCAGGTTCTTACCTAATATGTATACTTTTATTCATTTATTTATTTAGGTTTTACACAATAATATCATTTTTGAAACAAAAAAAAAAATCATGTTTAGTGTCTCCATAGTCTGTGAGCCATAGTTTTTTCAGTTTTTAGGTGATTGTCTCAGGTTGGATATGATTTTTGCGGGATGAGATGACTGTTAGATTGGCACTATTTTGGGGTGCATATGACTTTTTGATCGCTTGCTATTACATTTTTTGTGATGTAAGGTAACAAAAAAAAAATAGCTTTTTTGATACCATTTTTTACGGTGTTCACCTAAGGGTTTAGGTCATGTGGTATTTTTATAGAGCAGGTTCTTACGAACGTGGCAATACCTAATATGTCTACTTTTTTTATTTTTTTTTACGTTTAACATAAAAAATCATTTCTGAAACAAAAAAAAATCATGTTTTAGTCTGAGAGACATTTTTTGGGCCATTGTCTCATGTAGGGGCTCATTTTTTGCGGGATGACGTGACTGATTGGTATTATTTTGGCGTACATAAGACTTTTTTGATCACTTTTATAACCTTTTTCGGGAAGCAAGATGGGCAAAATTTCTATTTCATCATAGCTTTTATTTTTTATGGCGTTCACCATGAGGGGAAAGTAACAAGATCGTTTTATAGATCAGGTAGTTACGGACGCGAAGATATCAAACATGTGTAGGTAAGATTTTATTTTTAAATCAGTGATTAATGTGTTTTTATTTTTACTTTTTTTCACTTTTTTTTACATTTGTTTGACCCAGACCCACTTTGTTCTTGAAGATCCAGTGCGTCTGATGTCTGAATAATACTGTATTTTCACTTTACACTTAGTCTGATCAGACTTCTGCCTTTAGCAGAAGTCTGATCAGCACCATGGACAGCAGGAATCCTGTGAAGGCGTTTGGTTGACATGTTAACGATCACTCGCTGCAACAACAGAGCAGCGGGTGATGGGGAGGGAGGGGGGCCCCCTGCCTCTGTGATCCTGTCAAGAATCGGGGGCTGATGGGAGACGGAGAGGGAGTTACCTCCCTGTTAACCTCTTCCCTACGGACGACGGCATGGAATGGGTTAAAACGGGTGACCCCGGGGGAGGGGGGGGGGTGTTTAAACATAAAAAAAAGGCATTTTGAAGTTTGATCCCTACGATCAGAAACTTACTTCCGAAATAACTACAAACCGCAAGTCTGAATAGCAGCGATCGCCGATACAGGGGGGGTCACAGGACCCCCCTCGGCATTGACCCAGGGTGCCTGCTGATTGATTTCAGCAGGCACCCAGTTCCGATCACCGCCCGCCGGCGATCGGAACTACACAGTGTCCTTAAGTACCAGGACATCAAGGCGTACAGGTACATGTCCCCAACACGTGTCCCCAACACGTGTCCCCAACACGTTAATGGATTTCAGAGCACACATTGGTGAAAAAAATATATATTTTGTAGCAGACCCAAAAAAATAATTTCCGCAAGGGGTTAAAAGGAGAAAATGCACCCCAGAATGTGTTCCCCATTTTCTCCCAATTCACGAAACACCCCATATGTGCTTGTAGCCTGCTGTATAGGCGCACAGCAGGCAAACAGCTAAATGTGAATTTGGCTGGCCTGAATTGGCAGACATGGATTTTAGGTGCCATGTCTCATTAAAAAAAATCCTGAGGTCCCCAGATATTAAAAACCCCAAGAACTGACCCCATTTTGGAAAGAGCACCCCCGTACGAACATTTTAAGGGGTGGAAAGGGCACTTTCAGTTGTCTCACAGAAAATAATATGTAGTGGTTGTTGGAAAGTGGATATGCAAGCGAGGTGGACTAAATCAGAGATATAAAGTGGAAATATTACAGGGAGCACAAAGGATGCAATTAAATTAATACTCCATGGATGAGTGGTAGATTTTAAAAAACACTCCTGTGTGCACAGGCCAGGTTTCACAGTGGTAAATGGTGTCTTTTCTTATACCCTTTTGGAACACACCCTGCATCTTTTTTGTGTCCTTCCCTTCCTTGCGGTCTGGGGGACTTTACCTGGATAATGTTGCCCTGGTACAACATGGGCACCATGACTTCCAGAAGTACTGGGACCCTCCCAGGCGTGGGTTTGAAAGATTAGGGCCTTGATAACCACCTCTTGAAACTGAAGGAAAATTACTGTGCCTGCAGACTGAAATAGCATGTACACATTGCACATTGTCATCTGTACAATGCGTATGGCCAGCTTTTTGTACCACACTTCCGTTTTTCGTGTGGCACTGTAGAGCTTCAAAAGGTTGATCTGAAAGATCCACCCCTACCATGTGCCTGTTGTAGTTCAGGATAGAAAATGGTTTTGGGGTAGTGGTTGTGGTACCTCGTACAAGAGCAGGGGAGCTGGCGTTAGTGTGAAAGGTGGTCAGTACAAGGACATCCCTTTGACCTTGTACTTAACCAACCACCAGCATGTTCTCATGGAGGAGAGCCCACCCATTCTCAGTGGCTGCCCTACCAGGGATCTAGGGAGGGCTCTAGGATTTTTGTGCACTGTGCCGCAAGCCACAGTACCTCTGGCAGATAGGGATGTGAATAGGGGTATGCTGGTATAATAGGTATCCACATAGAGGTGGTAACCTTATACAGCAGTGAGCGCATTAAGTACCACACAATCTTCCCACTAACTCCTAGGATGGGGGGGGGGGGCATTCTGGGAGATCTATCCAGGAATCTTTGCCTTCGTAAATGCAGAACTTGTGGGTATACCCGGAGCTACTCTCACAAAGTTTGTAAAATCTTTATGCCATACCTTGCCCGTTTGCTAGGCAGGTACTGGTGAAATCTAATCCTCCCTGAAGAGTAAAAGGGACTCATCTACACAGACATTTTTATCTAGGTTGTACACCTCAGCAAACTTGGTGTTAAAGTGGTCAATGACAGGCCTAACTTTGGACAGACGGTCAAATATTGGGTCATTTTGGGGTAGGAACTGTGAATTGTCGTTATTGTGTAGGAACTTCCTAACCGAGTCAAATCGCTTCTGGGGCATGGTGTTACTGTGAATTGGAGTCTGGTAGAAAATGTCCGAACTCCAATATTGCCTAACGTTTATTATTTTTTTTTACAATGCCCATATGCAGCACGAGTCCCCAAAACTTCATCTCTGCTGCACTTACTGGGGTCCAACTTAGGCTACTTTCACACTAGCGTTCGGGGCTCCGCTTGTGAGTTCCGTTTGAAGGCTCTCACAAGCGGCCCCGAACGGATCCGTCCAGCCCTAATGCATTCTGAGTGGATGCGGATCCGCTCAGAATGCATCAGTCTGGCACCGTTTGTCCTCCGCTCAGCAGGCGGACACCTGAACGCAGCTTGCAGCATTCGGGTGTCCGCCTGGCCGTGCGGAGGCAAACGGATCCGTCCAGACTTACAATGTAAGTCAATGGGGACGGATCCGTTTGAAGTTGACACAATATGGCTCAATTTTCAAACGGATCCGTCCCCCATTGACTTTCAATGTAAAGTCAAAACGGATCCGTTTTCATTATCATGAACAAAAAAAAAAAAAAATTATATATATATATATATATATTTTTTTTTTTTTGTTCATGGTAATGCAAACGGATCTGTTCTGAACGGATCTAAGCGTTTGCATTTTATAGGTGCGGATCCGTCTGTGCAGATACCAGACGGATCCGCACCTAACGCAGGTGTGAAAGTAGCCTTAGGGGTCTAGCGTATGCTGATGTAAGGTTCTGAGCAATGAGTTGTTGGGCGTATAAATTGGTTTGTGCCACCATTACATTTACGAAGTATTCAGAGAAGATTTAAATATTTTTTTAGTTCAGTGAAGTCTGTACAATCTATCTGTATCTTCCAGAGCTGCCCTCAAAATCCGGAATTTAGGGCTGATAATTGTCATGAGATGGGGTCCATAAGGGTTCACTCTGGGAACTGCTACCCTCGGCACCTTCTAGAGGGTCCCTCATCACCGGCTGATGATAATGAGGATTATGAGGGGGTAGAGAAGTAGATGAAAGTGTCATCCTCTTCTCCCTCACTGGCAGACTCCGTATTGGAGGCAAGGATGGCATATGCCTCTTCAGCTGAGAATACTCGTTGGGATGAATTGGACATTTCTATTTTATTTGGGTGTGACGTGAAATTTTAAATTAAGTTTAGTAGAAAAAAAAAATTGTAAAAAAAAAATTATAATATTTTCTGCGCAAGCAAAAGAACTTGCTGTGCAAACTGGGCAGGCGTGATCAGTAATGGACACTACCGTAACACCGAAGGTATTTTTTCAGATAAATCTTTTTAACAAAAACTCAAAAATGTGCAGATGCAGGGGGGGGGCAGAGTTAGCGCCGGACTGTGATGGCCGCATAGTCAGAAGCTCTCCGTAACATACCCTGCACAGCACCAGCTAACGCTAGCAGACAGACGTGAAGATGGTTAAGATCGGTCAACCAAGGGCCGGAGATAACCCTAGATAACTCACACTGCAAAACAGCTCTTCCGATCACTCGCCGCTTCCTTAACCCCTTAAGGACTCAGCCCTATTTCACCTTAAGGACTTGGCCATTTTTTGCAAATCTGACCAGTGTCACTTTAAGTGCTCATAACTTTAAAACACTGACTTATCCACGCCATTCTGAGATTGTTTTTTCGTCACATATTGTACTTCATGACACTGGTAAAATGAAGTCAAAAAAAGAAAAAATTTTTGCATAAAAAAATACCTAAATTTACCCAAAATTTGGAAAGATTTGCAAATTTCAAAGTTTCAGTTTCTCTACTTCTGTAATACATAGTAAAACCCCCAAAAATTGTGATGACTTTACATTCCCCATATGTCTACTTCATGTTTGAATTATTTTGGGAATGATATTTTATTTTTTGGGGATGTTACAAGGCTTAGAAGTTTAGAAGCAAATCTTTTAATTGTTCAGAAATTTACAAAAACCGAATTTTTAGGGACAACTACAGCTCTGAAGTCACTTTGCGAGGCTTACATAATAGAAACCGCCCAAAAATGACCCCATTCTATAAACTACACCCCTCAAGGTATTCAAAACTGATTTTACAAACTTTGTTAACCCTTTAGGTGTTGCACAAGAGTTATTGGCAAATGGGGATGAAATTTGAGAATTTCATTTTTTTGCCAAATTTTCCATTTTAACCCATTTTTTCCACTAACAAAGCAAGGGTTAACAGCCAAACAAGACTATCTTTATTGCCCTGACTCTGCCGTTTACAGAAACACCCTATATGTGGCCGTAAACTACTGTACGGTCACACAGCGGGGCGTAGAGTGAAAGGTGCGCCGTATGGTTTTTGGAAGCCAGATTTTGCTGGACTGGTTTTTTGACACCATGTCCCATTTGAAGCCCCCCTGATGCACCCCTAGAGTAGAAACTCCATAAAAAGTGACCCCATCTAAGAAACTACACCCCTCAAGGTATTCAAAACTGATTTTACAAACTTTGTTAACCCTTTAGGTGTTGCACAAGATTTAATGGAAAATAGAGATACAATTTCAAAATCTCACTTTTTTGGCAGATTTTCCATTTTAATATTTTTTTTCCAGTTACAAAGCAAGGGTTAACAGCCAAACAAAACTCAATATTTATGGCCCTAATTCTGTAGTTTACAGAAACACCCCATATGTGGTCGTAAACCGCTGTACGGGCACACGGCAGGGCGCAGAAGGAAAGGAATTCCATACGGTTTTTGGAAGGCAGGTTTTGCTGGACTGGTTTTTTGACACCATGTCCCATTTGAAGCCCCCCTGATGCACCCCTAGAGTAGAAACTCCAAAAAAGTGACCCCATTTTAGAAACTACGGGATAGGGTGGCAGTTTTTTTGGTACTAGTTTAGGGTACATCTGCACAGATGTCAGCCGTTTATACCAGGGTGTCAGCAATGTGCTGACACCCTGAATGAGACTAGACAAAGAAATACCATACAATGGCCGCACCTCAAAGATACAATTTATTGTCTTAGTATTGTAGATTTGTTTGCACGGCTCTGGACGAGTTCCCTCTTGCCTTTTCTGGGGTTGTGGCACCCTACATTGTGGTCATATTATGGCATTTAATTTGGAGGCGAGGGAAGCAGCGTGGACTTCGCAGGTAACTGCTTTGTTCCATGATGATTAGGTCACTGACACAGGTGGTGACTTCAGAACATTAACGTCTGAGATCATTGACACCCATAAGCTCTACACACGGGTTTGGTGGAATATCAAGAGCCTTGAGGAGTATCTCAAGTGCTCCATCATCCCTAGGGGCTTGAGGGTGCAAAAATTTCCCGCATGGGAGGTTACTGTGGAATTCAAGGAGACCTGGGAACAGGGACTCCTACAATGTTCTAAAATATTGATGGACATGTTGATTGTACATAAGGAATTGTTACAACGGACTAAATTAAGGCTCATGGAGTTAGAATCAAAATTGGATCAGCATGATAAGGATAAGGTTGCGTTATTTCAGGTGAGACTGTTACTAACATTGGAAAGTTTTGATAAAGAGATTATGACAGGTAAAAAAACTAAATTTCATCGCGACAAAGGTGATTTTGAGAGAAAACAGGCCTTTAGGTGGAAACATAGTGGTAACAAACGGGCACCCTCTAGGGGTTATCAAACAAATAATGCAACTGTAAAGCAGGCAGCCCCTGGTATGAATAGTGATGGAGATTTTTTATCCGAAAACAGCGAAGACAGCGAACTCTGAGGGGACTACGAAAATCCCAGAAGAAAGGGACCCCAATTACGCAGGGGCAACAATCAATCAGTACCATACAAGAAACGGATGTAGAAACTAATCAATCACAGGTTAGCGGGTCACTACAGGTCATAAATCTTTCCTCCTATGTACTATCTGAGCAAGAAAGACTCGTCCTGCAAAAGGGACTGTCCTTCTCCCCTATGAATACATTGGATAAATTTGAGTTTGTGAAAGATATTTATTTATTTTGCAGACAATTATGTTTTAAATTACTTTATGCTCAACCTACACTTTTAACAGAACTTATGGAGGATGAACGTGGTGTCTTTCTTGACCTAATGGATCTACTTAAGGAGAGCGAGACTGACCTAGGTAGGAGACCCTTTAGTTTATCGAAACCATCCACAATTACACCATCATTGAGTCTCTTTCCTAACATTAATTTATTTTTTCAAGCTGTTCTTCAAGAAGTCCGGAAACTCCAAAAAAATACCACCAGGGGAAGAAACATGGCTGTAACAGAGTCCATTATCATCAAACAATTGCAACAAAACAGCTCCTTCGTTATAAAGGAAGCCGATAAAGGTGGGAACGTAATCTTGTGGGACATTGGAAAATACTTAAATGAGGCCAAACGGCAGTTAGGCAATAAGATCTTTTATACTCCCATCCCAGCAGATCCCACAATTACATTTAAGAAAAAATTGGACCAATTTCTCAAAAGGGCCTTTGATATGAGAATCATCACGAAACAGGAACTCCAATTTTTGGAGGTGAGTTGTCCTATTACACCAACATTTTATATGATACCTAAGGTGCATAAAAACTTGGAGGATCCACCAGGTCGGCCAATTGTGGCTGGGATCGGAGGCCTTTGCGAACAAGCATGTATTTATTTAGATTTCTTTTTACAGCCGTTCGTTTTGGGCCTAAAATCCTACATTCGTGATTCCATGCACCTTATCCAACAACTAAAGGATGTCATCTTGCCACCTGATACTCTATTGGTCACATGTGATGTCGAGTCACTATACTCTAATATTGCCCATAACCATGGGATTACTGCTGTTGAGTTCTTCTTGTCCTGCTCCACTGCAGGTGATCCAGCACACCACACTTTTCTGGTGAGTTTATTGGAATTTGTTCTCTCACACAATTATTTTGTTTTCGATCGCATTTTTTACAGGCAGGTCTCGGGCACGGCCATGGGGGCACGGTGTGCGACCTCCTATGCCAACCTATTTTTAGGTTGGTGGGAGGCCACACGGGTGCACCCATTGGACAGTTTTAGGGGCCATGTGGTGGGCTAGTACCGTTTCATAGACGATATTTTGTTTTTTTGGCAGGGTTCAAGACAAGAATGCGAAGAATTTATTAGTCAGCTCAATGAGAATCGATACAACATAACTCTGACATCTAATATCTCAGAATCTGAGGTTGATTTCTTGGATCTTAAAATCAAGGTAAATAACGGCAGGTTAATGACATCTTTTTTTTTGAAAACACACAGCAACCAATAATATACTTCATTTTTCAAGTTTTCATCCAAAACATTTGAAGACGGGCATACCCAGGGGCCAGTTCCTGCGGCTGAGACGCAACTGTACGGAAATGTGTGACTTTAGGGTGGCCTCACAAGATCTATCATTGAGACTGCATGAGAGGGGTTACCCCAAAAAAGTCATATCACAGGCGTTTGAAAGTGCGAAGGAATCTACACGTGATGACCTATTTGTACCTAGGCCTAAATCAAGGGATAGTAAAATACGGTTGATTACTAGATAAAACAACCAATGGCCGGATCTTTACAAAATCTTGAATACCCACTGGTTCCTACTCCAATCAGATGGCAAATTGGCGGCACACGTTGACGACAAACCCAAGATCATATCACGAAGGGCAACTAACTTAAAAGATACCCTAATACGCAGTCATTTCCAACGCCCGGGTACACCTACGGGCAGGGGTGTGGCCCTTAAAGGTACATACCCCTGTGGGGACTGCAATATATGCCAATTTATGTTGAATTCCAACACTCTCTCCTATCGAGAGAATTCTAGATTGTACTTAAAACACTATATTAACTGCCGTTCCAGGAATGTAGTATATGCCCTCCTTTGCCCCTGTGAGAAGACCTATGTGCGCCAGACCATGCAGGAGCTGAGGAAGAGAGTACAGCAGCATACATCAAATATTCGGCTGGCAGCAAGAGATAGAAGCAAGGGTGAAAAACCGCTTACATCAGTGGCAGCCCATTTTTTGGATCATCATAATGGCAGGTATGATGACCTACGGGTGGTGGGACTGGATTTGATTCGGGGCAACATCAAGGGCATACATATCTCCAGGTGTTTGCTCCGTTCTGAATCAAGGTGGATATTTAACCTTGGTTCACAATCCCCAGGGGGTCTCAATGAGGAACTCACTTTCACTGGTTTTTATATATAGGCCCATTTCTAATCTAACCAAATACCACTACACTACACCCCCCCTGTCACTTATTAACCCCTGATCACCCCATATAGACTACCTGATCACCCCGCTGTCATTGATCACCCCCCTGTAAGGCTCCATTCAGACGGCCATATGTTTTTTACGTATCCACGGATACATGGATCGTATCCGAAAAACACATACGGACGTCTGAATGGAGCCTTACAGGGGGGTGATCACCCCATATAGACTCCCTGATCACCCCCCCCCCCTGTCATTGATCGCCTTCTTGTAAGGCTGGCTCCATTCAGAGGTCCGTATGTGTTTTGCGGATCCACGGATCGGATCCGCAAAACACATACGGACGTCTGAATGGAGCCTTACAGGGGGGTGATCACCCCATATAGACTCCCTGATCACCCCCCTGTCATTGATCACCCCCCTGTCATTGATCACCCCCCTGTCATTGATCACCCCCCTGTCATTGATCACCCCCCTGTCATTGATCAACCCCCTGTCATTGATCAACCCCCTGTCATTGATCAACCCCCTGTAAGGCTCCATTCAGACGTCCGTATGCGTTTTGCGGATCCGATCCATGTATCCGTAAAAAACATATGGACGTCTGAATGGAGCCTTACAGGGGGGTGATCAATGACAGGGGGGTGATCACCCCATATACACTCCCTGATCATCCCCCTGTCATTGATCACCCCCCTGTAAGGCTCCATTCAGACATTTTTTTGGCCCAAGTTAGCGGAAATAATTATTATTTTTTTTTCTTACAAAGTCTCATATTCCACTAACTTGTGACAAAAAAGAAAATCTCACATGAACTCACCATACCCCTCACAGAATCCAAATGCGTAAAAAATTTTTGTCATTTATATTCCAGACTTCTTCTCACGCTTTAGGGCCCCTAAAATGCCAGGGCAGTATAAATACCCCACATGTGACCCCATTTCGGAAAGAAGACACCCCAAGGTATTCCGTGAGGGGCATATTGAGTCCGTGAAAGATTGAAATTTTTGTCCCAAGTTAGCGGAAAGGGAGACTTTGTGAGATAAAACAAAAACAAATCTATTTCCGCTAACTTGTGCCAAAAAAAAAATAATTCTATGAACTCGCCATGCCCCTCATTGAATACCTTGGGGTGTCTTCTTTCCAAAATGGGGTCACATGTGGGGTATTTATACTGCTCTGGCATTTTAGGGGCCCTAAAGCGTGAGAAGAAGTCTGGGATCCAAATGTCTAAAAATGCCCTCCTAAAAGGAATTTGGGCCCCTTTGCCAGGGCAGTATAACTACCCCACAAGTGACCCTATTTTGGAAAGAAGACACCTCAAGGTATTTCGTGATGGGCATAGTGAGTTCATGGAAGTTTTTATTTTTTGTCACAAGTTAGTGGAATATGAGACTTTGTAAGGAAAAAAAAAATAAAATAAAAAAATCATCATTTTCCGCTAACTTGTGACAAAAAATAAAAAGTTCTATGAACTCACTATGCCCATCAGCGAATACCTTAGGGTGTCTACTTTCCGAAATGGGGTCATTTGTGGGGGTTTTCTACTGTCTGGGCATTGTAGAACCTCAGGAAACATGACAGGTGCTCAGAAAGTCAGAGCTGCTTCAAAAAGCGGAAATTCAAATTTTTGCACCATAGTTTGTAAACGCTATAGCTTTTCCCCAAACCATTTTTTTTTTTTTACCCAAACATTTTTTTTTTTATCAAAGACATGTAGAACAATAAATTTAGAGAAAAATTTCTATATGGATGTCGTTTTTTTTTAAAAATCTTACAACTGAAAGTGAAAAATGTCATTTTTTTGCAAAAAAAATTGGTAAATTTCGATTAATAACTAAAAAAGTCAAAATGTCAGCAGCAATGAAATACCAGCAAATGAAAGCTCTATTAGTGAGAAGAAAAGGAGGTAAAATTCATTTGGGTGGTAAGTTGCATGACCGAGCAAAAAAACTTTAAAGTTGTGGAGTGCCGATTTGTAAAAAAGGGCCTGGTCACTAGGGGGGTATAAACCTGTGGTCCTTAAGGGCTCTTTCACACTTGCGTTGTCCGGATCCGGCGTGTACTCCATTTGCAGGAATTACACGCCGGATCCGGAAAAACGCAAGTGAACTGAAAGCATTTGAAGATGGATCCGTCTTCAAAATGCATTCAGTGTTACTATGGCACCCAGGACACTATTAAAGTCCTGGCTGCCATAGTAGTAGTGGGGAGCGGGGGAGCAGTATACTTACAGTCCGTGCGGCTCCCCGGGCGCTCCAGAATGACGTCAGAGCGCCCCATGCACATGGATGACGTGATCCATGCGACACGTCATCCATGAGCGTGGGGCGCCCTGACGTCACTCTGGAGCGCCCGGGGAGCCGCACGGACGGTAAGTATACTGCTCCCCCGCTCCCCACTACACTTTACCATGGCTGCCAGGACTTAAGTGTCCCGGCAGCCATGGTAACCATTCAGAAAAAGCTAAACGTCGGATCCGGCAATGCGCCGAAACGACGTTTAGCTTAAAGGGACACTGACAGGCCTTCTGAGCATAATTAGCTCTTTATATGCCCCCCTAGGTCTCATAATAAGTTCCCAATGCATATAAGTATTATCCCTGTGCGCATTATAAAACGTTAAAAATAATCTTTATAATCACCTCTCCTTTCTGCCCAAGGGGCGTTCTTTGCGGCGCATTTGTGCCCAGCCGCGTCCCAACTGCCGGATCCTTAGACACGCCCATCTCATTAGTATTCACTTGGCGCAATGTGATCCCGGCGAGCGAGGGTGCCGGGCGCATGCGCATGATCTCCGAATGTCGGGGACTGGAAAATACCGCCCAGCGAAGTGAATACTAATGAGATGGGCGTGTCTAAGGATCCGGCAGTTGGGACGCGGCTGGGCACAAATGCGCCACAAAGAACGCCACTTGGGCAGAAAGGAGAGGTGATTATAAAGATTCTTTTTAACGTTTTATAATGCGCACAGGGATAATACTTATATGCATTGGGAACTTATTATGAGACCTAGGGGGGCATATAAAGAGCTAATTATGCTCAGAAGGCCTGTCAGTGTCCCTTTAAGGCCGGATCCGGATTAATGCCTTTCAATGGGCATTAATTCCGGATCCGGTCTTGCGGCAAGTGTTCCGGATTTTTGGCCGCAGCAAAAAGCGCAGCATGCTGCGGTATTTTCTCCGGCCAAAAAACGTTCCGTTCCGGAACTGAAGGCATCCTGATGCATCCTGAACGGATTTCTCTCCATTCAGAATGCATTAGGATAAAACTGATCAGGATTCTTCCGGCATAGAGCCCCGACGACGGAACTCTATGCCGGAAGAAAAGAACGCAAGTGTGAAAGAGCCCTAAGTGGTTAAGGTACCAATCTCCTTCATTCCTACACTTGTGACAATACTGAAAACTCCTCTGGCTCCTACCTTACCCTCCCAGATCTCTCGCAACAGACGCACTCAAAAGTGGATTTCCTGGAAGGGGGACTGGCTTCATCAAGGTAATCCCCCTAACAATAGACGACATGGCTGATCTATCATTTGCGTCTTACAATGTTAAGGGCTTAATGTTTAACTCCCCTTCTAAGAGGAGCCAGGTCTTCGCATTGCTACGCAAATCTGGGGCCAATGTCCTCCTCCTCCAGGAAACACATTTCAAATTTAATCACTATCCCAACTTATCCTTCTCTAATTACCCCCAATGGTATCATTGTGGAGGGGATTCTGCAGCGTCTGGGGGGGTGAGTATTGGATTCCAGAGGAAGGTTCCTTTTCAATACATTTCCCATCTCCAAGACCCAGAAGGGAAATACATCCTAGTCAAAGGCTCTATTGGCCCTCAAAAATATACAATAATTAACCTATACGCCCCTAACATTGGACAACATATATGGTTTTCAAAATTTTTTCCCATCATAGAATCTTTTGCGGAAGGTTTGACAGTCGTAGGAGGTGACCTAAATGCCACCTTGAATCCATACCTTGACTCCTCCTCTTGTAAGTCAGCTTTATCCTTCAAGACTTTACGTCTTATAAGGGAAGGTTTTTGGAACTTACACCTTATGGACGTTTGGCTCACATTTAATCCGGAAACGACTGATTACATGGTCTGCTCCCATCCCCACAAAACATACCATCGGTTGGACTACCTTTTTGTGTCCAAAGAACATCTCCAGCTCTGCCAAAGGCCCAAAATAGGTTCCATCCTGTTATCTGATCATGCCCCTATATTTCTCTTGGTCTCTGCACCTGTCCCCAATCCAAGCAAATTTAATTGGCGCTTAAATGAGTCCTTATTAGATAACCCAAATATTAAGGAGAAGATCTCAGAGCTCCTAAAGGAATACTTTTTCCCTTAACAAACAGCCAGAAATATCAGATTTATCCCTTTGGGATGCCCATAAACCCTTCATCAGGGGGAACTTCATTAGCCTCAGGGCCTTCCTAAAGAAAGAAAGGAATAAAAAGATTGATTCCTTAAGTAGTAGGATATACGCTTTAGAATCCTCACATAAAAAATCCCTCTCAGAGTCACAGTTCACTGAACTATCAAATCTTAAAGCAGAATTGAAATCCCTCATGGAAAATTCTACTGCCAAGTATTTTCTAAATTCGCAACACAAGTTCTTTGCACATGAGGACAAAGCGTCCAAGTTTATGATGCGTAGAATAAGGAACAGACGATCTACAAATTATATCCATCAATTGGACTCCCCCCAAGGTGACCCCCTTTATTCCACTAAACTAATAGGGACTCAATTCCATGCGTTCTATGAATCATTGTATAATCTCCCGCCAACACTGAATCTAGAAGCCCACTGAACTCTCCTAGCGTCATTCCTGAATCCCACTTCAATGCCAAATATCTCACCTAGTCAAAAACTTAAATTGGCATCCCAGTTTACGCTGGAAGAGTTGACTACTGCTCTAAAACAATCCCCTCATGGCAAGAGTCCAGGTCCGGACGGACTTCCAGTGCACTATTATAAAGCCTACCAACAAATTATCCTACCTCATCTGCTCTCAGTCTGTAACTTAGCTTTGCAGGGAAAACAGCTTTCCAGAGACATGACGATGGCCCATATAACTGATTCCCAAAGATGGGAAAAATCCCAAATTTTGTGCAAGTTATAGACCAATTTCGCTTCTAAACATAGATCTCAAATTATTAGCAAAAATGCTAGCGAACCGCCTTGCAACGCTTCTCCCATCGCTTGTGCATGGGGATCAGGTAGGCTTCGTCAGAGGAAGAGAGGGCAGACAATACTTTGTTGTGCATTTTCATACGTATACAATATTATCTAATGACATTATAATCAAAATGAATGCTCATCTCATTGCCTTTAGGAATAAGATCAGCCTGAACCAAAGTTATATTATATGGCTGAGGAAGCCAAGATGAGTTCATGGCAAGTTCAGTTTATATAAAAAAATAAAAAAATTGTGAACATAAACGGACATTGTATTAAAAAATAGTGCTAAAGACATGAGACCATCTGTTAAGGAGTAAGTCAACTCCCTAAGACATATCTGTCTGGAGGGAACAAGGTTACTTGATATGAACTCGTATTCCTTGAGGCACACCTGCTGTATGAGGTTCAATTTATATATTCATAATTATATTATATAAACATCTCTGCATGGTATATTTAGTTTACAACATATGTTAATCAATAATTCATATAATGTATTATCTATGTGTAACAATGGATCGATTTATATATATGTCATACCATGTATTTACCATTTAGAAGGTATTGTAGAAGGTACAGAAACAAGTAAGTTTATGTTAATTGGGTTTCTGGGAAAAGTAAATGCCATTTCAAAATAATAGTTCTTCATGGATGTAGATAAGTGAAATGTACAAGTTCCGATGCCAAGCCTCAAAGCCGCTATATAAAATTTTCATCAAGTCAACCTATATTTCAAAAAGATAGGAGAAGACAGTCAACTCCAACAAGTCCAGGATATAGGTAATTAAAAGTGTCAGGAAAAGACCTTCCTCAATGATTTATGGTAAGAAAGGTCAACGAGTTCATGTGAACATATTAGATATTTAATTTTAATGCTTAAAAGTTGGGATGTTCATCTACAGTACCGCAGTGCCATCTGGAGGCAGATGGACAACATTATATTATTTCATTATTTGTTCTTTACCATATTAGGAGTTGATACAACATCATGATGTTATTAGCATGCGAGTATACCCACCTTACCTGATTGGGTATCCCTAATCTAAAGGGGATGATTCTTAGATAAGGGGGGAATAATTACTCGTGTGCGGAGTAGCATGAAAAAGCTAGCAAGAGAAAAAAAGCGAGAGCTGGAGATTAAAAAAGGAAAAGAGAGTAGTGGAGCTCTCTAGAGGGGTCTATCGAGATGAAAGCCATAATGAGATGCGCTATGATGGTGTCACAACCGCTATCCCAGCAGCAGTCATGTCGCACCAGACGGAGGGGAAGGGGGACCCTTATCTACGGATGGGAAATAGAATGGCCACCCCTGACTAACCCTAAGCTGGCACCTGTCGCCCTGAAACCCTAGACGGGCTGTGAACCCGTGCGGCGAGCAGTATCCCTAAACCCTCAGTCACCCTAACAAGACTAGACTGGGGAAAGGCTGATGGGAGCACTAGTCACCATCACTCGTGTCTAGGAGAACAACAGGGGAAGACAGCAACAAACAATCAACAGCAAAGATAGACTTGTCCAGTCACGAGCAGAGAAGGCGATCCCAAACACGACAGTCCACGCCGGACAAGAGCTCCACAGCAACACCGTCAAACGATCTCCTTCAAAGGTCAGAATAGCACTGGAAGTAAGGACTATATCTGGCAATGACTGCAAGTGAAACTGAGACTAATATAGTAGCTGGGAGTGGCAGACAGGACTCACCTGAGAAGGATGCCTACAAACTCCCAGTCAGGACAAAAAGGTTCACAAGGCAAAACTCGGATGACATACCCTGAACCACGGAGCAAACTCACAAGCTATTGCGAGTAGCAAGTCGCTGCGACCTTCTCCTCCCAGACCTGTCTGGATAATGTCACAGTCGTGACAGATGGACCACCCATCTTTCCTAGGAGCAGAAGTGAGATTCCTACTAGGACTTGGTAAGAGACACAGAAAATGATATTTAATTTTATTAAGGCTAATTTGATAGTGTGGGTGAAATTATACCATCTAGATTGGCGAATAAATAAATGATTAAATTAATTGATCATCTCCATATTGAGATGTAGTCTTAGGATATTGTGAGGCTTCATTCTACCTGCAGAAGAATCTAGACTCATAATCTAGCAAAGCATTAAATAATTGCATATATATATATATATATATATATATATATATATATATATATATATATATTATATATATATTTATATTTATTGATAGAACATTCTTCGCCAAGCTAAGTGATGGATTCCCACAGGAAAGACTTGTTTCAAATCCTTTCCATTTAAGATCCTAGATCCCTGTTATTTGTCTTAATAGTCTTACCAAAGTTATATATGTGAAAATAGTCCAGGATGGGGCGGAAGGATACAGTTGTCTCTTCTAAGTTATATACTTGGATGGAAGTGCCCATCTTGAAGCCATGTGATGTGTAGTTGGTTAGGGGGGGCAGAATGTATTTAGCATTCTATAATGATGTCTAGGATTAGACATGCCCATCTTGATATCATGAGGTTTTCTCTGAACAGAAGTAAATGTATATAACTTATGTTCCTACTTTGATATCCTAACCTAATAATAGCCTGGTTATAATGTGACAAGTTATTTCCACTCACATGTATTGTTAAGCTTCTAATGATTTATACACTGCTCAAAAAAAAAAAGGGAACACTTAAACAACACAATGTAACTCCAAGTCAATCACACTTCTGTGAAATCAAACTGTCCACTTAGGAAGCAACACTGAGGGACAATCAATTTCACATGCTGTTGTGCAAATGGGATAGACAACAGGTGGAAATTATAGGCAATTAGCAAGACACACCCAATAAAGGAGTGGTTCTGCAGGTGGTAACCACAGACCACTTCTCAGTTCCTATGCTTGCTGGCTGATGTTTTGGTCACTTTTGAATGCTGGCAGTGCTTTCACTCTAGTGGTAGCATGAGACGCAGTCTACAACCCACACAAGTGGCTCAGGTAGTGCAGCTTATCCAGGATGGCACATCAATGCGAGCTGTGGCAAGAAGGTTTGCTGTGTCTGTCAGCGTAGTGTCCAGAGCATGGAGGCGCTACCAGGAGACAGGCCAGTACATCAGGAGACGTGGAGGAGGCCGTAGGAGGGCAACAACCCAGAAGCAGGACCGCTATCTCCGCCTTTGTGCAAGGAGGAACAGGAGGAGCACTGCCGGAGCCCTGCAAAATGACCTCCAGCAGGCCACAAATGTGCATGTGTCTGCTCAAACGGTCAGAAACAGACTCCATGAGGGTGATATGAGGGCCCGACGTCCACAGGTGGGGGTTGGGCTTACAGCCCAACACCGTGCAGGACGTTTGGCATTTGCCAAAAAACACCAAGATTGGCAAATTCGCCACTGGCGCCCTGTGCTCTTCACAGATGAAAGCAGGTTCACACTGAGCACATGTGACAGACGTGACAGAGTCTGGAGACGCCATGGAGAACGTTCTGCTGCCTGCAACATCCTCCAGCATGACCGGTTTGGCATTGGCTCAGTAATGGTGTGGGGTGGCATTTCTTTGGAGGGCCGCACAGCCCTCCATGTGCTCGCCAGAGGTAGCCTGACTGCCATTAGATACCGAGATGAGATCCTCAGACCCCTTGTGAGATCATATGCTGGTTCGGTGTCACGGCGGACGTGCACAGTTAAACAGATGACACACCAACCAGGCTCTGGACGAGAGACAGGGGAAGGGTCACCTCCTAATTTATCCCTGACCTCTTTCCCTACAATGCTCAGCCCACAGACAAATCTTGATGGTAGATTTGCTGTGTCCACCAGCCTATACTAACAGAACCCTGAACTCCCTGAGATGGTGAAGTGGGAGAAAGGAGCAGCCTGCTCGCACAGAACCTGGATGGGTAAGATGACAAACCACCAAACAAGAAAAGACACTTATCTGCTGAGAGCAGGAACAAACAGCCAACCTTCCTTCCAAGCTTCCCAGACAATAATGAACAGTATAATCCGCTCCGGGCACTGGGCTGAGGACCTATTTAAACTATTAACTCCACCCAGTGCACCTGATGAGGGGCGGATCCAGCACGACTCCAAAACAAACACTAAACTCGTGCTGCAATCCTGGCCGACCTCCGCACATTGTCAGAGTGGGGCATGACAGTACCCCCCCTTCTACGGGTGACCTCCGGACACCCTGGACCAACCTTATCCGGATAGGACCTATGAAAAGCCCTCACCAGTCGGCTGGCGTTGACATCAGACGCCGAAACCCACATCCTCTCCTCAGGACCGTATCCCCTCCAGTGAACCAGGTACTGGAGGGAACCCCGAAGAACTCTCGAGTCGAGAATCCTGGAGATCTCGAACTCCAAGTTTCCCTCGACCAGAACCGGAGGAGGAGGCAATGGCGATGGTACCACCGGTTTAACATATTTTTTTAGTAAAGACTTGTGGAAGACATCGTGGATCCTCCAAGTCTGCGGCAGATCAAGTCAAAATGCCACAGGATTGATCACAGCAGAAATCTTATATGGACCAACAAATCTTAAACCCAGTTTCCAAGATGGCATTCTCAACTTGATGTTCCTAGTGGACAACCACACCAAATCACCCACACACAGGTCCGGACCAGTCACACGTCTCCTGTCAGCCATTCGTTTATACCTCTCACCCATCCTCTCCAAATTCCCTTGAATCCCCCGCCAGATAGAGGATAAAGCAGAAGAGAATCTCTCCTCCTCTGGCATCCCGGAGGAACCAGACCCAGAAAAGGTACCAAACTGAGGATGGAAACCGTATGCGCCAAAAAATGGCGACTTACCCGTGGACTCCTGCCTACGGTTATTCAATGCAAATTCTGTTAAGGATAAGAATGAGGACCAGTCCTCCTGATTCTCAGCCACAAAACACCTCAAGTAGGTCTCCAGGTTTTGATTGGTACGCTCCATCTGACCATTCGACTGTGGATGAAAAGCCGGCGAAAAAGAAAGTTGAATGCCAAGTCGAGAGCAGAACGCCCTCCAAAACCTGGAGACAAACTCCGTGCCCCTATCAGAGACAATATCCGAAGGAATACCGTGCAATTTAACAATATTATCCACAAAAATCTGCGCAAGAGTCTTAGCGTTAGGCAGACTTTAGTGGTATAAAATGAGCCATTTTACTGAAACGATCGACTACCACCAAAATCACTGTTCTCCCGGAGGAACGCGGTAGGTCCTTAATAAAGTCCATGGACAAATGTGTCCAAGGACGAGATGGAATAGACAATGGAAGAAGTGAACCAGACGGTCGAGTATGAGCAACCTTAGACCGAGCGCAGGTTTCACAAGCTGTCACGTAATTCTCAATACTCTTACGCAAACCTGGCCACCAGAACCTCCGGGACACCAGATCACAGGTGGACTTACCACCAGGATGTCCAGCGAGAACAGTATCGTGATGTTCCTTGAACACCTTGTATCGTAGGCCCTCAGGAACAAACAACCTCCCTGGGGAACACGAACCAGGAGCCCCCTCCTGAGCTCCCAACACCTCCATCTCCAATTCAGGGTACAGAGCGGAGACCACCACTCCATCCGCCAAAATCGGCGCTGGATCTTCTGAATCACCTCCCCCAGGGAAGCTGCGAGACAAGGCATCTGCCTTGACGTTCTTGACCCCTGGGCGAAAGGTAACCACGAAATTGAACCTGGTAAAAAACAATGACCATCTGGCCTGTCTAGGGTTCAGAAACTTGGCAGATTGCAGGTAAGCCAAATTCTTATGGTCTGTATACACAGTAACAGGGTGAGAAGCCCCCTCTAACCAGTGACGCCATTCTTCAAAAGGCCAACTTGATCGCCAACAACTCCCTATCTCCAACATCATAATTCCTCTCGGCGACCGAGAGCTTCCTGGAGAAGAAGGCACACGGGACCCACTTGCCAGGATAAGGACCCTGCGAAAGCACCGCCCCAACCCCCACCTCTGATGCATCAACCTCGACCACGAATGGCTGAGATAAATCCGGCTGCACCAGAATGGGAGCAGACGCAAAACGCTCCTTAAATGCCGAAAAGGCCTGCAATGCCTCATCCGACCAGACAGACATCAGCGCCCTTCTTGGTCATATCAGTAAGAGGTTTGACTAGCGTGGAATAATTCAAAATAAATTTTCTATAATAATTCGTAAACCCCAAAAATCGCATCAAAGCTTTCTGTTTCTCCGGTTGGTCCCACTCCAGAACCACCCGGACCTTTTCGGGGTCCATACGAAAACCAGAATCAGAAAACATGTATCCCAAAAATGGAAGCTCTTGCACCGCAAACAAACATTTCTCCAATTTGGCGTATAATTTATTCTCCCGAAGGATCGTCAAAGCCTGTCTCACATGATCCTGATGGGTCTTCAGATAAGGAGAATAAATTAAAATGTCATCAAGGTAGACTACTACGAACCTCCCCACCAAATGATGAAAAATATCATTGACGAATCGCTGAAATACCGCTGGCGCATTCGTCAACCCAAAAGGCATTACCAGGTTCTCAAAATGACCCTCGTGCATATTGAAGGCCGTTTTCCACTCATCCCCCTCCTTGATCCTGATCAGATTGTATGCTCCTCTCAAATCCAACTTGGAGAACACCTTGGCTCCAACAATCTGATCAAAAAGATCAAAGGCAGGGGATATGGATCCCGGACTGTAATACGATTCAGCTCCCGGAAACCCAAACACGGTCTCAGTGATCCATCTTTCTTCTTCACGAAGAACAAACCTACAGCCACTGGAGACTTAGATGGTCTAATATGACCCTTTGCCAAACTCTCGGCGACATACTTTCGCATGACCTCTCTCTCGGGTTGAGAGAGGTTGTAGAGCCGAGACTTAGGCAACTTAGCCCCCGGAATGAGATTCACAGGACAATCATAGTCACGATGAGGGGGCAATTCCTGAGCCCCACCCTCCGCAAACACGTCCGAAAAATCTGAGAGATACTGAGGCAAGGCCGTAACGGACACTTCAGAAATAGATGTGACAAGACAATTATCCGAACAAAACTTGCTCCAACCAATGATTTGTCTCGCCTGCCAGTCTATAATTGGGTTATGTTTAGACAACCATGGCAACCTTAAAACTATTGGAGCTGGCAAATCCTTCATGACGAAACAGGAAATGATCTCAGCATGTGAATCACCCACCCTTAAATGAATATCATGAACAACGTGAGTAAGGCTCCCTTGAGAAAGAGGGGAAGAATCAATGGCAAAAACACGAATCTCGTTCTCTAACGTGCAAATACTTAGTCCCAAACCCTCAAGAAACAGAAAGTCAATTAAATTTACCCCAGCACCACAATCAAGAAAAACATCCACAAACACATTTCGAGACTCTAGCGCCACCATAGCGGAAAGGAGAAAACGGGAACTGCAGGGAACTTGCATACCAATCTGCTCTACCTCACCATTCATACTACCAAGTGTGAGGGAGTTTTTTTTCCTTTCTTTTTTCTTTATCACTCTCCCCTGTGATTCAACATACGGACAAGAAAAAACAAAATGACCCCTCTTTCCACAAAAGAAACATAAATTGTGCGCTTTACGAAAGTCTCTACTATCTGAATGGAAAGATATCTGACCTAACTGCATGGGTTCCTCTCCTAGGCCAGAATAACAAGCAATATCTCCCTGGGCAGCTGGTGGAACAAAACCACACGCGGGAGGAATCCCCTGGACAGAGGGACCCATACACCTCTCTCTGATACGTCTATCCAAACGTATCGCCAAAGACATTGCATTTTCCAAAGTATCTGGGTATTCATGAAAAGCCAGAGCATCCTTCAACCTTTCAGATAACCCCCTGACAAAACTGGCTACGTAACGCGGGGTCGTTCCACCCTGACTCAGTAGCCCACCTCCTAAACTCTGTACAGTAAACCTCAGCAGTATGTTTACCCTGTAGTAAGTTACGTAATTTTGACTCTGCCATTGAAACTCAATCTGGGTCATCGTAAATCAATCCCAGGGATTTAAAAAATTCCTCCACCGACCGGAGAGCCAGAGAACCGGGCGGCAGGGAAAAAGCCCAGGATTGCGCGTCCCCCTTCAGCAAAGACATAACGATACCCACCCTCTGATCCTCATTACCTGATGAAAATGGGCACAATCGAAAGTACAACTTACATGATTCCTTGAAACGGAAAAAATCATCAGTACCCCCTGCAAATTTCTCCGGAAGAGCGACTTTAGTCTCCCCAACAATTTGACCTGTACCTGAAGCCAACACCCTCTGACACTGTGTGACCGTACTACGTAGATCCGCAACCTGCAGGGACAAACCCTGCATACGGTCAACCAGTGCATCAATTGACGCCATCACATAAACACCAAGAAATGGCGGTCACAGTATGGCGGATTATAATGTCACGGCGGACGTGCACAGTTAAACAGATGACACACCAACCAGGCTCTGGACGAGAGACAGGGGAAGGGTCACCTCCTAATTTATCCCTGACCTCTTTCCCTACAATGCTCAGCCCACAGACAAATCTTGATGGTAGATTTGCTGTGTCCACCAGCCTATACTAACAGAACCCTGTACTCCGAGATGGTGAAGTGGGAGAAAGGAGCAGCCTGCTCGCACAGAACCTGGATGGGTAAGACGACAAACAACCAAACAAGAAAAGACACTTATCTGCTGAGAGCAGGAACAAACAGCCAACCTTCCTTCCAAGCTTCCCAAACAATAATGAACAGTATAATCAGCTCCGGGCACAGGGCTGAGGAGCTATTTAAACTAATGACTCCACCCAGTGCACCTGATGAGGGGCGGATCCAGCAAGACTCCAAAACAAACACTAAACTCGTGCTGCAACCCTGGCCGCCCTCCGCACATCGTCAGAGTGGGGCATGACACGCGGTTGGCCCTGGGTTCTTCCTAATGCAAGACAATGCTAGACCTCATGTGGCTGGAGTGTGTCAGCAATTCCTGCAAGACGAAGGCATTGATGCTATGGACTGGCCCGCCCGTTCCCCAGACCTGAATCCAATTGAGCACATCTGCGACATCATGTCTCGCTCTATCCACCAACGTCACGTTGCACCACAGACTGTCCAGGAGTTGGCAGATGCTTTAGTCCAGGTCTGGGAGGAGATCCCTCAGGAGACCGTCCGCCACCTCATCAGGAGCATGCACAGGCGTTGTAGGGAGGTCATACAGGCACGTGGAGGCCACACACACTACTGAGCCTCATTTTGACTTGTTTTAAGGACATTACATCAAAGTTGGATCACCCTGTAGTGTGTTTTTCCAGTTTAATTTTGAGTGTGACTCCAAATGCAGACCTCCATGGGTTGAAAAATTTGATTTCCATTTTTTTTATTTTTGTGTGATTTTGTTGTCAGCACATTCAACTATGTAAAGAACAAAGTATTTCAGAAGAATATTTAATTAACTCAGATCTAGGATGTGTTATTTTTGTGTTCCCTTTATTTTTTTGAGCAGTGTATTAACGATATATATGTTCATTTAAATGTATCATTGTGTTTATTTACTTATATATATATGTTTATAATCTTGTAACCAATAAATCTGCATATTTTTATAATACCTGTGTATTATTGTATAATGCAGAACTACCATATTTTTCGCCCCATAAGAAGCCCTTTTTTCTCCCCAAAAATGGGAGGAAAATGCCCCTGCGTCTTATGGGGCGAATGCTGACAGTTTAACATCGCTGGACGCGATGTACAGAGCGGGGGGAGGGACTGGGAGGAGGAGCTGGGGGCCGGCAATAGCGGTGGGGCGGTGTAGTCACTGTACTATAGCCCCGCCCCACCGCTCCGGTATACTAATATAAAATGTATTATTGAATTAAAAGTTATTAAACATGCCCCCCTCACTCCTAATAGTACCGTATATACTAATTTCTTCTGTATAATGCCGGCAGGCAGGACTGGCGGGCGGCAGCGTAACTCCCTGATGTCACGTGCCTGCGCCGCCTGCTTTATGAATGAAGCAGGCGGCGCAGACAAGTGACGTCACTGAGGGACGCGCCGGCCGCCCGGCCCGCCTGCCGGCATTATACAGAAGAAATTCGGATATACGGTACTATTAGGAGTGAGGGGGGCATGTTTAATAACTTCCAATTCTATAATACATTTTATATTTGTATGCGGCGGCGGCTCGGGGCACACGGAATCTGTGGATGGTACTGTTATGGGGTGGGGGTCTGTGGATGGCACATATATAACAGTGCCATCCACAGATCCCCCACCCCATAACAGTGCCATCCACAGTGCCCCCCCAGCCCATAACAGTGCCATCCACAGACCCCCACCCCTTAACTGTGCCATCCACAGATCCCCCCCCCCCGTAACAGTGCCAGCCACAGATCCCCCCCCTGTAACAGTGTCAGTCATCCACAGATCCCCCCATAAGTGTCCGTCATCCACAGATCCCCCCCATAAGTGTCCGTCATCCACAGATCCCCCCCATAAGTGTCCGTCATCCACAGATCCCCCATAACAGTGTCCGTCATCCACAGATCCCCCCCATAACAGTGTGTCATCCACAGATCCCCCCATAACAGTGTGTCATCCACTGATCCCCCCCATAACAGTGTCCGTCATCCACAGATCATCCCCAAAACAGTGTCCGTCATCCACAGATCCCCCATAACAGTGTCCGTCATCCACAGATCCCCCATAACAGTGTCCGTCATCCACAGATCCCCCATAACAGTGTCCGTCATCCACAGATCCCCCCCATAACAGTGTCCGTCATCCACAGATTCCCCCCCATAACAGTGTCCGTCATCCACAGACCACCATTAGTTCCAAACCCACCAAAAGCACACCTTTTGGTTAAAAAAAATTTTTTTTCTTATTTTCCTCCCCAAAAACCTAGGTGCGTCTTATGGGCTGGTGCGTCTTATAGGGCGAAAAATACGGTACATTTTATCATTAACATCATCTCACGTTAAAAAGAACTTATTTATCTGAGGAAATAGTCGGACTCAGATGTGAATTGTATCAATGAGGTTGTCTACAATTCACCAGGTCATGATTTTAAGAATTTATGACAAATTTTATAATTATTTTTATGGTTAATTATTTTTATTTTTATGACCATAATTAATAATTCTTAATTGAATTATTACCCCCCGACAACTTCCAGGGTACTAAACGTAATATACTACTCTAACTTGCGCTCTAAACCATTGCTCCTTTTGAGTACAGATGCGGAAAAAGCATTTGACAGAATCAGTTGGAATTACCTGAAACAAATCTTGCTCGGGTTTGGCCTGCCTGGTCCCTTTGTACAAGCTACCTTTGCGATGTATGCTCAGGCTTCAGCCTCAGTATTAATTAATGGGGATCTAACTGATACATTCCGCATACGGAATGGCACTTGACAGGGATGCCCCCTTTCCCCCCCTGCTATTCGTCTTAGCTCTGGAACCTCTTCTTATCAGACTGAGAGCAGACATCCGTGGAGTTGTGCTGGGAGGTCATGACCACAAGATCGCAGCTTTTGCTGATGACATTATGATCATGACCTCTAATCCGAAAACTTCTCTCCCTATAATCCAACACTATTTGGATACTTATAGTCTTCTTTCCAATTTTAAAATTAATAAACAAAAATCCCTGTTTATATGTATAAAGATTTCCCAACGCACCCAACTCAGTCTTAAGGTAAACTCTCCATTTGATTGGTCATCCCCATAACTATCTTATTTGGGAATCAAAATAAGCCCCAATCTGTCTGAACTATTTACACTAAACTACATGCCCTTACTGCAGTCCATTACAACGGACATAGATAGATTGAATATTCCCACCATATCCTGGTTTGGATGCAAAAACCTATTAATGTCCCTAATACTTCCTCGCCTTACTTACCTCCAACAAGTTTTGCCCATCCATGTCCCTAAATCTTATTATGACTCCCTTAGGAAACTGTTTAGGTCATTTATCTGGAACCAAAAGAAATCAAGATTAGCTCAAGAATTGCTCTCAAACCCTAAGCATTCAGGAGTAATAGCCTTACCAGATCCTGAACTATACGGCAGAGCTGTTCTATTATCCAGGGCAGTTGAATGGCTCAGATCCCCTAATCCCAAATCCTGGGTAGCAATGGAACAGGAACTGGTAAACAAACCCTTTCGTTCACTGTTGTTAGGCTATGCTAGTTTGTCAAATATCCCCCTGTCTCCCTTTCCAATTATTCAAGCCACCCTTAACGCGTGGAAGAGTCTTCAATCCACACATTGTGCAATACCCTTCCCCTCACCAACTCTCTCAGTGAGAGACGTTCTGGGCACAGCTCTCCCTGCAATATGTGAGTGCACCCCACGTGACATAAGGGAATCAACCTTATCTATTTTCTCATTCCTCAAGCCTGACGGTGCCTCCTCATCCATTAAGGAGTTTCAAACAAAACTGGCCCCTCACAGGTAGTTCTTACCTGCCATACACTACTTATATTCATATTTCTCACAACACATTTCTAACAGTGACCGGTATCGGCCCTTGGTTTGGGTTGAATCACTTGTAACCAATCCCAGCCCCCCAAAGAAGCTAATATCACAACTGTATAAAAAACTGAACAACCCCTCTGTTCTCGGTAAACCAGCGTTCATTAGAAGATGGGAAAATGACCTGGGCCTAGACTTTCCTTTGTCTAACTTACCTGATATACTCTTATCTCCCCATAGGTCATCTCGCTGTGTACGTATACAGGAGAACGGTTACAAAGTCTTAACTAGATGGTACAAAACGCCAGATGTGATTTCTCTGTACTCTGGCACAGCGACTGACATGTGCTGGAGATGCCTCGGAGACAGGGGAACGTTCATACACATATGGTGGTTATGCCCCATAATCAGTAAATGGTGGAAAACAATCTTTGATATAAGAAACCAAATTTGCCACACCAAAGTGCAGTTATCCCCTTTGATAGCACTTCTCAATATGGATGGTCAGGCTGAATCCCTCCCTCTCCCCTTTCTCTTCAAACAATTACTGATAGCAGCCCGCCTTCTAGTGCCTAAATATTGGTTATCCACTTCTTCCCCACCCATGGATCAATGGAAATTAAAAATTGACCAACTATATAGATTTGAAGAAATATCTTCCTGGGAAACCCGTACCCATAATAAATTCCAGAAACAATGGCGTTTATGGCACGAATATAGACACCCTGTTTAATGTTTAATGCATACAACATTGTACACCATCCCAGTTAACTGGGTGAATGGAGCTCAAATATGTTGAACTATTGTATATGCCTATATATGTCAATTCTATCTATTTAAGTTTGGAATGAACCTTAGAATGTATAACCTCAACGTCATGCTTGACGTTCAAGATACTTATGAATGTACCTTGTTACGTTTTGTTCTCTAAATAAATTTTTAAAATAAAAAAAATAAAAAATGTGCAGATGTAAATGAGCACACCACTCATCCGTGCTTTGCAGCACGCACGCACACAGATCGTGCATGCAAAAACTGTAGTAGTAATTCACTACAGTGCTTTGTAAAATGCACGCACGCAGATGGTGCGTTCGTGCAAAAATCTAAATGCCCTTGACCGAAACCGAAACTGCCTTTTTGCCCAAATACTTTTAAATTTTTTTTTTTTTAATGATTTTATTAATAGGTCTTTTTCATGAATGAAATTCATCTGTGGGTGGCGCTGTTATGGAGAGGGGGATCTGTGGGTGGCGCTGTTATGGAGAGGGGGATCTGTGGGTGGCGCAGTTATGGAGAGGGGGATCTGTGGGTGGCGCTGTTATGGAGAGGGGGATCTGTGGGTGGCGCTGTTATGGAGAGGGGGATCTGTGGGTGGCGCTGTTATGGAGAGGGGGATCTGTGGGTGGCGCTGTTATGGAGAGTGGGATCTGTGGGTGGCGCTGTTATGGAGAGGGGGATCTGTGGGTGGCGCTGTTATGGAGAGGGGGATCTGTGGGTGGCGCTGTTATGGAGAGGGGGATCTGTGGGTGGCGCTGTTATGGAGAGGGGGGATCTGTGGGTGGCGCTGTTATGGAGAGGGGGATCTGTGGGTGGCGCTGTTATGGAGAGGGGGATCTGTGGGTGGCGCTGTTATGGAGAGGGGGATCTGTGGGTGGCGCTGTTATGGAGAGGGGGATCTGTGGGTGGCGCTGTTATGGAGAGGGGGATCTGTGGGTGGCGCTGTTATGGAGAGGGGGATCTGTGGGTGGCGCTGTTATGGAGAGGGGGGATCTGTGGGTGGCGCTGTTATGGAGAGGGGGGATCTGTGGGTGGCGCTGTTATGGAGAGGGGGATCTGTGGGTGACGCTGTTATGGAGAGGGAGATCTGTGGGTGGCGCTGTTATGGAGAGGGGGATCTGTGGGTGGCGCTGTTATGGAGAGGGGGATCTGTGGGTGGCGCTGTTATGGAGAGGGGGATCTGTGGGTGGCGCTGTTATGGAGAGGGGGATATGTGCACTGTTATGGAGAGGGGATATGTGCACTGTTATGGGCATAACAGTGCACAGATCCCTTTCCCCATAACAGTGCACAGATCCCTTCCCCCATAACAGTGCACAGATCCCTTCCCCCATAACAGTGCACAGATCCCTTTCCCCATAACAGTGCACAGATCCCTTTCCCCATAACAGTGCACAGATCCCTTTCCCCATAACAGTGCACAGATCCCTTTCCCCATAACAGTGCACAGATCCCTTTCCCCATAACAGTGCACAGATCCCTTTCCCCATAACAGTGCACAGATCCCTTTCCCCATAACAGTGCACAGATCCCTTTCCCCATAACAGTGCACAGATCCCTTTCCCCATAACAGTGCACAGATCCCTTTCCCCATAACAGTGCACAGATCCCTTTCCCCATAACAGTGCACAGATCCCTTTCCCCATAACAGTGCACAGATCCCTTTCCCCATAACAGTGCACAGATCCCTTTCCCCATAACAGTGCACAGATCCCCCCTCCCCATAGCAGTGCCATAGACCGATCCCCCTACCCATAACAGCCCCGGCCCTGCTACTCACAGCAGACTAATCACTCATTGCATCTTTATTTTACCTTACAATCGTGACGCTCCAGTAACAACTCTGCAGGCAGAGCGGAGGGCGGCGTAACGTCACTTACTCACGTGACGCACCTGCTCCGCCCACTTTATGAATGAAGGAGGCGGAGCAGGTGCATCACGTGAGTAAGTGACGTTACGCCGCCCTCCGCTCTGCCTGCAGAGTTGTTACTGGAGCGTCACGATTGTAAGGTAAAATAAAGATGCAGTGACTTAAAGTAAACCGCCCGCAGATGGTGAGCTACTTGGTGGGTGACAAATCCCACACCCCATATTTTCGGCCGATATGTAACAATATCGGCCGAAATGGATTAGGTGCACCCCTAATATATTTATATATATATATATATATATATATATATATATATATATATATATATATATATATATATATATATATATATATATATATATATCTCTCTACCACTACCTGCAGTTCTTTTTTTCACACCAAAAAAAACTGGGTGTTCACTTTTTTTTTTAACACTGGCTAAAAATTAACACATACATACATACATATATATATATATATATATTTTTTTTTTTTATAGAACGCCCTAACTACAATTTCTTCTTTTTGAACCAAAAAAAAGGGGAAAATTGGCAAAAATAAATAAATAATCAACACAGATGTGAAAAAATAAATAAAAGCGCAAAGAATAATCCCCAGGTGCTTATCAGGCAGGTTTGCCCTTAACAGCACTTGGCGATCAAAGCTCGCATACAGAAAAAGTGGTGCAGAGCTGGGAAAATTGTAAAATAAAATAATAAAGACAAAAAAGCGCACTGACCAAATGGCGACCATAAAAAAAGGACCGTATGGGGGTGGTAGGCACAGAGGGGGAGCGGGAAGGGACAGGGACGGAGGGTGGTTTAGGGATCTAGAACAGCTGCAAATAGAAAATAAAAATCAGTGCAGCCATTCCAGATGATGTTCTTTTCTTCTTTTTTTTTTCTTCTTTGAGCAGGAAAGGGTTAAAAGCGCAGTGGTGGTGCACCACAAGTCCCAGCAAGCCAACAGCAGCACAGAAAAGAACAGAACCTCTCTGCATGCAGTCATCAGCTAGAATGGCTGCATGCAGGGAAGTTCAACTCTTTCCTTTGCAGCTATATCGCTGCCATTGGCTGGAGTGTTGTTCCAGCCAATCGCAGTGCTGGCAGGGGACCCCAAACACCGGTGTCCCCTGCCTCACCTCAGAGGAGACCAGTGCTGACCAGTTCAGCAACGTTCACCTTCCTCTGACCCCCACCCAACCCACCGAGCAGCTTTTTTCAGCTTCCAGCATCTTCATTGACCAGCCAATGGCAGCGCTTGGCGCTGCAGGGGGGGTGGTGCAGCACCATTGTGCCCTTACACGGCATGGCTGTCTGCCAGTAAGAGCAACCATGGTGCCCTGATTCCATCCCGATTATTCCCCAGAGCCCCGCGGACCTTGCGCCGTACATGTACAGCGTTGGTCCTTAAGTCACGTGCGGGTCCTTAAGGGGTTAAGACTAATGCAAGTTAAGCATAACCTTGTGCAGAGGAGAATGAGGAGTTTAGGAAGTTAAATTCAGAAGAGAATTAAAAGGGTTGTCCTGCCATATATACTGATAACCTGTTGTCATAACAGGTCATCAATATCTGATCAGGGGTGATACGGCACGCAAACCGATTAGCTGTTTGAAGAGGAGGCGGCGCTCCATGCGAGTGCCGCTTCCTGGTCATTACACTACGCGTTGTCTTCTGTGGCGGCATAGTGTAATTACAAGTACTTGCTCCTTTCAAGTAAATGGAGTGAGACAATGTGCTGTGTAATGAAGAGGGAAGCAGCACTCACAATGAGTGTCACATCCTCTTCAAAAAGCTGATCGGCAGGGTTCTTGACAAAAGGTCATCAATATATATGGCAGGACAGCCCCTTTAAGACTGGTTTTTATAGGCATAACTGCTTGAGAGTTTTAAAACCTGCAAATTTTTTAGAAATTTGGGGGATGGATTAGAGGGCCCTTGCATACCACAATATATGTGCTAGCAATTATACTTGATGCTAATTTGATATTTATATGCTGTTTCTGTCTCATGAAAAGGTGACAATATCAAACTAGTTTGACACAGAAATGGTGCAGAACAGAAGTTTACAACCCCTTACAAGACTCTCCTGAAGCAGCTGCCCACACCAGGCATAACAGATGGAATTGTGGTGAATGTGAGGGACTGAACCCTGGAGCAGTGAATTTCTCCATACATTGTCAAGCCCCCTACCTTGTGTCTAAGAGCTAGGTTCCAGTGCTCCCAAGGTCTACCATAAATACTCATGTTGTCAGTAAGAAATAGCTATAGGGAAAGTTAAAGAGCTCTGAGCAACAATCAGAAGAAAATTGTGTTGTCATCAAAACCATCAGTAAAGATAAGACACTGCTGAAGACAATTTGCTAAAGGGGTTGCCTCACCTCACTATTCCAAACTAAGGCTACTGGCTAGCTCTGCACTTTCTGCTCTGTAGGTGGGTGGCATAACTCTCAACTTTTTGGAAGGCCAAAGAGGGACAATTTTGGTTCACTGTGTGAAAAATCCATTTTCCCTGCATATTTATGCACTTCAATAGTTTTCATTTACACTATAAAGCAACAATTATCTGAATATAGAAACTTCCAAATTGCCTCTAATAATGAAATAATATACAAGGCAGGAACCAGACAAACATTTTCTGGATCAATATGGTAAATGTAATGATGCAAATCATACTTCAGATCAAAAAAGAGGGACTTCAGTCAAAAAGAGGGACTATCCCTCCAAAAGAGACACTTGGGAGGTCTGGGGAAGTGACTGTGAAGTTGATTGATGGCACAAGCAAGGAGCTTGAATGATGTAATCCCAACCCTTGCCTGTGCGTGCACAATCCTGAAGATGCTAATGAAGCATATTCACTAGCAGCTTCAGCGTTGAGATCCTTCTCCACCAGATAGTTATAGTAAGCCTGGTTGCCACAATCTGTCCTTTGTTTTGCCATGGTGGGGACCCTTTATACCATAGTGGAAAAAGTTCTTGCCTCCCTTCCTCAGTCTGCAAAAACACAGTTTGGAACAGTCATGATTTCCTACCTATTGATCTGAATTCATATTCCACCTGCCACCTATTCACAGTCAAACTTACATTCAGTCCTCTGGCACCTATTTAGCAGTGTTGCCCTAGCTGTGTAAAACAGCTTCAAGGTTGCACTTGCCTTGGAGCTGTTTTACTGCAGACTACAAGCAGATACGAAGCAGCCAGGAAAGGGAGCCATCATGAATGTGAGACTATCGGCGCTTACGTAACTCCGGCCACCAGACAGGACTGATCTGTTTCTTACTGTGTACAAATGCAGCCACCGCTGCTGGAAAGTGGTGGTGGCAGTAACCCATAACCAGTTAATTCTAAAAAGCTAAAAGAGGCAATTTGGACCAATTAAATACATTAAAAAGTGGCTTTTAACAGTGTTTTAATTATAATAAATGACACTTAGTGAGGTGAGACAACCCTTTAAAATAAGAATAAAGTTCTCTTTTCCTCTAATATAAAAACTTTATGGTAAAATATGATAACTTTGATAAAGTTATTTGTACCTGATGCTCTTCTGAGAAGAGCCCACCAATTTTGTAAACCAGCTGCTGCCAGGAGGACCAACAACACATTAAGTAGTGATCCAAACCAGAGAACCCCATTTGATTAGAATAGGATTAGATTAGAATACGATTAGAAATAAATATATTACCCAGTAGCTATAACTGTGTTCTTAGCCTTGAAGCGGTGTATGGATCCATCTTCCATGCATAAAGCAATAACACCACGACATTCTCCATTTTCCATTAGGAGGTCCAAGGCAAAATACTCAACAAAATAGCTGGTGTCATATCGGAGAGACTAAAGAAACAAAGAAAGACTTTATCATAAAGATTCAGTAAATTCAAGCATAATCAGGCAACATCAGAATATAAGGTCCTAACACCAGATGCTTTAACCCCATAAGGACTTTTTTTTAGCCCATGTGGTGGTTTAAAAATCCTGTCAGCATGAACAATCCTATTCAACCAGGTATATTGCATGTTAGGGTTGATCATGCTGATTGAAAAGATACCTTAGTTATCTTTATATGTTGCAGTGATTCTGAAATATCAGTATTTTGATTATGTTAATTAGCTCATTTTATGTTAATTAGCTCGCTTTATGTTAATTAGCACCTCTAACACCCAAGTCATCTGTATATGCTCCCCTCCCCTTCGATTGACAAGACTAGACATGTTGTTCAGCCCCAATATCAACCTTACGTGAAAATATCTTTAGCCCCTGAAAAAAATCACTAATAATGCTAAATGAGTCATTGGTGTCAGCGTGTGCCGTGGATAAAATGCGGGTCCTCCTCAGAGAGGGCTGTATGGACAGGGGAGAATACTCACATCACGATCCTCCCAGCAGGTGTGCTCATCCTGCTCTCAGGGAAGCCACCAGCCTCTCCACTACAGAATGGACTGACCGTCAGTTTCACAGTGTGCAGCTGCTGGGAGGATTGTGATTTATTTGCACATGCCCGTACAGCCCTCTCTCCTTTGTCCTGATGCCACTGCCACAAATGAGTGCCGAGACCTGCATGTAATTCACAAGACATACTTACACCAATGACTCATTCGGCATTAGGCCTTAAACACACAGGCCCAGATTTATCATTAGCTCAAGTCAAAATAATGGAGTGAAAAAGTCGCCAGTTTTCTGAAAGTGGCCGTGTTTTCTTATGTAAATGAATCTCTAGACAGATTTACTATGGCGACAATTAAACCCTTAAGGACCGGGCTCATTTTCACCTTAAGGACCAGGCCATTTTTTGCAAATCTGACCAGTGTCACTTTAAGTGCTCATAACTTTAAAACGCTTTGACTTATCCAGGCCGTTCTGAGATTGTTTTTTCGTCACATATTGTACTTCATGACACTGGTAAAATGAAGTCAAAAAAATTATTTTTTTTGCACAAAAAAAATACATAATTTACCAAAAATTTGGAAAAATTTGCAAATTTCAAAGTTTCAGTTTCTCTACTTCTGTAATACATAGTAATACCCCAAAAAATTGTGATGACTTTACATTCCCCATATGTCTACTTCATGTTTGAATTGTTTTGGGAATGATATTTTATTTTTTGGGGATGTTACAAGGCTTAGAAGTTTAGAAGCAAATCTTGAAATTTTTCAGAAATTTACAAAAACTCAATTTTTAGGGACCACTACAGCTCTGAAGTCACTTTGCGAGGCTTACATAATAGAAACCACCCAAAAATGACCCCATCTAAGAAACTACACCCCTCAAGGTATTCAAAACTGATTTTGCATACATTGTTAACCCTTTAGGTGTTGCGCAAGAGTTATTGGCAAATGGGGAGGAAATTTGAGAATTTCATTTTTTTGTCTAATTTTTCATTTTAACCCATTTTTTCCACTAACAAAGCAAGGGTTAACAGCCAAACAAGACTGTATCTTTATTGCCCTGACTCTGCCGTTTACAGAAACACCCAATATGTGGCCGTAAACTACTGTACGGCCACACAGCGGGGCGTAGAGTGAAAGGTGCGCCGTATGGTTTTTGGAAGGCTGATTTTTATGGACTGGTTTTTTGGCACCATGTTCCATTTGAAGCCCCCTGATGCACCCCTAGAGGAGAAACTCCCTAAAAGTGACCCCATCTAAGAAACTACACCCCTCAAGGTATTCAAAACTGATTTTACATACGTCGTTAACCCTTTAGGTGTTGCACAAGAGTTATTGGCAAATGGGGATGAAATTTGAGAATTTCATTTTTTTGTCTAATTTTTCATTTTAACCCATTTTTTCCACTAACAAAGCAAGGGTTAACAGCCAAACAAGACTGTATCTTTATTGCCCTGACTCTGCTGTTTACAGAAACACCCCATATGTGGCCGTAAACTACTGTACGGCCACACAGTAGGGCGTAGAGTGAAAGGTGCGCGGTTTGGTTTTTGGAAGGCAGGTTTTTTGGCACCATGTCCCATTTGAAGCCCCCTGATGCACCCCTAGAGTAGAAATTCCATAAAAATGACCCCATCTAAGAAACTACACCCCTCAAGCTATTCAAAACTGATTTTACAAACGTTGTTAACCCTTTAGGTATTGCACAAGATTTAATGGAAAATAGAGACACAATTTCAAAATTTCACATTTTTGGCAGATTTTCCATTTTAATATTTTTTTTCCAGTTACAAAGTAAGGGTTAACAGCCAAACAAAACTCATTATTTATGGCCCTTATTCTGTAGTTTACAGAAACACCCCATATGTGGTCGTAAACCGCTGTACGGGCACACGGCAGGGCGCAGAAGGAAAGGAATGCCATACGGTTTTTGGAAGGCAGATTTTGCTGGACTGTTTTTTTTACACCATGTCCCATTTGAAGCCCCCTGATGCACCCCTAGAGTAGAAACTCCAAAAAAGTGACTCCATTTTAGAAACTACGGGATAGGGTGGCAGTTTTGCTGGTACTAGTTTAGGGTACATAAGATTTTTGGTTGCTCTATATTACACTTTTTGTGCAGCAAGGTAACAAGAAATAGCTTTTTTGGCACTTTTTTTTTTTTGTTATTTACAACATTCATCTGACAGGTTTTATCATGTGGTAATTTTATAGAGCAGGTTGTCACGGACGCGGCGATACCTAATATGTATACTATTTTTTTTATTTATGTAAGTTTTATACAATAACTTCATTTTTAAAACCAAAAAAATGTTTTAGTGTCTCCATAGTCTAAGAGCCATAGTTTTTTCAGTTTTTGGGCGATTATCTTGAGTAGGGTCTCATTTTTTGCGGGATGAGATGACGGTTTGATTGGTACTATTTTGGCGTAGATGCAACTTTTTTGATCACTTTTATTACCTTTTTTGGGAAGTAAGGTGGGCAAAATTTCAATTTTCTCATAGTTTTTATTTTTTTATTTTTATGGCGTTCACCGTGCGGGGAAAGTAACATGACCGTTTTATAGATCAGGTCGTTACGGACGCGGCGATACCTAATATGTGTAGTGTATTTTATTTTTTTAATTTTTATTCAGTGATAAATGTTTTTTTTTTTATCTTAACTTTTTTCACTTTTTTTTACATTTTTGTGACCCAGACCCACTTGGTTCTTGAAGATCCAGTGGGTCTGATGTCTGTATAATACAGTACAGTACAATATATATTGTTCTGTACTGTATTTTACTTACACTGAACAGATCTATGCTTTTAGCACAGATCTGTTCAGCACCATGGACAGCAGGACGCCTGAGCAGGCGTCCTGTTGCCATGGGAACCTTCCCCGTCTGCTCAGAACTTCGCAGACTGGGAAGGGTGAGCACAGGGCTGAGGGGGGCTCTCTGGGGGCTCTCTCCCTCTCCATCGGGGGGCTGCAAAGGCACAGCAGCCCCCCGATGGAGAGGGAGGGAGCTCCCTGACCGATGACAGTTAACTTTTTCCATACAGCGGTCCGTACGGACCGCGGTATGGAAAGGGTTAAACGGCTGACATCTACACAGATGTCAGCCGTTTATACCAGGGTGCCAGCAATGTGCTGGCACCCTGGTATAACCACTAGAAGCCAACGATCATTCATGGGGAGGCGGGCGGGGGATCGCCTGCCGCACCGCCCGCCTCCCGCAACGCCCCCACCGCATGCGACACCCCCCCCCCCCCCGCACCACCCACCGGCATAAAATCGTGCAGGGGTGCAGGGGGGGGGGTGAAAAATAATGATTTTAGGCACTCAAAAGTTTCTGATCCCCGCGGTCAGGGCCCGCGGGGATCAGAAACTGCAAAAAGCGCAGCAAACCACAGGTCTGAATTGACCTGCGGTTTGCTGCGATCGCCGATACGGGGGGGTCAAATGAACCCCCCCTGCATTGTTACGGGATGCCGGCTGAATGATTTCAGCCGAAATCCCGTTCCGATTAACCCCTGGGGCGCCGGCATACAGATTTTAAGTCAGGACGTACCGGTACGTCCTGGGTCCTTAAGGACTCGGGAAATAGGGCGTACCGGTACGTCCTGGGTCCTTAAGGGGTTAAAAAAGTTGCTAAGGCAACTTTCACACTTGCGTTCGGGGTTCCGCTTGAGAGTTCCGTTTGAAGGCTCTCACAAGCGGCCCCGAACTGATCCGTACAGCCTCATCAGGAGCATGCACAGGCGTTGTAGGGAGGTCATACAGGCACGTGGAGGCCACACCCACTACTGAGCCTCATTTTGACTTGTTTTAAGGACATTACATCAAAGTTGGATCAGCCTGTAGTGTGTTTTTCCACTTTAATTTTGAGTGCGACTCCAAATCCAGACCTCCATGGGTTGAAAAATTTGATTTCCATTTTTTAATTTTTGTGTGATTTTGTTGTCAGCATATTCAACTATGTAAAGAACAAAGTATTTCAGAAGAATATTTAATTAATTCAGATCTAGGATGTTTTATTTTTGTGTTCCCTTTATTTTTTTGAGCAGTGTATTTGGGCCACATGCTTCCTTCTCAAAGTCAAAACAATCCCAGCTCAGTAACAGGGAGTAACAGTAACCGTAACAGACCTCAAGCTATCTTGCCATTGTCTCCGCCATGTCTGGGACGCAACTGTGCAGAACATTAGGACAGAGTGGATGGAGGTAATGCGAAGTTGCTATGATTTTTTTTATTTTTTATCATTTTTTTATTAAAAACATTTTTCAAAATTGTACAAACAATAGGGACTGCTTCAGTACAAGTAATATTACAGCAAGATTTAAAAATGATATACAGAGCCATTCTGGAAGCCCCCAAAATCCCCACCCAATCCCCCCCCACCGCCATTTGTAACAAAAGTATTACACCTAATCATACTTATCTAATAGTCAGCAGAAACCTATACATCCTATGTAGGTCCTGTACTCAGTCAGAGCTCCTGAATTATTCTCCAGTCCAACCTGTTCCGATTCCTGTCATATCTAACCCCTACGCAAATACGGCTATCCAGGCATTAAGCCCGGTCTGCCCCCCACCATCGCAAGGGAAGTCTAAACAGGCCCAGGGGTGGAGGGCCCGGCCCTGGCGGAGAGCCACTTGTCCCATATTGCTGCAAATTTGGCTTTGCACTTCCTCTTTGCATACACTCCTTTTTCAAGACTGAGTATATTATTCATCCTATTAAGGAATTCAGGTACAGAGGGAGTCTGTGGACAAATACAGTACCGAGCTATCAGCTTCCGGGTTTGAAATAATAGGTGTTGCACACCAAGACGCACATCATGGCTCACATCAGTCACTACAACCAGTAGACAGGCTCTAGGACTAAACAGCACTCCAATTCGTTATGCATCCTTAATACTTTTTAACACCCCTGTCCAGAAGCTCAATCTCATCGCACTCCCAAAACATGTGAATTATCGAAGCAGTTCCTCGTCCACACCGTGGGCATGAGGCATCTGCTCGAACCCCAATTTTAAACAGGAAGGATGGGGTTTGGTATACTCGGTGGATCAGCAACAATTGGAACATGCGATATCCCTCACATACCGATAGCTGCGGCGTCAGTGCCAATATCTCATTCCATTGTTCAACCGAAATAGGGCAGACATACTCCTCCCACTTCCACCTAACCGGAAGTGATCCCTCTCCCAGAGACTTTACAAAAAGATTCCTACATATTGAAGAGATCAAACCTTTCCTAGGAGGACCGAGTGAGAATCTGTTGCAGGAGTAAAACCCTTAGGCCCCTTTCACACGGGCGAGTATTCCGCGCAGATGCGATGCGCGAGTTGAACGCATTGCACCCGCACTGAATCCCGACCCATTCATTTCTATGGGGAGGTTCACATGAGCGGTGATTTTCACGCATCACTTATGCGTTGCATGAAAATCGCAGCATGCTCTATTTTGTGCGTTTTTCACGTAACGCAGGTCCCATAGAAATAAATGGGGTTGCGCGAAAATCGCAAGCATCCGCAAGCAAGTGCGGATGCGGTGCGATTTTCACGCACAGTTGCTAGGAGACGATCGGGATGGAGACCCGATCATTATTATTTTACCTTATAACATGGTTATAAGGGAAAATAATAGCATTCTGAATACAGAATGCATAGTAAAATAGCACTGGAGGGGGTTAAAAAAAAAAAATAATAATTTAACTCGCCTTAATCCACTTGATCGCGAAGCCGGCATCTCCTTCTGTCTTTATCTTAGCTGTGTGGAGGAACAGGACCTGTGGTGACGTCACTCCGGTCATCACATGATCTTTTACCATGGTGATGGATCATGTGATGACTGGAGTGACGTCACCACAGGTCCTGTTCCTCCACACAGCTAAGATGAAGACAGAAGGAGATGCCGGCTTCGCGATCAAGTAGATTAAGGCTTCGCGATCAAGTGGATTAAGGTGAGTTAAATTATTTTATTTTTATTTTATACATTTTTTTTTACCCCTCCAGCGCTATTTTACTATGCATTCTGTATTCAGAATACTATTATTTTCCCTTATAACCATGTTATAAGGGAAAATAATACAATCTACAGAACACCGATCCCAAGACCGAACTTCTGTGAAGAAGTTCGGGTTTGGGCACCACACATGCCGATTTTTCTCACGCGAGTGCAAAACGCATTACAATGTTTTGCACTCGCGCGGAAAAATAGCGGGTGTTCCCGCAACGCACCCGCACATTTTCCCACAACGCCCGTCTGAAAGAGGCCTTACACAGGTCACTGACATAGATTTAGCCTGCGAATGGAACGAGTGTCTCAAAAATTTATAGAAGGCAGTGCGAGGAAGAGTAAACTCTTCTCTAATCTGATCAAATGACTTAAAGGGCTTGTCCGGGATTGGGGACTTTGGTTTAATTGTTTAACAAGGACATAAATATCTTCTACATAACTGTCCTACCTTCCCCATAGTTTTCTGATGCCCCGTATTCATTAGACAAATTCTCAGCCGGAAGGGAGTCTTTTCTCACATTCAATGACGTACCGGTTCCCTTCAGCAGAGCGAAGCCGCTTCTTCCGCTTCGCATGGAGCCCGGTGACGTCACCATCAGCCGCAGGCATTATTCAGAGCACTCGGCAAAAGATCGCGCTAAGCCACCGTCACCGGCATGTTCACAATGAAGAAGGCAAGGGAACTATGCTAATTAGCTTAGTAAACGCCTCCAATGCAGGCAAATGGGGCGGCAGGCTGGAGATAGAAGCAATACTGAGGACTGAGCCAGGAGGAGTTTGGGAGGAAAAATGTGCGGCAGGAGGCCGAATATGATTCAAGGGGGGGCGGATGCATGGAGGACATAGCGATATGCGGCAGGAGGCGGAATAACAATGAGGGGGCGGAGTCACGGCGGAGAGGAGAGTCGTCTGAATGCACGTGATGCCGCGCTGCGCTGGGACCCACAGTGCAGAGCGGCAGGAGGTTAGACAAAAATAAACAGAGATGTAAACAGTGTGTTGGGGACCGTCGGAGCCGTGTAGAACTGGCGAAAATACCTTAAAACATATGGGGGGGGGACCTAGAATCACCTGTTAACAGTGAGTACACTTAAAAAAAAAAAAAAAAAAATTAATTCCGGGCAACCCCTTTAAATTCCCCATCTTTCTGCAGCTGGTGTAAGAATACCACTCCCTTCTCCTCCCACAGGGAGAACCCTTCCAGGCTGAATATTTCAGGCAACTGAGGGTTTTTCCATATCTGTGTAACCTGGGTGAAACCTGTTGCGCCAAACCATACATATCAAGTTAATTGTAGGTAGCGGGGAGGCCACCATATGTTCTAGTAATACTTTAGGGATTCTGTATTTTATAAAGTGGGACACTAATTTTATTGACGTGTTTCCTTCAGGAGCCTGTCTACAGCCCCCCAAGTGTTGCATCTGCGAGGCGATAAAGTATAGCCAAGGATTGGGAATAGATAGCCCCCCTAAATCCTTTCCCCTTTGCAAGGAGTCCAGCTTTATCCGTGCAGATTTTTTGCACCAGATCAAGCTTCTAAACATGCCTTGTATTAAAAAAATATCCTCTGCGGAATCCACACTGGGGAATTATGCAAAACATACATGAGCTTCGGCATCAATATCATTTTAAGGAGATTACTCCTACCAACCACAGTCAGTGGCAGCTTACACCATGCATTAATTTTATCTATCATACTTTTTAGAAGCGATTCAATATAACATAGTGGCTGATATCAGAGGAGACGGTAATACCTAGATATTTGAAGCTCCTAGTAACTTGCAAACGGGTGGACAGAAGGAAGAAACCAGAGGGGATCGGGTCCAGCGGGAACAGGATGGATTTATCGCAGTTTATACAGAGACCCCATCTTTCACCGAAATCATGTATAAGGGACATTATGGGTCCGAGCGATTCCTTCAAATCCCCTAAGTATATAAGCATGTCATCCGCATATAGAGAGACACGTTCTTCACTAATGCCTGCCAGAAAACCTACAATTTGTCTGGAAGACCTCGGTAGACATGCAAGTGGTTCAATTGCTATAGCAAATAGAAGGGGAGAGAGGGGACAACCTGGTTGGGTGCCCCTTTCCAATTCAAAAGGCTCCGAATTAGTACCATTGGCCCTAATCCGCGCCATAGGACAGTGATATAGCAATTGGACCCAAGAAATAAAAGTATCCCCAAAGACTATAGCCCTCAACACCCCCCACAAATATTGCCATTCAATGCTATCGAAGGCTTTAGCTGCGTCCACAGATCGTATTGTCCGACTCCCGACCGCTTCCAAATGCCTCTGAATATTAAGAAATAGCTGCCTGAGATTAACTGATGTAGATTTATCAGGCATAAAACCAGACTAAGTATATTTCAAGTAAGCAGGCACTCACCATCTAGTTATATATAGAACAATGACTGTAAATCAATAAGCATGTATATAATTTATTCACATCACTCTAAAATACATATAAAAAAAAGTTAATAAAACCTATAATACGATAAAATAGAAGTTCAACCTAAAAAAATTGTGGTTGGGGGTAATCTACAAAGATACCGTGCAGACAATTAACAAAAGCGTTATCAGATGACGAATCCTAAATTAGTAGCAGTAGTCCAGAAATGGTGGGGCTTGATTGGTGTGTCCCTTAAGAACCAATAGTACCAATCGGTGACAGTTAGTAACCGTGACAACAGCAATGGTTAGTGGCACCAATAATAGTAATAGTTCTTATAAGCTTTTGCTCAGACAAATGATAAATCCTTTAATCCAGTGGTTCTCAACCTTTCTAAAGCCGTGACCCCTTAATACAGTTCCTCATGTTGTGGTGACCCCCAACCATTAAATTTTTTTTCCTTGCTACGTCATAACTCATTTTGCTACTGTTATGAATTGTAATGTAAATATCTGATATGCAGGATGTATTTTTATTGCTACAAATTGAACATAATTAAAGCAGAGTAATTAATCACAAAGACATCCACAGATCCCCCCCTAAACAGTGCCATCCACAGATCCCCCCTAAACAGTGCCATCCACAGATCCCCCTCCCCTAAACAGTGCCAACCACAGATCTCCCCCCTAAACAGTGCCATCCACAGATCCCTCCTCCCCTAAACAGTGCCATCCACAGATCCCCCCTCCCCTAAACAGTGCCATCCACAGATCCCCCCTCCCCTAAACAGTGCCATCCACAGATCCCCCCTCCCCTAAACAGTGCCATCCACAGATCCCCCCTCCCCTAAACAGTGCCATCCACAGATCCCCCCTCCCCTAAACAGTGCCATCCACAGATCCCCCCTCCCCTAAACAGTGCCATCCACAGATCCCCCCTAAACAGTGCCATCCACAGATCCCCCCTAAACAGTGCCATCCACAGATCCCCCCTAAACAGTGCCATCCACAGATCCCCCCTAAACAGTGCCATCCACAGATCCCCCCTAAACAGTGCCATCCACAGATCCCCCCTAAACAGTGCCATCCACAGATCCCCCCTAAACAGTGCCATCCACAGATCCCCCCTAAACAGTACCATCCACAGATCCCCCCTAAACAGTGCCATCCACAGATCCCCCCTAAACAGTGCCATCCACAGATCCCCCCTAAACAGTGCCATCCACAGATCCCCCCTAAACAGTACCATCCACAGATCCCCCCTAAACAGTACCATCCACAGATCCCCCCTCCCCCCCCCATCATGGCACTGTTTAGGGGAGGGGGGATCTGTGGATGGCACTGTTTAGGGGGAGGATCTGTGGATGGCACTGTTTAGGGGGGGGATCTGTGGATGGCACTGTTTAGGGGGGGATCTGTGGATGGCACTGTTTAGGGGGGGGATCTGTGGATGGCACTGTTTAGGGGAGGGGGAGATCTGTGGATGGCACTGTAGGCGTATCTGTGGATGGCACTGTTTAGGGGAGGGGGGATCTGTGGATGGCACTGTAGGCAGATCTGTGGATGGCACTGCCATCCACAGATCCCCCTACAGTGCCATCCACATATCTCCCTCCCCGACGCTCACAGCAGTATATTTATAAACTAAAAATCAGTAACTACTTTAACTTTAAGCATTGCTCATTGCTGAGCTCTTTACTTGGATTATAATTTATTTGGATATGGGATATCTTACTTTGTCTTAGCTCCGGTAATAGCAGGCAGTGCGGGGGGCGGCGCTCACTCACTGACGTCACGCACCTGCGCCGCCTAGTGGGAGGAGCAGGCGTGTGACGTCAGTGAGTGAGCGCCGCCCCCCGCACTGCCTGCTATTACCGGAGCTAAGACAAAGTAAGATGTCCCATATCCAAATAAATTATAATCCAAGTAAAGAGCTCAGCAATGAGCAATGATTAAAGTTAAAGTAGTTACTGATTAGTTTATAAATATACTGCTGTGAGCGGCGTGGCCCTGTATATTCTAACCCCCAGGCAAGCGTCCCTGTCACCATGGGAACGCCTGGGGGTTAGAATATACCATCGGATTTGAGTTTTTGCGATCTCACTAAGCTTGTAAAACTCAGATCCGATGGTATATTCTAACTAGGGATCGAGCGATTATCGGTTTGGCCGATATTATCGGCCGATATTGAGGTTTTTGAACGTTATCGGTATCGGCATCTATTTTGCCGATATACCGATAACGTATGGGGAACACAGAACGCGCTGCTCTCAGCGCGTTCTGTGTTCCCTCCGCAGCACAGGGGAGAAGGAAGCAGTGTCTCCTCCCCCTGTGCTGCTGCTGCCGCTGCCGCCAATGACAGATGAGAAGACAAGAGGAGGGGAGGGGCTGTGGCCGCTGCGCCACCAATGAAGATAAGCCTTTCATTCATTCATATACAGGAGGCGGGAGCTGGCTGCAGAATCACATAGCCGGCTCCCGACCTCTATGAGCGATAGCTGCGATCCGCGGTAGTTAACGCCTCAGGTGCCGCGGATCGCAGCTACCGCTCATAGAGGTCGGGAGCCGGCTATGTGATTCTGCAGCCAGCTCCCGCCTCCTGTATATGAATGATTGAGAGACTTATCTTCATTGGTGGCGCAGTGCGCGCCCCCCCCCCCCCCCCCAAGCCCCCCAGTATTAATCATTGGTGGCGCAGTGCGCCCCACACCCCAATCCCGGCCAATAGTAAAAACATTGGTGGCGCAGTGCGCGCCCCCCCCCAGTATTACTCATTGGTGGCAGTGGCCACAGGGTTCCCTCTCCCCTGCTCCTCCGATCGGAGCCCCAGCAGTGTAAGCCTGGGGCTCCGATCGGTTACCATGGCAGCCAGGACGCTATTGAAGCCCTGGCTGCCATGTTCAGCTCCTTGCTGCTGTGTGCACTATGCACAGAGCAGCAGGGACAGTGTAAGATCCTATTCACCCTGATAGAGCTCTATCAGGGGGAATAGGACAAGGGTTCTAGTCCCTAAGGGGGCTAAAAGTTAGTAAAAAAAAAATACACATTAACAATAAACAAAAAAAATACACATTAACAATAAACATATTAATTTTCAGCAGATTTGTGTAGGAATTTTTTTTTTTTTTTTCAAAAATGAAAATTCCCAGAATATCGCTATAAATTATCGGCTATCGGCCTGAAAGTTCACAAATTATCGGTATCTGCCCTAAAAAAATCAATATCGGTCGATCCCTAATTCTAACCCCCAAGCAAGCGTCCCCGTCACCATGGGAACGCCTGGGGGTTAGAATATACCATCGGATCTTCTGAGTTACTCAGCTCTGCTTGGCCCCGGGCCAGCTCGGGGCCCCAAGCAATTGCTTGTTTTGCCTGTCTGTTAGCAACGGGACAAGCCGACTAATTGTGTCACTGTTAATTATATCCACAATCCTTGCATTACTATTTAGAGTATAGTATCTTGCATTTTTCGATGGATGGTTCAATAAGCCGGCTAAACGCGTTTCGAGGTTCCCAGAACTCTTCCTCAGTAGCCATGTTTGAAACACCATAAGGTCTTTCCTTTTATACCTATTACAAGTTACTTGGAAAACCCGGATCCAACTATAGATCACTTTAAAGACCCGGCAGGAAACCGTTCCTGATTCTTCATAGTTGTAATGTTCTATCACGTTGTTAAAACAGAATGAAAAAAAAAAATATCTCCATATTTTGCATATGCGATTTACATGTGTCGTTCTTAATATATGCGTTATTTGTTGATTTTAAAAGATTACTAGTCATGTTATACTCTTATGCACATAGATTGAGTGAAAGTACTAAATGATATTGCACAAATCTGGTAAATAATTGTAATAAACTCTTTGTAATGGTAAACCTGAAATCTTATGTTTTTTAATTATTTTTTTATTTTTATTGTTATTTTTTATTTATTGCCATCTTTATCGTAATCTATTCATAGAAGGATAGAAAAAAACAAAAGGAACTTGAGAGATGTAAAATAGGGTGGGAGCTCCCCACCAAGGGGAGATCAGAGTGCTGGTAAAACAGCCTGACTCGGCGAAGGGCACCCACCCAATAGTCTTATAGGAAACTGAACAGTTCAAAGTCTGAATTCAAGCCATCTGGTAGTATTGAAATCATATTAGTGTCTGGCTTCTTGTCTCAACATGTTTGCAATGCGATTCCCCACCCCCCTTCCAATGTACCGTTAGTTGACTTGGGTCTTTGTTATGGTAGTATTTGAAATGTTTAGATAAAGAATGTTTTTAATAACCATTTATGATCTTAGGCTACTTTCACACCTGCGTTAGGTGCGGATTCGTCTTGTATCTGCACACATGGATCCGCACCGATAATGCAAACGCTTGTATCTGTTCAGAACGGATCAGTTTGCATTACCATGAATAATAATGATAATGCGAACGGATCCGTTTTGACTTACACTGAAAGTCAATGGGAGGCGGATCAGTTTTCAATTGCACCATATTGTGTCAGTGAAAGCGGATCCGTCCCCATTGACTTACATTGTAAGTCAGGACAGATCCGTTTGGCTCTGCATCGTCAGGCAGACATCAAAACGCTGCAAGCAGCGTTTTGGTGTCGACCTCCAGAGCGGAATGGAGGCTGAACAGAGGCAAACTGATGCATTCTGAACGAATCCTTATCTATTCAGAATGCATTGGGGCTAAACTGATCCGTTTTGGGCCGCTTGCGTGAGCCCTGAAACGGATCTCACAAGCGGACCCAGAAACGCCCGTGTGAAAGTAGCCTTAGTCATATGCTCCGAAATTCTTGATTTTAATAACCTTTTTGGTCTACCTATATATTGTTTTTTTTACAGGGGCACTCAAATAGAGGACATTCGCTGTATTACATGATGGGAAGGTGTCAATTTCCTAAGTGAAGACATTACTTGTCGAGGAAACCGTAATTTTTTGGGGGGGAACTTAAGTGTTTTTACAGTTGTTACATGAGTTGTATCTATAGAAGCCTTTGAGGTTGAACAGATTCTGGGAGAGCCCTTTTTGTTTAATTTTTATTTTAACAGTCGGTGCTACTTTAAGTGATAAATTTGGTGACCTAGTGAATACAATTTGGGGTCCGTTAGTTAATAGTGGGCCTATCAATTTGTCCTTTAAGATGTGATGCCAGTGTTTTCTCACAATGGTTTCTATATTTCTATGCTGAGCATTATAGGGCAAGATAATTCTGATCATTTTTCTTTTTCTTCGTCTTTAATCTCTATCCCATTATCTTCTGATTCAAAGAAGGACAAGTAGGTTTGTCAACAAAGAAACAAGCAACCAATCTACTGAAGTATAAGAATCACGTGATATCTCCTTAACCACGTGAGATGCCAAGCGTAAACTACGGCGGACATAGGAAACCAAGAACATGCGAGACGCTAAGTTTGGGCGGCAGCAAGTACACCATGATCAAGGGGGTGAGTGCACTGACGATCAAGTGGGACGCCACTGAAATCAGTCAGACACAATAAAGCAGCTAACAGTGAGTACAAAATGGATATAGAGTCTCCCTTTTGTATTACACATTATACACCTTTCATTAACACACATAGATAGATAGATATATATATATATATATATATATCTATCTATCGTTTTCTATAAAAATAAAAAAAAACACAAACAAACAATATAAGAGTATAAATGTTTTTATAAAGTGTTATAATATTTATTATTGCTGTATAGCTGGTCAAGTTTGGTATGTATATCAAAATCACAGAAAAAAAATGCACCAAACGGATATGCCTCTGACTATACTAGCTAGTCATACAAGCAGATATTAAAAGCTGAGACTTTTGCCAATATATTCCTGTCA